>NC_064627.1:505147868-505499743 GCF_023864275.1 Schistocerca cancellata | reverse complement strand
GTTAAAAGCTAAACCCCATTTACAAATCCAGATACGACATTACCTCTCAATGAGGTTTTTTCTGGACAAATACAGTGACGGTGACCGTAGGAGTGTGTAAGCCCACGATGCACCCTTGGGATAAAATTACAGCATTTTGAAAGTGATTTGGCTAAGGAACATAGTATGTAAGCGGTATTTGCGACTCCCTCATACCGCCCCAACTAGATAATTCTATAGTATTTCTAGCACATTCTGTCTCAAGACCTTATCAGAGGTTCAGTGATATATCCACTGAGTTATAAGCCATGACTGATTGAGGAGGAACACAAACAGTAGTAGTAGTAGATGATGTGGCGATTGATGTCGTATGAAATGTACACTAGCTTTTTCAGATCTCTAGTGTTACGCTACTCACTAGAAATGATGTCCATCATTGTGAATCATGTCGCTCCATTCAAGCACATACCTGCGTTGGATCCTATTGAGAATTCCTTTAATCATTACAACCACCATTCAATCAAATTTCTGGTCCTACCATATCTCGAAACGAGTCTCCTTTCCCGAACCTAGCTGCTGCTGTAAAATTCCACCGTGGTTTTAGTCACACCCTACGCATCTCGCAACAGCTTCCATTTCTACAGCTTTCCCCATGTGATCGTTCCATTGTAAGTCAGAACTGAGCAGAAGTCACAGAAAGACATACCCACCACCTTTTGAAACCCATGTAGAAACAGAACGAGTTGAGTTAGTGCAACAGGACTGTGTTTTGACCATTCGGTGGAAATGCGCTCAATGTTGTACGTGTCCAAACTACATGCAAGTGCAACAGATCCGCGCCCATTCAAATCAGTCAGTCCAACATGCTATCATCGTTATTCTCTACCCCGCAACAGAGAAAAATTACGAACGATAAAAGCTCATCCTATTTAGAAGTCAGCTAGGCACCGATGCTGGCACAACAATGCAAAGGTGCGGTGGCAGTCCAGCAACTAGAAAGAGATTTCACAATGCTCCCCAGAATAGCGTAGCGTGCAGCCATCCAAGCATTCCTAACGGTATACACAGGACCTCCCCGAATTTAAACCTCAAACTGTTGCTGCTACTGCTTCCTGTGTCTTACATGGGATACCATAACACACCACACATCGGCTGATTTTAAATAAAAGACACTTACAACATAAGTAAACCGGAAGAGTTTGCTCGCTTTGTGCAGAATCCCCAAACTACAATCGGAAGATCATTCATGAGCTCTAAATTTATGCTCATCTCTCACACTGATGGAATAGCTGATAACTGTACGTTCGATTTTGAGTGATTCCTCATATTGCAGTCATGTACACGAGCACTGTTTCGCTGCTAGCAGTCTCAGAATGTGTCACCCATCACAAAACTCATTCCCCAACTGAGACAAGCACTGTCAGTCAATGATTATGTGCATTACAGTTGATAGAGTGAACAATTTTAGCAATTTTAAAGTAACTTCAATAACGGCCAATGATGTGACAGCATGTCTCCCCAATTTCAATCATAACTAAACCAACCCTTCACCACTCTGTGAGTATCATTGCGAATGTAGATAGATGACTGCTCAGTACGTCCATTCAGTCTTAATTCTCGAACACATGAATCATCAAAGTATACCAGAAAGTACTCTACATAATTCTAACACCTCGAGCATAGTGATTAATGAACAATCTATCTCTATGTGTATGGGACACACAGAGCATTCTCGCTGTTTTAGGGTAAAAGACCCTTCTCACACTGTCATTGGCCAACCCGCCCCGCAGCACCGTTACCATATTAATCTTCAACCAACCAGAAGAAGACCGCTACACTCCACCTCTCGGTGACGCTGAAGTCTCCATTTCACAGCCAAGATGCGACAGGCGTGATCGCATAAATCGAAGTTCTTTTAGATGAATGTGGTAAGTTTCATCAAAAATGAGATGGAAGTCCTCTGATGGCCGACAGGGTTACCGTTAACGATCGCAAGTAGACAGTGCTTTAAGCCACATACAGAACATGTGGCTGTATACGAGTAGAACGCAGGCTATGTCACGCGACTGATGCATCCGGACAGAACAATGGGAAAAAAATTGACCTCCAGCAACTTCTCCTTCTCTACAATGCATCAGTCAAGCATTAAATCGTACCTCATTACAGCTCTATCTCTATCGATCACCCCGTCCACTCTCTGTTATCTTTAATGCAGATGCAAGTAAGTTTAAAACTGAATTGTTCTCTGTCGTCCTCAAAAGCATCAAGTACAGCAGTCAACTTCGCATGTATCACTGGTACCTCAAAAGTCATACTGTATAATACCGCCTCGACGGAAAAAAATTGACTCCCTCCCCGATTCCCATCGTTTCGATGTCGACGTTTTCCCGGATTCCTTCTGTTACCGCGTACTTGTTCCCATGTACAAATTTTTCGGCGCGAACCAGAGGATATGCAAGTACTTCCTCAAATTCACAGAATTTCGGTGTATATACTGTCAATTTATACCTATTCCGTCGTCATTTCTCGTAATTCTATCGATTTTAGGTCAGATCTATCCATGAATTCTTATTGAGTATGGTGACCTGCTTAAAATTTTGGTCTGGCAATGCATTTTCTTACGCCATAACGCCCATCCCATTCGGTTCTAATAAAAATTTCACGCCGCCCCCTCAAATTCTCCATAGTTTTACCGAAAATTTAATTACTCATTAACTTATAAAAATCTTTCTCAAAGTCACACGCTATGGAAGACCTCCACACCTTTATTCTGAAAGTCTACACCCTCACCAATGCTTTTAGGTTGCCCATTCAGTAAAGGTTGTATAATGGTTGTGTATTTAGAGTTTTGAGGGTTTCTCAGCGTTCTGTCAGGATTTTTATATAGCTCAGTCAATTGTAGTATTTCACCATACACTTTGCGAATATTGGTGGAGTATTTTAAGTTTTTTGAGGGCCTTAGGAAGATTAGATTCATTAAGCCAGGTGTTCTTTTAAACTCTGTATCCCCAGTGCGTATTGTGCTATCGGATAAACTTATAGTTTGAGAGCCTAGCATGTATGGTCTCTCCGGGCTGACACCAAATGTTCTATCTATCTTACCCGCCCCATACTGTTTGGTGAATTCTGCGATTGGATCATTATCACGCGAAGCCATCTTACTGATAGATTCGGTAACAGGTTTAAAAGTTTCTGTTAGTGTTTTCTCGTGATCCATATGTCCCAACTTCAGCAAACGTAATTTCTCTCGAACTGATTTTGCGTGCCTGAATGACTTTATGCTTTGTCGACATCTCGGAACATACTAATCAGAGCTGTACGTATCACGTGGTTTTATATATGCTTTGTTGTTCTTATTCTTATTCTTGTTTCCTACACCTCCTTCTTCAATAACAACAGCCTCAGATTCTAACTTCCCCTCAATTGCGCTAATTCTATTCTCTAGCCGATTTTGGTTAAGTGCGAGAAGTTTCTGAGTGTCCCTTAATTCCCTTACAACCTTACCAAGTCTTCCCTCAAGATTCTTAAATTTCATATCGGTGTACATGCAAGCATTCTGTCTATGTACACCTAACCTCTCAGACTGAGCGTCCGCCATGCGTGCGAATTTGTCCATGGTGTAGTGTCTACTGGTGCACTCAGCTATTTTGTACATTTATGTATGGAGGAACTCCTGGAAGTTCTCTGCCTCGTGATGGCTGCGTGTTGTGTGATGTCCTTAGGTTAGTTAGGTTTAAGTAGTTCTAAGTTCTAGGGGACTGATGACCATAGATGTTAAGTCCCATAATGCTCAGAGCCATTTGAACTCCTGGAAGTTCTGGCTACAGTTCTGGCTACACCTACCATCATTCAATTTCCGACTTTTATCAATAACGAGAAACCCGTATTGTGAGTCGTTCCAACAATCAGCACAAATCTTTACAAATTCATTGTATGACATGTTGGTCCCCACATGAGCCTGGTAAATGTGTTTTAAATCGAGATTGTCTTGTTTGAAGCCTATAATGAGGTTGGAATTATCACTCACCAACTGTTTTGGGATCCTGGAATATGTCTGACTCAGAAAAAATACGTCAACACCCATATGACGACCAAAGCAGAAATATCTACGAATTTGATCCTGCTTTTCAACAGCCACATAGTCAAATATGAAGACAGTGTTAGGCTTTATCTCTTCAGGTGGGGGGGGGGGGGGGGGGGAATACGTCAACACCCATATGACGACCAAAGCAGAAATATCTACGAATTTGATCCTGCTTTTCAACAGCCACATAGTCAAATATGAAGACAGTGTTAGGCTTTATCTCTTCTGGTGGGGGGGGGGGGAGGGGAAATACGTCAACACCCATATGACGACCAAAGCAGAAATATCAACGAATTTGATCCTGCTTTTCAACAGCCACATAGTCAAATATGAAGACAGTGTTAGGCTTTATCTCTTCAGGTGGGGGGATGTCGTCGCTTTCACCAAATGCTCTGTACGTTACACCATCTACCCCATCTAATACTTTCTGAAGTAACTGGTACTTAGGTTGAAAGAGTGTTTTGGATAAGACGAACAGGTGCTCGAAGCGGACTCCGTCTATGTGCGTTAACAGAGCCATGAGGACATTTGTCTTACCACAGTTGGAAGGACCTACAATTATCGCTCGTATGCTGTCAGGAAGGAGTGCTCCATTCTTCTTATTGGTCTTCTGATCTGGGTCATCATCACGGGACCAGGCACTTACAACAAAGTCCTTGCGGCGAGGGTGCTTCAACCAGCCTGCCATGATACCCACTGTGCTAGGTACAGGTATGCAATATATTTTTATATGATAAATAATATGTCTGTGTAGCCACTATAGCACAGTCACCTTACCAACTGAGCTACAACGGCTTCACAACAGAATGAACTCCAAGTGGAATATTTAAAGGGAAGAGTGACACATACATGAACATACATAAACGTATACTAACGAGCATTAACGTATGTGACATTTTTGTCTAGAGAAATAAAAAAGACAAATAGAAATTTAATATTATAAATATATTTATTTATTCAAGATATACAATTATGACCAGCATGGAAAACAATAAGTTCATTCTTTTTTAAGCGGTGCAGCAGAAGTATATTATTCCGAAAATAGCTGTTTCTTATATGCCTCAAATTCAGCACGTATATCTCATAATGTTATATGCACATTGCAATAGTCTGGTATTCCATCAGTAAATTTGAGTTCAACATTTTCAACACCTATTCGAGGAATAGCACAAGACTTCGGCACTGCAGTTATACAGGTACTAAAACAATGATCTATATCTTCTATGTGAATGCTACATGTGTGAAGCCAGTTAATGCTGTCACTGTATACAGCTTGAACATAAGGACGCCATCTATTTATTCTCTCTATTGTACTAGTTACTAGATTGAATAAGTTATCAATAGTCGAGTGCTGCATGAAAATACTATGACCCCCAGCACTTTTAATTCTTAGTGTAGCACCGTCATACATTGATAGAATACTCACAGTCAGACTGCCGCAGTACATGTCCTGGTACGAGTGGGATGGTGCGTATTTGGTAGTCATATGCTTCCTGATGTATGTTTTTACACAACAGAGTTCATCCCACTTGTAGTCAGAAAACCTAATTTTAATATTTTTGGGTACATTTTCGAGCACTAACACAGTTGACAGGCTACCATCTTGTGAAACTTCAAGTCCTACATGAAGATGCTTTGAACCACTAACTGTTAACACATAGCATGAGGTGAACAGTAAAGGCTGTGGTGCACTGGAGGTCGGTATCTTCTCATCCACAACATCCACACCAGCGCAGTTAGCCAGCTGTTCTTGCACTGATGGTTGTATGTCTCTTGTGCAATGATCAATGGACGGTGCATTCGAAGGAGTCCAGTACTGTGAAGCCACATCAAACGCAGTCTCTGGCACTGACATTAGCACCTCGCTATCCTGCTCCAGCATGCTGAGAAGCTGTACTACAGGATCCTGCGTGGAAGAATCAGAGGTCACCACGTGTGTGGGCCCCAACAGGTTGGAACCTGCTGATGCTGACATCACGGGTGAAGCTAGCAGACAAAGAGGAATATTCATAAGCATAATATGCAGCTGCTACAGAAATAATAATAATAATAATAATAGTACTAGTTTTAGGAAATAGATACTTACTTTCTGCTGCTTCCTCCTCCTATTCTGTTGCTGCTGCAGTGACTGTCGCTTCATTTTGACTGACTGACTGACCTGAATCAAGCAGCTGCTCTGCCCTCCTTATATACCATCCACCTATGTCATCATGATGCCGTGTTCATATTGGGTGAATCGTGTGATCACATGACCTATCGAAGCACCCTCTAGCAGTGAGCTCATAAACTAGATCAGTTCTTTGGTCTGCTGGATCGGAGGCAGTAGTCTCTTGTGGGCTGGGAGCTTATATGGTGCTTTTAGAAAATGCAGACAGTTCCAACAATAGCAGATGTTTCCATGAGATGAGTAATGCATCTTTAAAGCATCTCACTGCAATGCATTTATTTGCAGGACCTTATTCTTCCTCTTCATATGTGCAAGCATTAATGTGTGCTTCAATTCTGCAGGCAGGAGGCTATGGGGGCAATCCTCGACTGTACGCTTACAAACAACATAGCTGTTAAACTCATCCCACTCAAACACCAATAATTCATCGATAGAACACATTCGGCACGGCCATGAGGATGGGGGGCGGGGAGGTTAGCAGCTGATCTTCAATGGTATATATGGAGTATACCAATGTGATTAGACCAAAGCGAATTGACATCAACTAGACGTCTCTTCCGTTTGGGGAGAGTAAATCCTTTATGATGAATATCTTCAGCAGTTTGCGCATGTGCATGAGCATGTGCTGGTTACGATATGCATCCTGGCTCCATCCCTCTGCATTGCCGAAAACCGCTGAACAGAATTCTTGTACCTATAACTCTTACACTCCTCCATTATCATACTCTTCCATAAGTGATTTAGCGTACTGTGGCTAGTCCTCCCTCTAATGTCTACATGTAATTCAGCTATTGAAAGCTGCTCTATCCTTCACATTTATCCCAATAGTCGAACACATGACGATGGCTTGACAACGACAACTCAGCAAAGACTGAATGTGCTCTGCCAATTCAGGTCATCTGAGTGGCGAAAAAAAACTTCGCCATTTTGGATAATGGTAGTTGAGTGGACGTGACCCAGTTGGCCTTCTTCATGCCAAAATTCAAACTTCCCGCTAAAATCCGACATCTTGAATGACGTCCTCTGCTTGTGGCTATGTGTACTAAGCCAACTAGACTCCAAACCTTGTGACGAACACCTGCATGATATTGTTTAAATAATAATAAAGACAAGTCCTGTTCTCCCACTGTTTTGGTGCTGGAATTTGAACTTGGCGCCATTTTCTTGGGAAGGGGAGTTAGGTTAGTGGACATAGCCCAATTGGTCTATTTTCCCGCCATTTTCGTGGTGTGATGCATTATCCTACTGGAATTTGAATTTCCCACCCATTTTTTTCTGGACGGTTAGGTTAGCGGAGGTAGCTCAATTGACCTACCTTACCGCCAAAATTCAAACTTCTCGCTAAAATCCGCCATTTGGACGACGTCATGCGCTGTTGCCAATGCTATACGACGCCATCTTGGATTACGTCATCGCCGCCATCTTGAATAAATTTGGCAACAATGGAATGTGGGGCTGCATCAGTGTAGCCCCACTACTCACATGTACCGCACGCATGTCAGAAAGAAACGAATGCCACACTAATTCCTTGTCTACATGTCGGTGCTTATACACCAGAAGCAGAGGTGCGTTACATTGCATATACATCGCAGCAACGTCCTCAAACTGAAACTTTTTATCATCCCTTATACTACAGCTGCCTGCGTATTGATCCTGTAACGACCGTGAAGGCAACATTAGACTAATTACATGGCATGTAGAGGCATTCAGGCAGCCTTTTCTCCATCGCTTCATATGCGAATAGAGCGGGAAGAGACAGGTAACACGTGGTACAATGCTAAGTACTCTCTACTGGAAACTTCACAGTGGTTTGAAGAGTATGCACGTAGATGTAACTGCACAACAGAACTGATGAATCACTTTCCCAGAAGCCCGTAATTGCCCCCCATTGCAACGCATAAGTTTGCAATTTGACTCAAACATACCTATAATCTTCCCCTCTAATACTGAAAAAGCGTGACGCTCTGCGACATCACGCTTTGGCTCGGCGAGGCTTCTAACAGAAGGTGCCGACACATGCAAAGCTCCGAAATTCATGTGAGCAGCAAGGCAGGTTCATGATATGACATTGGCGCCAAATTTCACTAAAATTCTGCCCAATGCCGCCATGGATGTGTCAGAGATGACAATATGGTCGTCACTGCCCCTTTTACCTTCGATTTATCCATTCGTTTGATATCTCTGTGATGGACATCAGAAACGCGACACCCAGAGTTGAACTCAGGGGGTTTTCTTATGGCTGGCCGAGGAAAACTTTTCAGACACACCGCCAGTCAGAATCACCACGAAGAGGCCTCAGGCAGTGGCATAAAGGGTGTCAATGAAACCACCTCTTTCCCTGGGAAGTTGACTCTCAGATATTTTGCTGTTAGGAAGATGTTCTTGATTACCCTTGACACTGCTGACAACCTCAGACGTTCCAACTCTTCTCTCAGGACATTGTGGGCTGCGTCCCCATTGAATGTGATCACACTCCTTTGGAGTGCAGCGCGATCACAATGTTTGCTTTCATGTACAGGTTGGAACCACCAGGGACTTCAGAAACATTCGACGAAATTTGAACGTGTTGAATATGATCCGAAGCAGCAAAGCATTCTTATGGTTTTACACCCCTCCTGTTTTCTACCCTCTTGTGGAGCGAATAAAACTGCAAAGAGTCCCTGTAAGACCCTATAGTTCGGCAACAACCTCGGTGCCACCACACACATTTGTTGGGCATGTTAGAAATGTACCTTCAGAAATTTCGACATCAACTCAGCCTCAGGCAATGCTTTCGACTCCCCTTGGGTGGGTTTGCCTACCTCCAGGCACTAGAGCAGCCACCTCGCTGAACTGGTATCGAAGTTTTTGACTGGTACATTTGTGACATGCTCAAAAGAGTTGCGTATGTGGTACTGAGGGTGTTGACAGAGTGGAGTTTCTTAGAGAGACCCTTTGCCGTTTTATTCACACACATGTTAATATTGCACTCCCACATGATCACGACACAGGATGGCGGAAAACAGGAGGACTGAAAACCTATAAGCACCCTTTGCTGATTCAGATCACATTCAAGTTTCGTTGAATGGTTTTGCGCAGCACCTGATGGGTCCAACCTGCAGACGGTGTGTGATTGCAATAAGTATGGATGCAGACTGACAATGTCGTAAGAGAAGGGTTTTAACATTTTAGGATGTCAGTAGTGTCAAAGGTTGTCGAGAACATCTTCCCATTGCCCATCCCACTGCAAACTATCGTTTTAAACAGCAACCCGCAACAGCAACCGCTCACCCAGAAGTAAACCGCGTGATTTTAAGGCTGGGTGTCACGGTTCTGACCTCCACCGCAAAAGACGTCAAAAGAAGGGGTGAAATGTGAGTAAGAGGGGCTGTCACGACCTTCTCATGGTGTGACAAATCCACGGTGGTACTGGGCAGAATTGTGGTGAGATATGGTGCCAATGTGACATCATTAACCTACATTACAGCTCGCATGAACTTCTTAGCTGTTTGAAGTGTAGCCGATCCTGAGGGTGACGTTGCAGGGTGCCACGCTTTTGCAACATTACAGAAAAAGGTCGTAGGCACCTTTAAGTCAAATTTCGAACTTATGCGTCTCAACGGGACATAATTACGGGGTTTCTAAAAAGTGACCTTTAATTTTGATGGGCAGTGAACGTAAAGACCGAGACACACAATTTCGGAGAATCAAATTCTATAGTGACACTACAGTATTTCCATACCAAGCTGTGTTTACCTCTTATTTATGAAGTGCAGTGTATAAGATTCTGCACTCACATAGGGAGGATATCCTCTACATACTGTTTACTTGTTTTCTGTTTCTTATGAGTTCAGCATCAGTGGAATTCTGAACCTTTTTTGTTAAGCGAACCAGCATGGGTTCCAAAAACATCAGTCACGAGAAATCTAACTCACGCTTTTCTCAAATGACAGCTTTAAAACCATCGCTCAAGATAATCCTATGAATGTAAAAGACAATGTCCTGACACACTGACTGACTGAGTCATCATCGCCCAGCCCAAACCGCTACAGATAGAAACTTGAATTTTGGAGAAGGTGTGGAACTTATAATGTAGGCGTCATTCAAGAAAGGAATTTTCGAAATTCCAACCCTAAGTGGATGAAACAGGGGATGAAGGATTTTTTTAAAAAAAGTCGCTATTAAGGCAATTTTGAAGCTAGACTAAGGAAAATTGGTATTCGGTTTGTCGGTCAGAAATAAATAAATACGTGTTTCATCATTTTTGAAAATTTAACCCTATGGGGGTGAAATAATGCGTGAAAGCTTCTTTTGAAAAGATTTCATTAGTAAGCCACTACTATAATATTTTTAAAGCTGCGTCTATGAACATTGGTATTTGACTTCTCGAATACAAATAAAAAAATACGTGTTTCATTGTTTTTGGGAGTTGAACCCCTAGGGGGATGAAGTAGAAGATGAGATTTTTTATGAAAATATTTTATCATGAAAGCATTTTTAAAGCTAAATCTAAATTTAAATTTGGCTTCTCAGTTGATTCATGGTGTGGGTTCCTGGTATCATGTCCTAGTTCATGAAGCACGGGCAACGTATGAGTGGCCAAGTAAGTGGTCCGGGCAGTCGGGATACCAGTTACTTTGGAATAAGGCTGGGCATCTCGGACATATTCCAAGTCGCGGCCACCTTTGTGCTCAGACGGCAAAGACTACTAAATCCACCGGTTAGTCCCTCAACCGTTAGGAGTAAAACTCAATGGGACCCGAGGCAAGTAAGGCTAGCAACCTGCTTCCCTGGTACTATAAATATGATGCTGGCAACAATCAGAGCAAAATGCCTCGGACCTTTGGAGGTGACGGGGTCCCACCTCTAATTGACAAACCAGGGACTCCTAAGATACGACTCGGCAAACGAATGGTAACGAGATGGGGAGCTATTAATATCAATGGGGGCTACTCTGGGAAGAAGGTAGAGCTGGCAGAGGCTGCAAGTAAGATGGGGTTGGACGTTTTAGCTGTTAGTGACATTCGGGTAAGGGGTGAGAAAGAAGAGGAAGTGGGAGAATACAAGGTCTACCTGTCAGGAGTCAAAGCAGAAATAGCACAATGGGGTGTAGGGCTTTTCATCAGGAAAGAAATGGAACCCAGCGTAGTTGCAATAAGGTATGTAAACGAACGACTGATGTGGATAGATTTGTCAGTGCCTAGCAAGAAAATTAGGATTGTGTCAGTATATTCGCATTGTGAAGGGACAGATCAAGATAAGATGGATAGTTTTTATGACGCACTCAGTGATGTAGTTGTTAGAGTAAAGGACAAGGACAGTGTTCTGCTAATGGGTGATTTTAATATCAGGATTGGAAATCGAACAGAAGGGTATGAAAAGGTTATGGGCAAATTTGGAGAGGGTATGGAGGCCAACAGGAACGGGAAACAACTCTTGGATTTCTGTGCCGGTATGGGCTTAGTAATCACAAACTCCTTTTTTAAACATAAGAACATTCACCAGTATACTTGGGAAGGCAGGGGAACCAGATCTGTCATTGACTATATAATAACAGATCAGGAATTCAGGAAGGCTGTGAGGGACACACGTGTATTCAGGGGATTCTTTGATGACACTGATCACTATTTAATCTGCAGTGAAATTGGGATTGTGAGGCCGAAAGTGCAGGAGCTCAGGTCCATGTGTAGGAGGATAAGAGTGGAGAAACTTCAGGATAAGGAAATCAGGCACAAGTACATAACAGTGATCTCAGAAAGGTACCAGTCAGTTGAATGTAGTCAACTGCAGTCACCGGAAAAGGAATGGACAAGGTATAGGGACACAGTACTAGAAGTGGCCAAAGAATGTCTTGGAGCAGTAGTGTGTAAAGGTAGGATGAAACAAACAGCTTGGTGGAATGACACAGTCAAGGCACCCTGTAAAAGGAAAAAGAAGGCATATCAAAAATGGCTACATACTAGAACTCAGGTAGACAGAGAAAGTTATGTTGAAGAAAGAAACAAAGCCAAACAGATAATTACAGCATCCAAGAAGAAATCTTGGGAAGACTTTGGAAACAGGTTGGAGACCTTGGGTCAAGCTGCTGGAAAACCATTCTGGAGTGTAATTAGCAGTCTTCGAAAGGGAGGTAAGAAGGAAATGACAAGTATTTTGGACAGGTCAGGAAAACTGCTGGTGAATCCTGTTGATGCCTTGGGCAGATGGAGGGAATATTTTGAAGAGTTGGTCAATGTAGGTGAAAATACGATCAGTAATGTTTCAGATTTCGATGTACAATGGGACAGGAATGATGATGGAAATAGGATCACATTTGAGGAAGTGGAGAAAATGGTCAGTAGAATGCAGTGCAATAAAGCGGCTGGGGTGGATGAAATTAAGTCGGAACTCATCAAATACAGTGGAATGTCAGGTCTTAAATGGCTACACAGGATAATTGAAATGGCGTGGGAGTCGGGACAGGTTCCATCAGACTGGACGAAAGCAGTAATCACACCAATCTTTAAACATGGAAACAGAAAAGGTTGTAACAACTACAGAGGTATCTCTTTGATCAGCGTTGTGGGTAAAATCTTCTCAGGCATTGTTGAAAGGAAAGTGCGAGTATTAGTTGAGGACAAATTGGATGAAAATCAGTGTGGATTTAGGCCTCTTAGAGGTTGTCAGGACCAGATCTTTAGCTTACGGCAAATAATGAAGAAGTGTTACGAGTGGAACAGGGAATTGTATCTATGTTTTATAGATCTAGAAAAGGCATATGACCGGTTTCCTAGGAGGAAGTTATTGTCTGTTCTACGTGATTATGGAATAGGAGGCAAACTTTTACAAGCAATTAAAGGTCTTTACATAGATAGTCAGGCAGCAAGCAGTTAGAGTTGACAAGTAAATTGAGTCCGTGGTTCAGAGTAGTTTCAGGGGTAAGACAAGGCTGCAACCTGTCTCCACTGTTGTTCATATTATTTATGGATCATATGTTGAAAACAATAGACTGGCTGGGTGAGATTAAGATAGGTGAACACAAAATAAGCAGTCTTGCATATGCGGATGACTTAGTTGTGATGGCAGATTCTATTGAAAGTTTGCAAAGTAATATTTCAGAGCTAGATCAGAAATGTAAGGACTATGGTATGAAGATTAGCATCTCCAAAACAAAAGTAATGTCAGTGGGAAAGAGATATAAATGGATTGAGTGCCAAATAGAAGGAACAAAGTTAGAACAGGTGGACGGTTTATTCTCACAGGATGGCAACATAGTGAAAGAACTGGAAGCGAGGTGTAGCAAAGCTAATGCAGTGAGCGCTCAGCTACGATCTACTCTCTTCTGCAGGAAGGAAGTCAGTAACAAGACTAAGTTGTCTGTGCACCGTTCAATCTTTCGACCAACTTTGTTGTATGGCAGCGAAAGCTGGGTGGATTCAGGTTACCTTATCAATAATGTTGAGGTTACGGATATGAAAGTAGCTAGGATGATTGCAGGTACTAGTAGATGGGAACAATGGCAGGAGGGTGTGCACAATGAGGAAATCAAAGAAAAACTGGGAATGAACTCTATAGATGTAGCAGTCAGGGCGAACAGGCTTAGATGGTGGGGTCATGTTACACGCATGGGAGAAGTAAGGTTACCCAAGAGACTCACGGGTTCAGCAGTAGAGGGTAGGAGCAGTCGAGACAGAACAAGGAGAAGGTACCTGGATTCGGTTAAGAACGATTTTGAAGTAATAGGCTTAATATCAGAAGAGGCACCAATGTTAGCACTGAATAGGGGATCATGGAGGAATTTTACAAGGGGGACTATGCTCCAGACTGAACGCTGAAAGGCATAATCAGTCTTAAATGATGATGATGATGATGATTATGATGATGATGATGATGATGAGTTGGAAATGAAAACTACATGTTTCACTGTTTTTGGAAATTCAACTCCTCTGGGGGTAAATCGGGAGATGAATGTCTTTATGGGAATATTTCATTGTGTAAGCACTTTTGAAGCTAAATCTATAAAAATTTCTATTTGGTTTCTCTGATAGAAATAAAACATACATGTTTCTAGAAATTCAATCCCTATGGAAGTGCAACAGGGGAGCAACATTTTTAAGAAAACATTTCTTTACATTAAAAAAATTTTAAAGCTAAATTTATAAAAATTAGTATTTCACTTCTCGGTTAGATATAAATAACAATTTGTTAGAGGAAGAAAGTTGGTCTGGAAATATCTTCACAATAACACAAAAGGCATGATTAACAAAAACTTTGGACTCCAACTACACAAACCGCATTTCGGTCAGAAGACCATGCTTACGTGGCCTTAAATAGCGCGAAAAGTTTAGAAGGTGTTGTAATTTGTGAATAACATAAAAATTCGATTAAATAAAAACAAAAAAATCTCTGTTGGCCACGCAGTCTGCGCTAGCGAAGTAGCGTGCGCTAAGCTGCTACTACCAATATGCAATAAAAAGTAGCGCTTAAGGGCATCATGGACACACCATTTATTTAGTTTGTGTGTGGCTCCTGAGAAAACACGAAAAAAGCATTTGTCGCCATATTTTTCGCCGTCAGTACCTGATATCTAAATAACTAACCGCAGAAAATTGATAAAATTTTGATGGTATATTCTCCAGGCATTTATCTAGAAGTTCTAGCTTCCCGTTTTCAACACTTCCAAAAGCGAGTCGCGGATTCCAAAACAACTATACGCAGCAAATGGCTGAAATTTTTACGATATATTCTTAAGACCTGATCTCGAACGAACTTGAAAATTTTCTTGATATCCTTATCCGTTTCTCAGATACATAGGATCAAAGTTAGCCTATTTCAACGCGTAAAAACGTACGTAAAGTCCTGTGTGAGGCGCAAACGTATTTTATGAAGTGACGTAGCACAGAGAAATATGCTATAATGTGTTTCCGTTATCATCAGAATTATTCTAGGAACCCCATGATGTAGTACTGAAGCATAGGCAAAATTTTGTGAACGTACAGTCCAATCTCAGATGTAAAATTAAATTGCGTTATTTCAGTTACGCGTAAGTAAACTGTAGGATCTTAATTTTACCGACCAAGAAAGTTTTTTCATGTAAGTGACATGCCCTGCTCTAGCCGGGAACAGAAGGGAATCAGCGCAAAAATGCTCCTATCGGAGCACAAAAAAGGCGAATATGCTCCTGTTTACAAGATTCTGACTGGAAAATGGGGTACCAGCTGCCTCATTCTGCCTTCTTTTTTTGCTGAGGGAGGAGGAGACATTGGCAGTGGGAAAGAGACTGAAAAGTAATAAATAGTGGAAGGTGGTAGGCAGTGGTTGTCGTATAGAAGGAGCGAAGGAGACAGTGGCAGTGTGAGAGAAAGAGAGGGACACTGGCAGTGGAACATAGTTGACAATGAAAGAACAATGCTAGGAAAAGAGTGAGGGAGATAATACCAGTGGGAGAGGAATAAAGAGGAGGAGAAAGTGGAAGTGACTGAGAGCCAGTGATAAAGAGAGACTGTTTCTACGAAAATGACAAAGAGAACGCGAGAGATAGTGACCATGAGAAAAGACAGCAGCAGTGGGAATGAATGAGGAAGTAGCAGTAAGGGAGAGCAAGAGGGAGACAGTGACAATGAGAGGAGACAGCAGGAGGGGAACAGAACGAAGGAGATTGTGACTGTGAGACAGGAGATCGTGACAGTTGGATGGACACAAAGAGATAACGAGCTCGGCTGAATGAGTGAGCGAGAATGGGCAGCTGGCAGTGGATGGGTATGAGAGACTTACAGCAATGGACTAGTGGGTGTGAGTGTAGCACTGATCGGTGAGTTGCATTTTAAAAACAGTGCGAATATGTTTGCATGCCAAAATTTTTGGGAAACTTTTTCAAGGTGCTGATGAAGGTAGAATGAGGCAGCTGGTAACCCACTTTGCAGAATCTTTTATACAGGAGCAAAAGTGCTCCGATATGAGCACTTTTCCACTGGTCGAGTAGATTTAGTATTCAGAATGAGATTTTCATTCTGCAGCGGAGTGTGCACTGATATGAAACTCCCTGGCAGATTAAAACTGTGTGCCGGACCGAGACTCGAATACGGGACCTTTGCCTTTCGCGGGCAAGTGCTCTACCAACTGAGCTATCCAAGCACGACTCACGCCCCGTCCTCACAGCCTTACTTCTGCCAGTATCTCGTCTCCTACCTTCCAAACTTTACAGAAGCTCTCCTACGAACGAGAAGAGCTCTGTAACGTTTGGAAGGTAGGAGATGAGTCTCGGTCCGGCACACAGTTTTAATCTGCCAGGAAGTTTCAGATTTAGTTCGGTATTTCTTCAGTTCAAAAAAGCATGTGATTCAGTACCATACCGAAGGATATTAATGAAACTAAAATTATATTAGGTACCAAAAGCAAATTTGTGGCAGGACTGAGCACTCCTTGGCAGAAAGTACGCAGCAAGTTATTCTGGATGGAGAGTCATCAACCGATTTGGATGTAACTTCGGGCGTGTCGCAGGAAAGTGTACTGGTATTCCTGCTATTCATGCTGTATATTAGCGATCTAGCACAGATCAGCATCCTGAGACTTTTCGCAAATGAAGCACACATCTACAGGGAAGTACTGCCTCAAAAAGGTTGCACAAAGATTCAGTCAGATCTTGATAAGATTTCGAAGAGGTGCAAAAATAGATAACTTGATTTAAATGTTCAGTAATGTAAAATTTTGCACTTTACAAATTTAGGACGGTACCGTGTGATAACAGCATCAATGAGTTGTAGCTGGCCAGCTCTTACAAAAACGCAGGTTTAACGATCTGTAGGTATCTGAAATGGCATGACCTAACAGCCTCAATCGTAGTTAAAGCTGGTGGTAAATTTCGGTTCACTGTTGGGATATGATGAAAGTGCAGCGAATCTACAAAGGAGATGGTTTCCCCAAAAGAAAAAGCTCGTGGGACCCGTCCCAGAGTGTTGTTAAGATTGTGTGCGACACATACGGGAGAGCGTAGCACCTGGAAGACAGCGTACCTGAGAACATATGATGTTTCCTAGTTGTTGTTTCAATATAGTGATCGATTTTAGAATCACATGAAGGAAAGCACACTACGGACCGCCATAAAGCAGTTTCCGGCGTTCTCTACTGCGTCTATGGTAATGAGACGCGGAGTCAGTGTTGTGCGCAGCGTTTGTAGCTATTACTAGTTCTACATATTTAAGAGATGTATAATATATTTAAGTTATTTTGAGGATTATCTTAATTCTTCACTTACAGACTTTTAAGGTGAGTAAAATTCAATATATTGTTAAAACTAGTTATATAACGTGTGGATGGTTAAGCCATACTCCGTCAGCCATGCACTATCTTGTGTCTTGAAGCTGAAGGTCTTTTTACCATCAGACGTCAACTGCACCACGAAACTCCAAAGCCTACTGGCAAACACTAATTTTTAACAATGTCTGAAGAAGAAACAGACATTGGTGATGATCTTGCAGCTGTACTAAATTTATGAAATCTATTCGCAGTTGCGGAATCTTTCTGCCATTAGCTGCAATGGATATGAAGATATTACCTATTGGTAACACATGAAAATATTTTCCCGACCGGGACTCGAAACAGAATTTCTCGCTTGCTGCGAGTGCCACCTTAAGCACTTTTTTTTCAAAACGTTATTTAACAAAATAACATTACACATGTACGTCAGAGTTACATATGAACAAAATGATCCAGTTTGTCCTGTTGTGCACATTGTAACATACTCACACTTGACTCTTAAGTACAGATAGTGGTGGTAATAAGCTTTCTGTTGGTCTCACCAGGTAGTGTGCAGCTATGTGAGTACGCTTCCACGAACGACCCTATCTTCCGGCGATATACTACACTACTGGCCATTAAAATTGCTACACCACGAAGATAACGTGCTACAGAAGCGAAATTTAACCGACAGAAAGAAGATGCTCTGATATGCAAATCATTAGCTTTTCAGAGCATTCACATAAGGTTGGCGCCGTTGGCGACACCTACAACGTACTGATATGAGGAAAGTTTCCAACCGATTTCTCATACACAAACAGCAGTTGACCGGCGTTACCTGGTGAAACGTTGTTGTGATGCCTCGTGTAAGGAGGACAAATGCGTACCATCACGTTTCCGACTTTGATAAAGGTCGGATTGTAGCCTATCGCGATTGCGGTTTATCGTACCGCGACATTGCTGCTCGCATTGGTCGAGTTCCAATGACTGTTAGCAAAACATGGAATCTGTGGTTTCAGGAGGGTAATACGGAACGCCATGCTGGATCCCAATGGCCTCGTATCACTAGCAATCGAGATGACAGGCATCTTATCCGCATGGCTGTAACGGATCGTGAAGCCACGTCTCGATCCCTGAGTCAACAGATGTGGGCGTTTGCAAGACAACAACCATCTGCACGAACAGTTCTACGACGTTTGCAGCAGCATGGACTATCAGGTAGGAGACCATGGCTGCGGTTACCCTTGACGCTGCATTACAGACAGGAGCGCCTGCGATGGTGTACTCAACAACGAACCTGGGTGCACGAATGGCAAAACGTCATTTTTTTCGGATGAATCCAGGTTCTGTTTACAGCATCATGATGGTCGCATCCGTATTTGGCGACATCGCGGTGAACGCACATTGGAAGCGTGTATTCGTCATCGTCATACTGGCGTATCACCCGGCGTGATGGTATGGGGTGCCATTGGTTACGCGTCTCGGTCACCTCTTGTTCGCATTGACGGCACTTTGAACAGTGAACGTTACATTTCAGATGTGTTACGACCCGTGGCTCTACCCTTCATTCGATCCCTGCGAAACCCTACATTTCAGCGGGATAATGCACGACCGCATGTTACAGGTCCGTAAACAGAAAATGTTCGACTGCTGCCCTGGCCCGCACATTCTCTAGATCTCTCACCAATTGAAAACGTCTGGTCAATGGTAGGCGAGTAACTGGCTTGTCACAATACGCCAGTCACTACTCTTGATGAACTATGGTATCGTGTTGAAGCTACATGGGCAGCTGTACCTGTACACACCATCCAAGCTCTGTTTGACTCAATGCCCAGGCGTATCAAGGCTGTTATCACGGCTAGAGGTGGTTGTTATGGATACTGATTTCTCAGGATCTATGCACCCAAATTGCGTGAAAATGTAATCACATGTCAGTTCTAGTACAATATATTTGTCCAATGAATACCCGTTTATCATCTGCATTTCGTCTTGGTGTAGCAATTTTAATGGCCAGTAAGGTAGTTACGGCCCTAAAGGCCGCAACTCTACCTGGATTCCTGACAAAGATTTTCAAGGAGATAGAAGTATCATCTTCATACCTTAAGTAGCTAATGTCAGAAAGATTCCGCAATTGCAAATGAATTTCATAAATTTAGTTCAGCTGAAAGATCGTCAACAATGTCTGTTTCTGCAGACATCGTAAAAATAAGTATCACAAGCCTCCACGAGCAAAATGACGATCGTAATACTAAAGTTGAATACGTCTGGCTGTTTGAAACCCTGTGTCGGGGATTCACATGGAGTCGTAAACATTATGACATAAGGAAGTTTGTGTTGGTTCTGCAGCGCGCTCGAATGTCCGAAGTTGTAAGGCGACCGCTCGCCAAAAGCAATTCGAGTCTCGGTCCGGCACAAATTTTCGCATATCAACAGTTGGTAATACCTTCATACCTCATCCAACTAGTGTCAAAAAGTTTCCGCAACTCAGAGTAAATTTCTGCTTACAGATTTTGAAGGTCCAATACTAAGTGAGGAATCCAGGATTTTTCTACAACGTAGGAAACGCGAAGACAGTATTAGACTATTTACAGCGCACACGGAGCTATTTAGGCAATAATTCCTCCGGCGAGCACAACGCGAATGGAACTGGAAGAAACCCTAATATTTGGTACACCGGTATTACGTTATGCCGTAAGTTTCACAGTGCATTTGAGAGCTTAAATGGAGAGGTATTTGTTATATCAGTTTCAAACTCCCGTCCGGCCATATTGATTTGGCATTTTCGATAAAATGGATAAACGCAGGGGTAGTTAGTTCTATAAGAGTACTAACGATTTCCTGGTCTGCCCCTTCCCCACTCAGTCGGTGCTCAGTTACTGATGATGTCGCTGTTGAAAGGGATGCCTGGACAGTATCTTCTTTACAGAGCGACAATCCCGTCTCTGAGGACTTCTTTGTCGACGAGACTTTACATCATAATCTTTCACTGATGAAATCTTTTCGTTTTATCAGTCAAGTAATTGCGTCGTCTTGAAGCAGCTTCAAGATGACTCAGTTGCTCGGTTGACAACCCGAGAAAATTTCGTGCGTCAAAACCTTAATCTCTTCGTTTGGCATCGATAGTCAATAGAGCATACGGTAAGCACTATCCAGTCTGTTCGCCGTCTCGCCTTAACATTACGTTAGATTTTTTGCCCTGTCAATTTAGTGGGTATCTCACCTACAAAACATGATGTGTGATACGATGTTAAACTCGAAACCACTGCAAGCTATACAACTAATTGTCAGACCCATGACATTATATGGAAAAATTTTATGCCCAGGAACCGTGCAGTAAGGCTGAAAAATCGTGAAACACAGAAATGACAATGGATCCAAAAGGTAACGTTAATCTCCATTGTCATATCGCACACACAATTCCATAGGCCTCGGTAATGGGCGTGCTAGAGGTCAACTCGAAATACTAAGCACTACCATGTCCTTTTGCTATGCATAAAGAATACAGAGACAAATGCAAATTATCTAACGGTGGAGAAAACAAAGTCAGCGTCAGCTGAGCTGTTTTTAGAAAACTGCAGATCATTAGAGCAAGCAGCTATGCCGACACTTTGTTTCATAAACACGTTAAAAGCAGTTAGGGAATCCATATTTACTACTATTTCAAAGCTATTCTGGCGAGCGCATTAACATTGCTCTACATGACGATAATACATATTTCTGAACTTACTGCCGGTGGTCGATGAGCATGAATTTAATCAACACATCTTTTAGCCTTACGAAATTCTAAGACACAGTTGAAACCGCGATTCACTTTGTGTCTTGTCACAGTTTCACTGCTGATTTCAATATCTCTGCAACTGGTAAGATACATTTTAAATCAAAGATATTACATCTCCCCACAAGGGCGCGGTGTTAATCAGAGAAGTCGTACATCCTAGCACAGTTTTATAGAAAGCAAATTAACTGTAATAAATCAGTTGTCGCGTCAAAGAAAACTTTCACTCATAATTTACACACAGAAATGCCTCATCTAATATTAGGCAGTTAATGTCACTAAGGAATTATGATTGTTAATCGAGTCAGTGCAGACTCGGCAATAAGAAAAAAAAAAAAGAAACGGGCTATACTCTATTCAGCATAAGAATAAATCAGATATAAATAAACACAAACGCTATGATTGGTCAGAAGCCGCAACACACGTTCACTGATGTTGTTACGCTCTTGGAAGTAGGTCCTACCGATGTATTAGATACATTATTATTTATTACTAAGTTACGTTAAATGACACTGTAAGATATTCTAATGTATTAACAGCCATCAATTTCTTCGTAATTACGCTTTATCTGTGTAGTTTTTATTTCAAAAATCATGTACAGTCACAGTTGCTGCACTGTTGCGCTCTGATTGTCTATCTATATCCGGATCCCGCTCCAGCTACTGCCGGGTCTGGGTGCTGACGAGTCCTCTCCATCTAGCTCGATCCTCCCACCACTTTTCTTCCTCCACTTGCCGCCAGGTCACACCTCTCCTTTCCACAGATAGTCTCACTCCCATGTTCCATCGTGGTTTTGGGCGCCCTCTAGGTCTTTTCCCACCCATCTTTAGTTCTTCTATAATTTTGGGGAGTCTCTGCCCATGCATCCTCTTAACATGCCCATACCATCTTAATCTCTTTTTTTCAATTTCTTCTCTCATACTTTCTTGTTTAAGGTCCTTTCTAATCTCTACATTCCTTACTCTGTCCATTCTTGTTTTACCCTTAACTGCTCTGAGAAATTTCATTTCTCCTGCTTGCAGTCTGCTTCAGTCCCTTTCTGTCATTGTCCATGTTTCCCCACCATAGGTGACAATAGGGAAGTAATAATTCTTATACGTAAGGAGTTTTGCTTTTTCTGAAACTTCCTTATTCCAAATCAGGTGTTTTAGTGTTTGGTAGAAATTGACTCCCTTCTGTAACCTCCTATTAATTTCGTTAGTTATTCTTCCATTCCTAGATATTTCACTCCCTAAATAAGTGAAACTTTCTACCACTTTGAGGGGTTTTCCATTCAAGGTAATATTTCCGTTGATCCCTTTCTCTCTTCCAATTACCATTACTTCACTCTTATCTTTATTTATTTTTAATCCATACCTTTTCATTATTTCCTTCCACGCATCAAGTTGTAACTGTACATCTATCTCTTTATCACCCCATATTACCATATCATCTGCAAAAATCATGTTTTTGTCTTTTTCTTTTACTGTATCTTTAACTGCCCTATTCATTCCCTTCATCACAACATTAAAAAGTGCGGGAGACGGAATACTTCCTTGCTTAAGTCCTTGACTTATTTAGAAGTATTCAGAGTTCCCCAATGGTGTTCTAGTTCTACAATTGTGTCCTCTGTACATTGTCTTTATTACATTAATGTATCCAATATATATATATATATATATATATATATATATATATATATATATACCTTCTTCATTTCTTCCCAGAGTCTTTCCCTGTTTACTGAGTCATATGCCTTTTCTATGTATATAAAAACCATTATCACCTTTTGTTATACTCCCAACTTTTTCCTATCAGTTGACGGACAGAGAATATCAGGTCGATCGTGCTTCTTCCTTTCCTAAACCCATGCTGTTCAGCTCCTTCTCTATGTTTTCACTTATTCGATTTAGTAAAATTCGTTCAAAAATCTTGGCTGTATGACTCATAAGGGTGCTCTGATTGTCGCGCTGTTAATATGCAGCATGAAAATGGCCGAGGCTGCTTCCTGTTCCGTAGTGAAACACGCATGTAGAACACGGTTAAAAAGTACCGAGAAATAGGTTGGTCTTTGTGTTTTTCGTAAATTTACAGAAAAATCGGCTTTGAAGTTTTCCGAGCAACTGTATTTGATACAGTTGACATACACATTGAACGTAGAGCGGAATCGGTAGCGTAGTAGATTGATAACCTAATGCAGTTCATGAATCGCTGGTTCCAGTCACGCGTTGGTTTTTTTTCGTTCAAGTTTAAATACCTACATCCTGTAATTGTAAAATTCATCATATTTTTTATGAATAATGCACGTCTTCTTGTTTCAAATTACATATTGCAAGCGAAATTCTTGTTTAATTTTAAATATAAATGCTTAATTATCGCTATTTTATGAAAGATTAATAATAAAGGTTGCTTAAATTAAACATAAGTTTGTATTTCAGATGATGTCTCACACGAACCAGAGTGGTAAGTGTCGCAGAAACACGAAAATCATTTTCACAAAATCGAGCACACCATATGAATACTGCATTTTCACATTTTCCACTGTAACATTGCAATATTAACATAACAGAACTGATCTGGAGCCAAGTTAAGGGATCTGGCCCTAGAAATAACAACACTATTAAACTGCCAGACGAACTGGAACTAACGCACGCAATTTTTTCATTTGTCATTACCGAACGCTGGATACGGAACGGCACGCCATAAAAGTAGAGAAGAAAATGCGGCGCCTGGGTGCCTTCATGGATTGCGTTCTAGATCGACTCGTTATCAACGAAGCGGATGACAGTTCCAGAACTGAAATGTATTCCTCGGAGCTAAGACATTACCAGACGAATGGCTGTAATTAATACCTTAAGTGGCTTCAGTAGTCAATAGTACGGTGAAATCCCTGCAGTATGCTCGCATCACACAAAGCTCGCTCAGAAAAATTGTCCTGTATTTAAGTTAGGAATTGTCATCACTCTTGTTAGGTGTTAGCTGAGAACGAGAGCATCTTATGCTTTTAGTCTGGTCACCTAAGAAGCGTCCGATAGAGCAGGAGTTTTGCCGAATATTATTTCATTCCCTTTAAAAATTCAATGATATTCGAAGCTATATTGTTTCTTTGCTCGTCTCTTTTTACGTCTGAACTGCAACTGCTCACATCATTGCAGGTTAATTGTACAAGCGAGCTGGCCAGTGCTGTCCAAGTTTAATGTGCCGGCAGAGGTGTTTTCCCGCATTATCGCTCAGTCTATGTGCGTGTAACACAGCATAAAACGCATCCTTATGATCGTACTTGACTGTAGTGGACACAGCTTGGCTTCCGCTCGACATGATACGAAATAAAATGAGATACAAGCAAACGAGGAAGAAAACATGGCGTAATGTTTACCTCAGGTTTATTCTTATGATAAACAGAGTATGCGGAAGATCTTGTACGTATTTCAACAAGGTGCTAAGCAAACTTGGTGTTTTATTTTGTTCAAATCTGAATTTTTTTTCTGGTGTGATGACAGAGTCAGACCAAGTTTCCATCCATGTCTTCTACGCGATGTCTGTAAAAATACATATAAAAAAATCCCAACTAAACAGGAGAGAGTGTTGTACCTCGGAACACTTGTCATACTTTCGCCTATGGCCAGTCCTGTAATGGAAGTTTAATATATTTTCTTGTTCCATTTTGAAATTATTATGGCATTCACTTTATGTCTGCTGCAGTCTTTTTCTGAAATTACAAAAATTTGTGAACTTATGAAAGATTATATTGTATCCTTTCCACTGAAAGAAACACGCTATTGTGGCTTACATAGGAAATATCTTGATGCAAACTCTCACAATAATGCACGAACTATTTTTGTCACAAGATGAAGATACAAGAGTAACTTACGCCTTCTACTACAAGTTTTTCAAAGATAACTTTGGATACTGATCTGGGAGACCAAAACCGACGTTTGTTCAGACAGTGAAGAAATAAATGTAAGACTGAAAAATACTTCATTGAATGAAAGGACTAGGATGGCCAGTATGGCTGAACTACAAGTTCATAAGAAGCTTGCTCAGAAGTTCCATGCCAAAATCAAAGAAACTGAAGGACTCTATTCCACTGTCGACGATGCGTGTGGGAACTGGGATTGTTGTGGATTACATACATATTGCGATTCTGGAAATATTTTATTATCACCAAATGTGGATCGAATGTGTTTGCAATACATAACCTCAAGACGGGAAAGACTGGAATATTTGTGTATTATGGAAAGAAATGAAGTGTGTACTTTCATTCACACAGTATGTAAATGATTACGTTCCGAACGAAATAAGACGTCTTAAGGTTTGTTTGTTTTTTCAGAGTTCGGGACCAATCCGTAATCACACCTTCATATGTTTCTTTTCTGCTCAAACAGTTACTGGCAAATTCGAATCTGTGAACTAGTTTTTTCCAGATAGGGAACGCACTTTCCTTCCTTGTGATCGAGATATTGGTATTTGAAGAAATCGACCAAGTCTACACATTAGAAGAATATCCTAGAAAGATTGCAGAATAAAGAAGATCTGGTAAATTAATTGAAAACTGAAGACATCAAAGGCTATAAACGATGGTGTGCAAAACACTATAAGGAAGATGCACTTGCTGTAGGGTCTTTGAAGAAAAGTGTTACTAAAGAACAAAAACAATCTTTTGCAGTCATCCAGTTTTCGCACTCTGTGAACCGGCGAAAAGCACCAAGATCCGTAGTGTCATACACATACATCAGTAGCGTTGTAAGGAACACTTTCAGACTGCTAAAGATCTCTGAAGGGGTATGGGTGAACTACATTTGCCAACCTCAAAAGCTTACACTCAGCACACGCCTAATGACGTCAGCACACGCCTAATGACGTGCCTGTTGTTTCTTATATATATATATATATGGCAAAGACGGCCAATGATCTCTTCCTGTGGATGCACAGAACTCTTATGGGAATGCTGCGAGTTGGGCTCTGACGGGAGGCAAGCTAGTGTAATCTGCGCAGTTGTGATGACCGCAGTGTCCGCATGGCTTAGTGGTTAGCCGGTATAATAGCTCAGCGTGTTCGGTCAGAGGGTTAGCTGCCCTCTGCAATAAAAAATTGAGTTAATGTATCAACGATGAACTTTAACAAGCGTCATGGGACGTCTGCCACGAACGATTAGATCGCACAATGACGAATAAAATTAGATCAACAAAAAACAGAGGGTTGGCTGCCTCTGCAAATAAAGAACTGCGTGAATGATCGATGAACTTGAACGGATATCGTGGAACATCCGCCCCGAAGAAATGCAACAAATAGTATCGAACAAAATGAGATCTAAAGAAAAAAAAGTAGTCAGAGCAACTGCCTAATAGGCAGGGGACCTGAGTTCGAGTCCCAGTCGAGCATATATTTTCAACTTTCTTCACCGATTTACATCAGTGCCCATTCGCATTCAGTCTCTGTAATTCACTTGTGTCTTAAACATTTACTGATTCAAAGAAACTGCAAGACATCAGCAGTGTGATGCAGTATATCCTGCATAAGCACGATGAATTTTGCAAGTACATTCTGACATGGCCAAAACCTGATTGTGAACATGATGAACATTGATCCCATTAGCTAGCAGCTCTACATTGTTCCTATATAAAAAATAATTTTGTGTTTTTTTAAAAGATCACATGTCCACTGACTTAAACAGCCTTCATTTGGAAAAAAAGTTTATATTTTTATGCATAACATTGTGAACATCACTATGTACCATACACTTAATGGGAACACTCAAATGTAACATGAAAGTAATTATATGTGAAGTGTACTCAGTTTTTGTTTCTCATGAAAAGTTGATTCCTAGGGACACCTGCCTCTTTAAAAACAAACTATTCCACCAGATCGGCTTTTCTATGTGAGTGGCTGTCGAACAGACAAATCCTACCGGAAGACTTTTATATCATTTTCTGAAGAAAGCATATCAACTATACTTCGATTTAAAGGCGGATACTGGCAAATCGTGGACAACTTGCGTGGTTGGGTAAGGAAGTCGAAGAAAAATAACCATTTCGCATTCGTAATTCCTATGATATGGTGGGTCTCAAGCAACAATACCACGAACAGTCGTTTCTCTTTGGCAGATGTCACCCAATTTCGTGCAGCTATGAAGTATCCACATGTTCCTCCAGTTTCTAAACCAATTCTACATGATCCCGTCTCTTGTCCAGTGCCAATAACACTTCCAGAATGTACAGTCGATGAAAAAACGAAAGACGAAAATTCTTTTTCAGCTTCCAGTAACGTATCGTACCCTGACCTCTAATTGGGAGAAAGTCCACATATACTCGGTGGGATTTAAGTCGGGGCAAGGGCCAAGTCAATCTATTCGCCGAATATCCTTCTGTTCCAAGAGCTTCTCCATCTTGGCTGTTAGATGCGGTCCCTCACTGCCATCCATAAAAATGAAGTCAGGGTCGAATGACCTCCTGGAACGACGCACTTGGGGATGGAGTACGTTTACAACAACGCTGACCTGTGAGTGTACAGTGTTCATAGATTTGAAGGTTAATACACCCATGCAACATTATGCTTTCCAACACTATAACACCTACCACCAAAATAATCAGGTTCGACAATGCTGGACGTACCTTCATATAGCGAAAGTTGGAAATGTGCAATGCACCCAGAAACACTGTCGAAAATAATCGTTTTGTTGGTCCAGGTGTTATGCTGTGGAAAGGCTTAATGCTGCATGGGTTTACTGACCTCCATATCTTTGAACGCGGTACCCTTACCAGTCAATGTTATTGTGACACAGCAGTCCTTCCCAATGTGTGTCTTTTCAGGGGTGTATTCGGCCGTGACTTTATATTTATGGAAGACAACGCGTGACCGCCTCGAATAACGCAGATGGAGTAGCTCTTGGAATGACAGGGGATAAACTGGCATGTTCGATCCGCTGACTTAAATCCTGTAGAGTATGTGTCGGATGCGTTGGAGAAACGTATTGCAGCACGTCAACATGCACCATGCGGCATTTTGACAACCGCGCTTGCGGAGGAGTGGAACGTTCTACTACAAGAGCTCCATACCAACCTTCTGGCCAGCGTGGAGCACATCGCATAGCATGCATTGTTGTCCGTGATGATCATACATTCTAATAAGAGCCACGTCCTGCCTTTTGTAATGTCGAGGGGACCATCACGAATCGCATTGACTTCAGTGTAGTTGTTATCTTTCGCTAAAAGTGTCATTCCTGTTCGTCTCATTGCATATTTCTTACAGTTACCATTTGTACTATACTGTAGCAGTTCTTTATATGTATGCACCAAGTTTCATCGAACTATGTTTCTTGTAGTGGCGCATCATGCAAATGTTACCTTCATCTTTAAATTTTGCATACCAGTCTATTTTAGTATCTGTCAACCATATGTTTAAAGAAAACCCAAGATGGTGTGGATAGTTAAAGAAAAGAGCCATGTACTTCAAATTGGCTTGCGGCTTTGATGTCGTGGAGGAAGGCCTTTTTTCACGTGATGTCCAAGTGGCGCCACTAAAGAATGGTCAACCTAAGAGGCCTCCACTTCATCCCCTAAAAAGCAGTGAGAGAAGTCAGAGCAGTGTCATCAGTAAGGTTGGATGCAGAAATTGCTTTTTAACCATGAAGATACTCAGCTGAGGCAATAACACTAATGAAGACATTCTCTACGGCCCATTCTGCTGCAAGTTCTCGTCGATGCCATTTGATTCTTAGATCACTCGTAAGAATTAGAGTTGAAGTTTGCCACTATGTTTGCTTAACATGTACTGGCCTCCTTTACTTTGAAATCAATTATGTTTAGACTCATAGCAGTAAGAATCAGAGTGTGTCTTGGACGATGCGCACGACTATGATGACCGCCGAAGTTATTAGCGCATGCAATCTGCTCTGCAAACCGACTGCACACCACATCCCAATGCATTTGGTCGCTTTGCATTCAAATCTAGCTTCTCTCATGGACAATAATATGTCCCATCGTTCTCCCAGTGTTGTTACTAGGACTGTTGATATTTTTAAAAATATCGGGAATCCGATACATCGATATTTGAAAAATATAATCGGCCATCGAAACGACAATAAAATATTTTGATATATCAAAGGAAAAAATAACGAAGTAACTGCCTATGAAAATATCGACTGCACATCCTAAATGTACTGCCGGTTTCAGAGTTGTATATTTAACCTTTGATTTATTATTAGATATTCTGTACATCAACAAGCTCTCACCCTGACTTTACCCCTCAGAGCAAGAAGTGAAAGAAAAACACTTAATTTGAAAATTTGTAGGTTAATAATGGGACCTTGTGCAGATGAAAAGCTTGTATTACAATACTTTTTTGATTAGCTGTTGTGTTGTTATTTAACAACTTGTACAGGGTGCATTGTCATGCAATATTTCTTTCCAGTTAATTAGGGTTGCCAACTTTTTTTGTCAAAACAAGGGAGACTTCGACCCGACAAAATTAATCGGCCTAACACAATTTATTTAAGTCTTAAAGCATGTATATTGCATGGAACAACCAAAAAACTTCTTCATAACAAATATAAGCTGAAGGTCTACAGGAATTTTTACTTAAAACTGTATTTGTTTACGCTTTTGGCAGCAGTATGAAGTTTGCGATCGTTCTTTACAAATTGGACAAATTCATGATATGTTTAACAAAAATTAACACATATTTGTAGTTCAGCTTTCATTAAGGGGAGGTTTACTATCTTTTGGTTCAAAAAATCGATTTTTAATTACATTTTTGGAGCCATAAAAGTGTTTAGAATCCATCACTGAAACGGTTTTTCCGAATATGGAACGGAAATGATCGTTATTCGCGGTTAAAAAAAAATTGCACCTGCCTGAAATCGGCCTTTTTCACGCACCAGCTTTTCCCTTGCGAAGGACGAGTTATTGTACCGATGCTTGGGACGAAACACACGAAATTAAAATGAAAGTTTGAATGCGTGTGTTTGGAAGTTAGCGCCCAAGCATTTGCATTCTGGTGCGACTTTCCTGGCAGTGAGCAGCTTCAACAAAGGGTATTCAGCAATTCTGAAGACAATGACACCGATGGACGTCATCCTGGAACTCTATTCGACGCAGTTCGCCAAGCATTCGGACGACCACCGGATTCAAGCGGCCGAATACCGCTTGTCACCGGCCGTACTACGAGCGGCTCTGGAGCAGCGCAGGATGGCCCAGATCGAGCAGAACGTCCTCTATGAGGAAGAGGAAGGACTAGTTTGTGTACCCGGAATAGCATATGGAAAGTACGTTGCATAATATTGCATTTATATGTAATCAAAACTTCGAACGCGTTTTTATCGAAATGACGTTTTTTTTTATCGCTCGGTATGTTAACTTCAAACCTACTGAACTGTTTGGCATGATTGTTTTGTTTCCGACGAAGCTAACTAAACTGTCTAGGAGTCGTACCACTTTCATTCCGATCCATCAACTATAAATATTTTTACTTGTCCGACGAAGTCGAAAAATCGATGAAAAAACCCTATTTTTTTCAAATGGCCGCCATTTTGTTTCCTATCGTCCAAATAATTTAAGCGAGGTACAACTCCTAAAGAATCTTATATACTTCGCTAACGTCAACTCAATATTGATTTCAGACGAGCCGGCTGACCTGTAACATACCGCGTGTGGAGGTCTACACAGAAATTTTGTTTCGTTCCGACGGCACTTCCGCCTTTGCTCTTCGACATTTCCAGTCGACAAAATTCCAGTGTGTAGAGGAAATGTCAATAAACATTTTGACCAAATTTGACATTGATATCTATAACACATACCGAAAAAAAATTCTCAAAGAACATGCTTTTTTCGGTCCAAAGATAGCAAACCTCCCCTTAAATCTAGATTGCAACGGTTCCTATCATCAGACCATTTGCAGTTCATCAAGGAAAAAATTCTTTCAGTGTGAGCATTAGATGCTGGTATCTTCTTCTGCTTCGTTAGGACTCTTCAGGAACAAGTACTGCTTGTTTTGCACGTCTTCTATCTTCCCAATACCTCTTCATTCTCTTGCTTTTTCTGTTTCTTTCTTCTTCTGTTAAGACAACTTTGATTTTGGTGTCTGGGCACCTATGACCATCCAACAACACTTTATACTTCTCCCTGTCCTGTACTACTGCCTGCAGATTCCTTTCTTTTATTCCTACAGCCTTCTAGTCATCTTTGACTTCCTTCAGCCAATTGTTTCCCGTATGACATGTTACATTCCATATCTTCTTAGTCAACCTCTGCTCGTCCATCCTCATGGTGTGCCCAACAAATCGTTACCTCCTCTTCCGTATCTTGCTCGACGTCGGTTCAATATTTTCATATAGTTCCTGTCACGTTCTGTGTATCCAGATATTCCCATGTCTTCTATCTAAGCATGAATACCACTACCACTCTCATCTGCTTGTTCCACAAAATCTAATAGTTTATTTCTGATGCCAACACAAGGTTCAAAGTACCTGATTACTACAGGAAACATTTTCCAGTTCTTGAAATTCGGCCCATCTGAAGCCACAGAAAAAAGGTGCTACACTTCTCTGGATCATTAGTCACATCTAGGAAATCACTTACACTTCCAGGCGCTAATACAATTTTTTGCAATAGACTCAGCTTTCATCCGACCACAACGCATTTTTTTGGCCACATCCGAATCCATAAAAACGTTCTTTGCAAGTTTATTTGCACAGTCTATGCTAACATAACTCAGGTTGTGTTTCACTGTATGATATACAAACAATAACTCACCCACTGCAACTTTGTCGGATTCACCACTAGTGGGACTATCACATAGGCACTGAAGATAACTGGATATCTTAGATGTATTACTTCCCCTAATCACGCTTTTGTCTCCGGTGTTGCTGGCAGTCTGTATTACCACCATGTGCTAAATTGAATTCGCGCTTGCCAAGGGTGCCATACGCTTTAGCATTGTTTCCTTTTACAGGATTAAACCATAAATGAGTCTCTTCCCAATTCTTCTGACACGTACAGAAGTACTTTCCTCTCTTTTTATGCGGAGTTTTGGATATTCTTTCATTTCGCGTAATTTGGATTAGGCGGAACGACAAAGAAACAAGATAATCATAACGTGACTCGCGACACTGTGTCATTTTTTGTGTTCCCTACATATTGATGACGTAACTACATCGATAATTCTATGCCGTATCGATTAATCGATGTTGTAACGATCGTCCACTAATGAGATTTAAAATATATGGGCAGGTTTAAATCTCCCATATAAAATAAAAACGGGAGACGGGAGCAGGCTTCAAAATTCAGAAGAAAACGGGAGTTCCCTTATAACACGGGAGAGTTGGAAACCCTGTGTGAGTTAATTTCTCATACCTTATTATCGTAATTTGTTATTGGCTACATGTTGAAATAAATCTCTTTTCACGCTGATGTAGGAAAATTGCCTGCTGAAGCTAAATGTTGGAGTTCCTGTTGGTAGCACTGAGCGCCAATTACATCAGCATTTCCCTTCACACGTTTACATCTGCCGCAAAGACCAATCTTGTAATTTAGATTTTTGTTCATCATTTTCAGCATCCATTTCAGCAACTGTTTTTGAAGAATATCAATGTGAAGGAACAGCATACCAATTGTGTTAAAAATTGTTTTTTTAACGCAACTGGTGTGCTCTTTCCTCACATTGGAAATCATGTTATTCACCGCCACCCCCACCTTCCCAGTGCAACTTGTCTTCTTCTCTTGTTCTTGCTGGACTTGGTTCACACTGTCAAAGAGAAAAACTAGTCATGCTGAAAGCTCAAAAAGTGGCAAGACTCCTTCATACAATGAAAGTAAAATGGAGTTCTACCAAAAATTTGAAATATTTACCGAAAATTGTGAAAAAATATAATATAAAATAAAAATATTGGCATACGATACTGATATTTTCATGTCGACATATCGATTTATTGGGGATGAAAATATCGCCTGTGTAGATTGATAACTTCTGGGCCAAATATCGATATATCGATACTTTTTAACACCTCTAATTATTACCCACGCTTTACATTTAGTCGTTCCTAGTGCCCGGAAGAACATTTTTCTTCCTGTTTAACAATTTTCCCCTATGCCACCCGCTTCCACATCAACTCTGTTCCAGAGCCAGCATCTGGGATATCATGTACCATTTACAACAGTTGTTGATCAGCTTTTCTCAGGAGAGGATACTACGACTTTATAACACCCTTCCCAAACTAATCAGCGCACCCATCCAGGAGACAGGGGTTGCAACGTCATACTGAGAAGCGGGCTCATACTGCCAAGTTCTTTGTATGTCTGTCTCACTTTGTAATCACTGAAATTACATCACACACCCTCTCAGCCCATGAAGTTTCATTACGTTTACTCCTCCTCTTCTGTGTGCTTTATTTTTTTGTCACACAGTGTAGGCTGACCAACAGCAAAAACCTGGCGCACCTGCCAAGCTACAACAGACAAATGTAGGATTTGCCTGATATCTGATGATTATCATGGAAGATTGTGGAAGTGATCAGGCACATTGGCACATCATAGGCATACAGTCGCAGGGTTCATAAGGATGGTCAGTCAGTCATGTTTTGGACTGATAGCTTGTTTGTATGTCAGATGCCTATAACCAAAATCAAGCATGATTTAAGAGCTATATGGTATTGGGATAACAGCCTACAGCCTCTTAGTCAGTCCTGTTCAGCTCCAAACCAAAGGTCCAAGATCAGTTCACGGTAAGATACTGTGCTTGTGCTTCTTTGGCAAGACTAGCAGTCTTCGCCACCTCTGCCAGACGCCCTTATGAACTGAGGATGACCTCAGAACTCAAGTGACATAGACCCTGAAACTTCAATAACAGCACGGCCCCTTTCACATCTCAAAAGAGCCCCCCAATCTTACAGACATACCGGCCGCACAGTAGATTTCTGCCCCTTTCACATCTCAAAAGACCCACGATCTCGCAGACATACTGACTGCACATTAGACTTTTTTCCAACCTTGGACACTATTCTCTTAAGGCTCCATAACACGTCTAACATTGGAGCTCTCAATAACTGGCAAACCCTCCCCACCTGAGTCTTGCTGAAGGACCGACCACTTGTCCACTTGAAGGGCAGATGGACAAGGCCAGACTCCCTATCCCCACATTCAAGTTTCAGCTCCACATTGCGGTTTCTGAGAAGCTCGTTCCCAGGCACAGAGGCATAACAATCTGCCCTTTGTCTTGGTCACTTATGTTGGCAGACTTCCTCATTTGCAGCCTGTAACATCACTAGAACAGTTCTTTTGTTTAACTTTCCATTCCCACTTTTTATGTAGGAGACTGGGCTGGTTGAAGGCTTTCAGCGTGCCCTTTGCAACCAGGAGAGGTTTCACACTGTTTGTTCGATTTTGTTACATTTTTAGTTTGATTAAATTGAAAGTTAACTTTTCGATAATTTTCATTCACTGTCTATTTGGCAATGTTACTTTTACTTTTTTTGTCATTAATTAGAATTAACCTATTACTTGATTGTAACAGACAAGTTTAGATATGTTAGTTAATTCGGATGCATTATGCATATGTAACTTTAGGTATTAGTAATTTCAATTGTTAATATGGAAGTATTATATATTATACAAATTAAGATTCTGATCATCTTCTACTGGGAGAGTGTGGTGGGGTACATTGATACAGATGTGGGTATGAACGATGTTACATACAGACATAGGCACTGGTTGATTAATAGGCAAGACAAATAAGGTGACATAGATGAAAGCATACACTTGGGTAATTTTACATGCATTCATACGTACTGGTGGATTTATGGGGCAAACAGAAGCAAGACAAACTAGACGACGGCATTCAACTGTGGGAGATGTTAGTGGAAATATTCCGGGTGTTTCCTCTATGGGTCATTTTCTCTGGTGTTTCAACAGATCTTTGCAACTTCGTTTTTGCAACGTGTAGCTGGAGTCAGCACAAGCAAAACCTGTGCCACAAGTCTCTCATACGACGACCAGCGTCGACGAAAGCGTCGGCTTGTTCCCATTACAAACAAAACGATTGTTAAATCAGAATTTTATGTGACCATTCGCTATAGTGGGCCCAAGTTAGTCTAGAGCATAATTCGTTTTATCGATAAGTATTAACAGGAACATTAAATACGAAGATTAGTCAATGCTCCAGCAGCGACTGAACAGCGCTTCTGCATTGTAGTAGCATTCAGCACAGGTCAAAGCGGTGCTGTCACTGTGGAGTTATGGTTACTCTTCATGTTTTACTGTACTTCTTAATACGCGTCGATAAAAAGAATATCATACTAAATTGCTCTGTCGAATGAGCACGCAAAATTCCTCTTTAAAACTCATTCTGTTTCTAATGAGAAAAAACCGTCGCTTTTCATCGGTGCTGGGCGTTGCATGAAAGACATGGTGGGCAGTAGTTATTTGGGCTGACTCCAGCACATGTTGCAAAAATAAAATTGCAAATATCTGCCGAAAAACCCGTGCAAATGCACTTGACGACTCTTAGATACCCTGCATATGGTGGGATGTGGGATTTTGTTAGTGTAAGGTTAACAGTTCGATGGTGTTCACTTCTTGGAGCATGTATCCACATGCTATGCATGTGGTGCAACAATTTTTGTGGTTCTTGTGCATTTGATGGAGTGTTATACTTACGTCTAATGATGCCTAGCTTTTCCTTGTTGTTTTGATCAGCCATGGATGCAATGGATGTTGGGTCGTTCTTGTATGTGTAAGTGTGGTGATTGTGTTTCGTTTTGTGTGAGTCACTGTAATGCTATGTTGACGTTCTTGTACACATGTGCTGTGTTTTGTGTTACTATCTTACCTGGATGGGTGTATTTGTGCTTTGGGCATCTGTGTGATGATGGTGATGTAGTGATAATGTCTTCCATATATTCTCTATGTGGAAGGAGGTGGCGTCCATATCTAGCACCCAGTTTAACAAGAAGATTCTATATAAGTTCGATTCTGGTTATTGCATAGACATCACCACTAGGGGTTAGTAGCTGTAGTCTGCTGCACAGAAATCGCTGCCTCATGCGTACAATTTAATGTAGGATTTTGGTATGTCTGCCAGAGGGGCGTTGGCATACTCAAAAATCGGGCATGTGAATGTTTTATGAGTGTGTTGCTGTTCATGTGGAGCAGCAGTGGATGCAGACCTACACCTGTCTTATTAGTTTTTCCCAAAGTCTGGCCTTGTTGAGAATCTGTTATATGGGGGTGCATAAGTGCATCTGTATGTGTCTGCCTCGGTAGCTGCACGGCCAGCGTAGCAGACTGCTAACTGAAGGGGCTCGGGTTTGATTCCTGTCCAGGTCGGAGATGTTTTTTTCTGCTCGAGGACTGGTTGTGTGTTGTCCTTACTTTTGTATCATCACTATTGACGCTCCACACTTGAGATGGCTGTATGGGCACGTCCAGAAAGCCAAATTTTGTCTGGATTCGCCCCAAGGTGTGGTGTCTTTGAGCCTGAGTGATGTAGCCCAAAGGGTTGAGCATATGTCTCTTTTCTCCTACTAGCGCTTTTTGGTTAGTTTCCTGTGGCGGAATAGCACTGTTCATTGTTTGGCGGAGTTAGGACGAATTCGCCATTTAGACATCCTGTTGGGTATAAAAAGTACAGGAGAATGAACGTAATTGCACCTTGGGGGATATGTGACTGGAACTGAAGGTTTCCAATATTTTACCAGCAACATGGTCACTGCATGTTCGGTCTTTGATGCGATTTTGTATTAGGCGTGTCTTTTTAGTACGAAAGTCGAATTTGAGTTACTTATGTAGTAGTGAAATAGTTTGTCCAAGAACACTGCTACAGCACAGTGCCCCATGTTGGTGCCTTGTTACATCGTTCATCAATGTAAAACTTCGCAAAGCTAAAAAAAGTGTGGTAACCTGTGACTACCATATCAGTGAGTCGCAGTTGGAATTGGTTGACTCATAGAAGTGCCTGGGCTGGATAAAAACTAGTGATAACACCATTATAATCCACATCCAACTTCACAGAGAGAAATTCATTGTACTACACACCCTCAATGTAAATGCCCCACATCTTGACCACTAGGGTGTTCCAAAAATTCGAAGTAGTTTTTATTAGAACGCATACCCTCTTAATATATTTCTACGATGCCAAAACAACTATGTGTAAAATTTCAGAACCTTAGGATGTTGGCAACCCATGCCGACTTGCATTGAAACATGTCAGGTTGGCTGTACTTGGTAAGAAAGGCAAAGGCGCGCGTCCTCGTGTCGGTGTGTCTCTAACATTGTTGGTCTAAATTGTTATCAGTAAGTGGAAATGTCAGTGGAATTACGTAGTAGTTCTAAAACGCGTATATTTTAATAGGTGCGGTAAAACATAAGATAAAAAGTTCAAAATTGCCTTCTAATGGACAAGTTCTAGCAGTTTTATAATATCCGGGAAACGAATTTAACTGTCAGTGAAAGTGCAAGTCTCACTATTCGGGAATGTGTGATCTTTTGGGAAAAGGCGCGTGTACCTACCAGATCTGTACATAATTGTGTGAAGAAATTAGTGAACCTATATCAAGTGTGGAGGGAGTTGCAAAAAAATGCACAAAAAACCCAAAAGGTATTCGAGCAGCGCCGACAAGAGTTTGTCAACAAGTTGGATGATCTGTTCGACATTGCACACGCCGAATGAAAATAATTTTAATGAAGATAAATGAAGATAAAATCTTGTTACAGCGACAGAGAGAGCCAGGTCGGCCTGGTAACTTGGCTGGAGTGGACAAGAAACTGGCTAATAAAGAGGAAAGGTCGCCATCAGAACTATTGAGGAAGAAATCCGCCGGCCGTGGTGGTCGAGCGGTTCTAGGCGCTTCAGCCTGAACCGCGCGACCGCTACGATCGCAGGTTCGAATCCTGCCTCGGGCATGGATGTGTGTGATGTCCTTAGGTTAGTTAGGTTTAAGTAGTTCTAAGTTCTAGGGGACTGATGACCTTAGATGTTTAGTCCCGTAGTGCTCAGAGCCATTTGAACCATTTTTTGAAGAAATCCGACGTAGTAAATATTTTTCCACGTTCAGCTCCTTCGACAGCATCTTATGAGGCATTACAAAATGACTCATCTTCAGATTGTAATGAAAATGAGATGTGTTTGCAAGAAAATTTCCCAACTGTGATTGAGAACATAAAATCTGGAACCAGTAAAACAACTATGCGGAAAAATGTCATTACTCCAAAATTAGTAGCAGCGCTAGATAGGTGTCAGTGGAGTGTGAGAGATTCAGTGTGTATTCTTGAAGCTACCACTGAGGCACTTTGATATAATACTGATGAATTTCCTATAAGTAAGTCCTCGATTCAAAGAATTCGTACAGAGAAACGGAAAGAGCGTGTTGAAGCTCTAAAAGTTAATTTTCAAAACGACGTACCACATGCTGTGACTGTTCATTGGGATGGCAAACTGTTGCCTGCTACACATGATCGGGAATCAAAAGAAGAACGTCTTCCGATAGTTATTTCATATAGAAATAAAAAGCAACTTATTGCTGTGCCAAGGTTGGAAAACTCTTCAGGATGTGAACAGGCGAAAGCTGTTTGGAACGCGATTGTGGACTCGAATCTCGAAGACAAAGTACAGTTTCTTTGTTGTGATACTACGGCTTCAAATACAGGTCGTATCAATGGTGCCTGTGTGCTACATGAGCAGACACTTAACAGAAATGTCATTCTTTTTCCTTGCCGCCACCACGTGTGTGAACTAGTGTTAAAAACGTGTTGCAGGTAAAAATCAGTTCAGTGACAACAAGTCCTTGAATTCCACTCTTCAAAAAGTTCCGAGATAACTGGAAAAGTGTAGTTCCAGAAAACATACAGTGCTACAAAGAAAAGGTCGCAATGCACCTGACTGTTTCAGAAATTGAAAATCTGCTTGAGGTTTACCGCACTGAACTGCCAATAGAGATACTCAGAGATGATTACCGAGAGTTGATAGAGCTTACTGTTATATTTTTAGGTGGCGTTCAGACAGAAAATTCAAGATACGGCCTCCAGGTGCCATACACCAAGCTCGATGGATGGCGAGAGCTATATATTCCCTAAAAATATCATTACCTTGTGCTCAGTTAAAAATTTCGAGCAAGAAGAAGGTAGTGCTGTTTGACGTTTGCCTGTTCATCGTGACATCTTACGTCAAGCCATGGCTCCAGTGTATTTTGGCAGTAAAAGCAGCACCTTACCAAGATTTGTTCTTTTTGAAATCAATGAAGGCGTACGGAAAAATAGATAAAGACATCTCAAAAGCAGCTCTACAAGAGATAACCCAGCATTTATGGTCTTTGACTCATGAAGTTTATGCTAACCGTTACATCCCTTCGAAGGAAGAACTTTGCGGTCCATTGCATGGTGAGTTAAATACAGAGAAAAACATCTACGACTTCATTTCAGTCAGAAGCAAGTCATTGTTCCATTGTCTTAAAATTGATGACAGTTATCTCCACGAATGTCCTGCCATGTGGTCAAACAATGCTTACTTTCAAGAAACCAGAAAGAAGGTTTCAGCACTGAGAGCAGTGAATGATACAGCTGAAAGAGCGGTCAAGTTGATGCAAGACTTTCATGGTTTAATCTCGATTGAGGAGGAACAAAAACAATTTTTGTTACGTTGCGTACAAGAACACCGAAAGATTTATCCTGACTGCAGAAAACAAACTTCGAAACGAAAATTTCGAGACTAATGTTTTTACATGTTAAATAGTGAATAAATTCGATTTGGGCAATTTGGTGTTTTATTTACCAAACAATCATTAAGTTCCACAATCCCTCCACTCCCTTATAGTAAAAGTTTTCAAGTCTCATTTTTAGCGTCAAGTCGGCGCGTGTTATAATAATTTAACTGTAATAATATTTAGTATATGAGTTGTTAAGGTCAAATAGAAAAAATAGAGGGTATGCGTTTTCGATTTCACGAAAAAAAATCCCCATTATATCTGGGGACACCACATTGATCACCTTCTCCCACACACACGGAAGGCGTCGTATACTGTCAGTGCGTCCATCTCTGTCGATGTCTCACAAGGACCTAGCTATGCTACAGATGATATCGTCTCTTCCGTTGTAACACATGTGAGAGGAGGTTCCCTCATTTTTGAACAGTTCATAATAATATGAACTCATATCAGGTGAATATGGTAATGTTCTAATGTCTCCCACCCTCATGTTAGCTGGTGCTCCTGCAAAGAATTCACTATGTGCATTGCCTTGAAGGATGGTGGGATGCAGTGCCAGAAGGTGCTGTCGCTTTCTTCTCAGTGCGGGACGAAAGTGATGTCACAAGGAAAAGCAGTAGTAGAATGCAGTGACGGTCTGCAGGATTGACCCACGGATATTGTAAGCCACAATAAGCATCACTTTGGTACCAGATGGTTCAAGGCAAACGTTCTGTGGGTGAGGAGGTATTCACTGAGCTGATCCTGAATGACATTCCTGCCATCCTGAAACACTTCTACCCATTGTGCCGTCATATATGGCAACGCTGCATCACCACACGCCTCATATAGTCCCTGAAAACATTATTGTGCACTCAGACCATGAGCAAGTGCAGTCTTCATCCATGCACATTTTAAATGTTTCCTAAAAATACTGTTAGGGCACCTGAACTAGCCTCCCACACTTTCAGACAGTATGCACTGCAATTGACTCAAACACAGCCATCGCTGCTCACAGCATTTCTTCAACTGACCTCCTGCTATCAGCTACATAATGCGCATTCTGTTGGATGCACATCCTTCATGTTATGGTAGTGTTGCCACTATTTCTATCCAGTCCTAGTACCTGGCTGTAACAGTTTATAGGGTTATGAAGTGAAATAATCCGATAGCTTCAGGTGTGGGTAAAACAGGTCACAAATTGTTGTTCATTGGTAGAATACTAGCCAAACGCAGTCTACAAAGGAGACTGCATACAAAACACTCCTACAAGCCATCCTACAATATTACTCAAGCGTTAGGACCACATACCAAATAGGACAAACAGGGGATACGGGAAGTATACAAAAAAGGGTAACACGAGTGGTCACAAATTCGTCTGGCCCATGGGAGAGAGTCACAAAAGTACTGGAAGAACTGAACAGGCAGATGCTTGAAGACAGATGCAAAACTATTTTGTGAAAACCTAATTAGAAAGTTCCTAGAAGCAACTTTAAGTGATGAATCTAGGAAAGTATTACAGCCTCTACATATTGCTCCCACAGGGACCATAAAAACAAGGTTATAGTGATCACAGCATGGAATGGATGAAAGCCTCAGTAATTGGTACAATAAGACCCTCTGCCATGCACTTCACTGTGGTTTGCAAAATATAGATGTGTATCTTGGTCAGCTTAAATGGTGCACCGCTGGTGCTGTGATGGCGCCAGAAACCTATTTAAATGGGAGTAGGGGAGGGAGAGAGGAACAGCTGCTTTCTTTTTCTGTGTGTACTAGTGTCCAAAAGATAAGCCTAACTGCGAAAACACAGTAATGAAAAGAGAAAAGGTGATCTATCATCCAACATCACTGTAAATATTTACCAACAAACCTTACTTGTTTGCCCTGTATAGGAAAGGAGTACTCTGTGCTGAAAATAGCAGCACAACTGAAAGGTAAACACAGACAGCCGATACATGTCTCAGTCTTGTTTGTCCAGTCATAGTGAGCAGAGTGTAATCTCTTAATGAAACAACTAAATGTCACAAAGACGCCATTTGGACCCTGTTTTGCAGAGTACAATATTCAGCTGCCTGGAAGAAGGCCAAAGTCTCATTATCCTTGCATCTTCTACAAAGTGTCATTTCGAGGTTTTAGCTACGGTTTCGAGAGATAGAAGATGTTCATTGTAGGCCAGTATAAGGTCGTCCATGAATAGCTACCCACAGCAGGACTGATATCTGGCCACAACTGTCCAACGAAATCGGAGTACACCTGCAAGACAATTGACTGTAGGGCTTGCAATTGCCTCAGAGATTGCCATGTCCCGACAAACAGTGTATGAAAGGTTCAGAACAGTAGGGCTGTTTGTCAGACGTCCATCTGTGTGCATCCAACTCACTCTAGCACAAAACGGGCCCATGTATTGTGGAGTCGACAAAAAAAGAACATCAAGAGAAGAGACTGCTTTCATGGTTATAAAGTCATGGTGTGGGGAGGCATCATGATGAATGCCTGTATGGAGCTGCACGTCTTCGCTGATGGTTGTAAGAGTACTGTAAACATTCCGAAGTACAGAGATGGTGTACTGCTACCATATGTTTGCCTTTTCATCTGCAGTTTACTCTATAAACAACTCCATTCTGCAACGAGATGATCTGGCGAATGAATTACTCGAAGGTGAAGATATCTGTCGCATGGAATGGCCAGTGACGTCCCCAGATCTGAATTCTGTAGAACAAGCTGGGATACATTACGGAGACGTCCTGATAAGGCCACATTCCTCTTCTCGTGTTTCTACTTAACTTTTGAAAACAAGTGTATATCGTGAGTCTACCAGGGATATAACGCAGTACTAATTTGGATCAGTTAGCGGTTTGTTGGACTTTGGTACCAGAATTGTATAATTGGCCTTCTTTTCCAAGTGGGTGGGACGGTGTCAAACGTAAGCAGTACTGTCAAATGGGGCGAACCTGACCGATTTTGGACTCTAAACTTAAAATTTATGAAACCAATCAAATTTATGTATTGGATTTCCTTTCAAGAGTATGGTTATAAAGCTGCAACAATAATTATTTTTGTCGTTATCACCTTTTGCTGTAACAAATCGCAAAATTTAAAAAAAGCTGTGTATGTTAGCTTCACCCCAAATGGGGTGACTTTGGCCGAATATTTCTTATATGGTAACTGTGACATTAATTGTTGTCAAAGCTTATCAATAATAGAAAAATAAGTCCTGCATATTAATTAAATTTTAGAAGTAATTTCAGAGTAACATACAAAGAAAATTTAAGGACAAAAATGTGATCACAAATTTGCTTTATAAAATTCTGAAGCAACACACACAAAAATCGTGTTTACTCTACACTGAACCCCCTGTCAACTTCAAAAAAGTCCCCCCTTCTTCCAGCTACTGGCTTTGGCAAATATTTTGCAACTGAAACCTCGACTGTGTTTATATTACCAATTACAGCCCACACAAAATGAGATTTATTTCTACGAAGGAATGTAACATCCTGCTGTCCTTGGCATTTCATAAGAACTCTGCCCACATAGATTTGCATTGTCTTCTTGCAACAGGGATGCAAAAGAAATTTGTACCTTTGCTATACAGGGCGGTCCATTGATCGTGACCAGGCAAAATATCTCACGAAATAAGCGTCAAACGAAGAAACTACAAAGAACGAAACTTGTCTAGCTTGAACGGGGAAACCAGATGGCGCTATGCTTGGCCCGCTAGATGGCGCTGCCATAGGTCAAACGGATATCAAATGCGTTTTTTTTTTTTTAATAGGAACCCCCATTTTTTATTACATATTCGTGTAGTACGTAAAGAAATATGAATGTTTTAGTTGGACCACTTTTTTCGCTTTGTGATAGATGGCGCTGTAATAGTCACAAAACATATGGCTCACAATTTTAGATGAAGATATGTTTTTTAAATTAAAATACAGAATGTAGGTACGCTTGAACATTTGATTTCGGCTGTTCCAATGTGATACATGTACCTTTGTGAACTTATCATTTCTGAGAGCGCATGCTGTTACAGCGCGATTACCTGTAAATACCACATTAATGCTATAAATGCTCAAAATGATGTCCGTCAACCTCAATGCATTTGGCAATACGTGTAACGACATTCCTCTCAACAGCAAGTAGTTCGCCTTCCGTAATGTTGGCACATGCATTCACAATGCGCTGACGCATGTTGTCAGGTGTTGTCGGTGGATCGCGATAGCAAATAACCTTCAACTTTCCCCAAAGAAAGAAATCCGGGGACATCAGATCTGCTGAACGTGCAGGCTTTGACGACCAATCCACCTGTCATGAATTATGCTATTCAATACCGCTTCAACCGCACGCGAGCTATGTGCTGAACACCCATCATGTGGGAAGTACATCGTCATTCTGTCATGCAGTGAAACATCTTGTAGTAACATCGGTAGAACATTAAGTAGGAAATCAGTATACATTGCAACATTTAGATTAACATCGATAAAATGGGGGCCAATTATCCTTCCTCCCATAATGCTGCACCATACATTAACCTGCCAAGGTCGCTGATCTTCCACTTGTCGCACCCATCGTGGATTTTCCGTTGCCCAATAGTGCATATTATGCCGGTTCACGGTACCGCTGTTGGTGAATGACGCTTCATCGCTAAACAGAATGCGTGCAAAAAATCTGTCATTGTCCCGTAATTTCCCTTGTGCCCAGTGGCAGAACTGTATACGACGTTCAAAGTCGTCGCCATGCAATTTATAGTGCATAGAAATATGGTACGGGTGCAATCGATGTTGATGTAGTATTCTCAACACCGACGTTTTTGAGATTCCCGATTCTCGCGCAATTTGTCTGCTACTGATGTGCGGATTAGCCGTGACAGCAGCTAGACCACCTACTTGGGCATCATCATTTTTTGCACGTCTTGGTTGGCGTTTCACATGTGGCTGAACACTTCCTGTTTCCTCAAATAACGTAACTATCCGGCGAACGGTCCGGACACTTGGATGATGTTGTCCAGGATACGGAGCAGCATACATGGCACACGCCCGTTGGGCATTTTGATCACAATAGCCATACATCAACACGATATCGACCTTTTCCGCAATTGGTAAACGGTCCATTTTAACATGGGTAATGTATCACGAAGCAAATACCGTCCGCACTGGTGGTTACGTGATACCACGTATTTTTAAGTTTGTGACTACTACAGCGCCATCTATCACAAAGCGAAAAAAAGTGGTCCAACTAAAACATTCATATTTTTTTATGTGCTACATGAATATTTAATAAAAAAATAGGGGTTCCTATTTTAAAAAAACGCAGTTGATATCCGTTTGATCTATGGCAGTGCCAGCTAACGGGCCAACCATAGCACCATCTTGTTTCCCCCTTCAAGCTAGACAAGTTTCGTTCTTTGTAGTTTTTCCGTTTGACGCTTATTTCGTGAGATATTTGGCCCGATCGCTATCAATGGACCACCCTGTATATCGGAGATCCATAGGAGAGAGCAGAAATTCCCAGTTTACAAAATCTATAAGTCCTGTCATTAGAGCTTCGTTTTCTTTAGCACTAAACTTGGCAGATCACCATGTGTTTTAGCATGAAGACTACGAGTATTGTTTATTAGGGTTCCCTTGGGAATTTTATACAATGACCTACCCTTGTGACGTTTATTTTTCGATTTAAAATTGCTGTGAGAAACAGTTCTAAAACGTCCTGGCTACCGTTCTTCAACTTACCTGATTTACTTTTGTGCACACACGGCATTTTTCACACTAACAACTCTTACGATCTCACCTGCATGGCGCAACAAAAAGAACTGCGAGCTACATGATAAATACATAAGTTAGGATACAGACACTTGCAACAATGATTTCCTCACATCACCCTAGAGTGTTGAAGGCAATTGTTACTGTTTCCATTGTGTCACTTTGTAGCTGCGTTCGCTAGGTTGCGCTCTTGCCGTATTCACGAATGTTTGTTCATAAAAGAACCGCTCAAGGAAAGATGGTCAACTACACCTCAAGCCTCTCAGATGGTCAGCTTCATCCGTATTGTTCCAAGCATCCACAAAGTTTTATTTATATGCCTATAAATAGGTAAGTATAATGCATTAAGTTTTGTTATTGTTCTAGTTGTCGTTGTAAAGGGTTTAAGTACGGCATACGTATCACCGAGATAAATGAGCTGTTTTATGTCAGTCACAAACGTTTTAGTTCATTAAAAAGTTAAAGAAGTCAACCCTTCTGAAAACGATTAGTATTCGGATATAGGTTCGGAATGCTGTACATTTAGCTATTGTCTCGAATTAAGAACTTTCGAAAAGTCATAATGATCAAAAAAATTTTATCACCAATATATAGTTATTTAACACGAAAAGTTTTTTTATATTTTTTTTTTAATTCTTGGTCAATTTCACTGCAGTGGGCAACTACACTCCATTTAACGGTGAGATGGAGGATACCTTGTGTAGGTGTACGTGTTTAATGTCATTTTCGCTTGGTGTCCAGTTCCAACCCGTGAAGAATGCGACTTTGAATTTGCAGTCTGTTCTTGGACTCATTAGTCAATTTTATCCTCGCTTTCAGCTGTTGTGGTTACTGTGGATGTAGCTAGTTCTACTTCTATGTGGTTATTTGAAATGGTGCATCTTCTGGGAATATGCACACTTCTAGGAGCTCTTGTTGGATTGCTTCTGCCTGTTCTTTTGGAACTGTGTTTAGTTCCTTTCTTATAAGGAGTCTAGTTTGACATCTGTTTTTGCTTTGTAAGGATTTTGAATGACCGCCAGAACTTGCCCCATCTGTGTAGTCGAGTTTCTGACGTGTATCCTCCCGTTGGCACTGTCTGTTAGCCGAGATTATACGTTTGCATTTAGCTGTTTCCATTCGTGTTTAAAGACTAGGTTGTTCGTGAGGCGTATTTCTCTGTACAAACGATTCTTTTCCCTAAGGGGTTTGTGCATTGCTTGGGATTACCGGTTTCCAGTGGTATACCATTATTTGTGGGATGGGTTCATAGATTGTGCTTCTCACTGCGGTTTCTGGTTTGTTTGTTACTAGATTCTGGTCTTTGTCATCGGTTATTGTAATTGGATCTGTAATATCTTCATGTAGTATTATTTTTCGTACTGGTTCCCATTTTCATCCGCGTATTTACGCTTACCAGGACATGATCAGTGGTGATGAGATGTATCTTATGTTAATGTCCGTCATGATGATGAACTTTCTGAACATCATTATGTATGGTAGAAATTTAATGGGTGTGAAATTTACTGGGGGTGTAGAGGCAGATGACTGTGATAGGTCTGATCGTGATTTGTATTACTACTGCCTCCACGTCTGAAATTCCTTGGGGTGTGGAACCTCTCAGAAGCTAATCTGCTTTTTGTATATATTGCTGCACCTTCTTTTCGCCACCCCTGTGTTTTGCGTAGGTATGTAGTGTGGAATGTTGCGTGACTACGTTCAGTGGACCACGATTCTGCTATGCCTGCCGCAAGGGTGTTTTACTTGTGGAAGATGTGACTGAGCTGTAATCTTGTATTGCCTGTGCCATTAGCTTTTGCGAAAAGGTTTAGCTGTGATATGTTGTCCATTAGGGTGTGTGCACGCTGTTGCAGATGTTTGTTTCCCTGTCTAATGTCTTTCTAATTCTGTGCTTGTGGGGTAAAGGGCGTTGTTATTACTCCCTACATCCATATAGTTTTGTTTGTGTTCTGCGTTAAGTTTGATGTCTTTTGTCAGTATTTGCTTTGTCACCTGTCGTACTGTTATTTCGATTTCCTGGCACTGTCCAGGGGCCCTATTCTATATCGTTCATACCGTTTGGTGCCGTAGGTTTGACGTCATTTTCAATTCTTTATCCGAATTTACAATTCAGTAAGCTTCTGAGACCTGTTACCTTCCGCCGATTTTTCGACAACTGTAACGAGAGGTTTTGGATTTCGGTGTGGCCCTGTCGTTCGGTTGGCTGTGGTTTATTTACACCTATAATTTGTTATTTTAAACATATTGAGCGATTTTAGCTATGGATTTAGTGATTGTACACTCCTGGAAATTGAAATAAGAACACCGTGAATTCATTGTCCCAGGAAGGGGAAACTTTATTGACACATTCCTGGGGTCAGATACATCACATGATCACACTGACAGAACCACAGGCACATAGACACAGGCAACAGAGCATGCACAATGTCGGCACTAGTACAGTGTATATCCACCTTTCGCAGCAATGCAGGCAGCTATTCTCCCATGGAGACGATCGTAGAGATGCTGGATGTAGTCCTGTGGAACGGCTTGCCATGCCATTTCCACCTGGCGCCTCAGTTGGACCAGCGTTCGTGCTGGACGTGCAGACCGCGTGAGACGACGCTTCATCCAGTCCCAAACATGCTCAATGGGGGACAGATCCGGAGATCTTGCTGGCCAGGGTAGTTGACTTACACCTTCTAAAGCACGTTGGGTGGCACGGGATATATGCGGACGTGCATTGTCCTGTTGGAACAGCAAGTTCCCTTGCCGGTCTAGGAATGGTAGAACGATGGGTTTGATGACGGTTTGGATGTACCGTGCACTATTCAGTGTCCCCTCGACGATCACCAGTGGTGTACAGCCAGTGTAGGAGATCGCTCCCCACACCATGATGCCGGGTGTTGGCCCTGTGTGCCTCGGTCGTATGCAGTCCTGATTGTGGCGCTCACCTGCACGGCGCCAAACACGCATACGACCATCATTGGCACCAAGGCAGAAGCGACTGTCATCGCTGAAGACGACACGTCTCCATTCGTCCCTCCATTCACGCCTGTCGCGACACCACTGGAGGCGGGCTGCACGATGTTGGGGCGTGAGCGGAAGACGGCCTAACGGTGTGCGGGACCGTAGCCCAGCTTCATGGAGACGGTTGCGAATGGTCCTCGCCGATACCCCAGGAGCAACAGTGTCCCTAATTTGCTGGGAAGTGGCGGTGCGGTCCCCTACGGCACTGCGTAGGATCCTACGGTCTTGGCGTGCATCCGTGCGTCGCTGCGGTCCGGTCCCAGGTCGACGGGCACGTGCACCTTCCGCCGACCACTGGCGACAACATCGATGTACTGTGGAGACCTCACGCCCCACGTGTTGAGCAATTCGGCGGTACGTCCACCCGGCCTCCCGCATGCCCACTATACGCCCTCGCTCAAAGTCCGTCAACTGCACATACGGTTCACGTCCACGCTGTCGCGGCATGCTACCAGTGTTAAAGACTGCGATGGAGCTCCGTATGCCACGGCAAACTGGCTGACACTGACGGCGGCGGTGCACAAATGCTGCGCAGCTAGCGCCATTCGACGGCCAACACCGCGGTTCCTGGTGTGTCCGCTGTGCCGTGCGTGTGATCATTGCTTGTACAGCCCTCTCGCAGTGTCCGGAGCAAGTATGGTGGGTCTGACACACCGGTGTCAATGTGTTCTTTTTTCCATTTCCAGGAGTGTATTATTGAAGAATCACCATGGGACGCGTCTGGTTGGAAAGTGAGTTCATAATAGATTATTTTCCTTTCTTAGAAATATGGTTAGGTTAGGTTGTTACTGTGAATGATTACAACATCCAGAAAAAAACGTTTTCGGTCAATATTCTCTCAAAATACTTGTTATTTTTATGCAATTAAGCATTTAAATATCAAGACATTGGTCTTGCTTACGTATATTACGTAAGTGTTAGCTGAAATTGTTAGTCACTTCGTGTACTCTTTTCCGCAAATGGTTTACTTATTAACTGTCGAAACGCGTTTAAAACTTTTGAATAACAATGCAAAGTAATTTTGTGAAGTCTGATAGAGGAAACCTTCCAAACTTCCATGCATTTATGGTCTACACCCGCATCATTCGGCGACGAAGTCAGTCTGTGTCTCTCTTGAGTGCAATTACATAAAATAATGCATAATGCACCGGTAGCATGTGAATTATGGTAGCGTAGTTGGTAAGCCGACGGGGGGGGAAAAAAAAACAAACTGCCATGAAGAAGGGCATAGGTAAGTATACTACAGGATGCAAAAATATTTTTTTACTCTTCCTGTTTGCAACACATTCTGAGACTTCGTTAATCGTCAAAGCGCGCTTTCTCAGTAACGAGTATCTCCGATCTCGTGACTTCTATATGTTTAAGAAATGAAAGATGAAATTACTGTGTGTGAAACAACTGACAGTGACATTTATACCACTTCTTGTCACAAATAATTCACCATTTTCCTCGGGATACGTAGCGATTTCCGAGAGTGTGGTCAGACAGGAATCTAAGAGCACAACGTAAATTACTGCAAATGAAACTAGCAGCAATCGTCTTTATACTCTAGCTTGTCACAATTATTTATCTGCGATCGAATCCTTAACTACAGTAGACAGAGATGAAAGGTTTCCACCACAATATTTTCAGACTATATCACTATATATGAAACATTTTGATTCATCAGATGCATGTCATAAACTACAACGAACTTCTATAGCTGCACTCGCCACGCGCTGTCGAAAAGGCGGTATTTTTACATTTTATTTTTATGAACCAAATCTCCCGCTGGGAGATTTTTAATCGTGTAGATGGTGGTCCTACTTGCCATGTGCATGAGTGTACGGGTAGCAGGACATCTTTCTGCTGATAGTTGTAATGGTGATGAGAAAGCTGACCCACTTGAGTTGGAACTATTATCATACATTTGATGTACTGGGGGAAGGGGGGGTGGGGGTGGGGAGTGCATTAGAGGACCATACATTATCATCTTATCAGGGACTTCTACTGCCCTGGAGCCACTCATTTGGTTTCACCAGGCTTGTTCTTGGTTGTCACCTTGAATCAGGGCTACAAGTCACTGCAAAAGTATCCACACCGTATTCTGACCCTAGTGTACATGCATGCAGATGATGGGGCAGTGCCGCCGGCCCAGATGTGGATGATGACCTACACTAGTGGGCAGGAGACAGAAACTGCTCTCCTGAGCAAGCTCTAGATGTTGGCTAGCAACTATTGTGTATCATGTTGTGAGTGCATTGACCAAAGGTTCAAGATGATTTTCACGACAAATTTTGGTGTGACAATTTTGCTATTCCAGATTACCTTTCAGCCGCTTTCCAACTATCATTTTTGGGGCACAGAGCTCACTTCTGCACTGCTGCCTGTAAGTCCTGGTCATAGATGCTGCAGATGGATGCAGCGCTGAGTGTTCTGTGTCTGTTCTCCTTAGCTGCGGTGGTGTTACTACCGTGTTGATGCTGCATCACGCTGAAGAGTCCTCAGTGGCTTGGTGATGGGGAAAACTGATGCTGCTCCTTGCTTTCGCTCGGCTGACTGTTCCCAAACGCCTCTGCGCCACTTGTATAATTTCATTACCATATCATTTGCTCGCATCTCCACCAGCTGACATTCAGTCTCACGGTGAACTGTATTTATTTTGGTATGGTTCATCAGTGTATGTCCAGATGCAGCAGTTAACATCAGTGCATCAAAGTTATAGAGGCTAAAACGTGCAACTAGGCTACCCCTTCAGCAACACACTTGAATTTGGACGCTGATGAACCATAAGTGGAACTTCTTACAATGGATATGGCAGCATGTAGCACAGGAGATGGCAATGAATGTGTGCACTCCTGCCACAACCACCCTCTGAGCAAGGAGTCCCTTGTGGGGTCGGGGAGTGGCCAAGTATGTAAAAAAAAAAAAAAAAAAAATTATTCCATTAAGTCTATAGATGTATCATGGCACTGCACTAAACAGATATTTGAATGTTGTGCAGGGGCAGTTGAATTTAGTGGAACTAAGCGTCTAATTGTTGTTTATAGGTCCCCTAAATCTGACTTCAGAGCATTTCGGCTCAAGGTAGAGAGGGTTCTTGATTCACTTCATGGGAAGTACCAGAAATTAGTTATATGTGTTGACTTCAATATACATTTTGTATAGGATGGTGCAAGAAAAAAAATTTTGTTAGATCTCGTAAATTCATATGATTGTATGCATACTGTGTTTTTTCCAGCTAGAGTGCAGGGGAACAGTAGCACAGTCATAGAAAATATTTTCATTCATTCTTCGTTACTAAATGGGCATTTTGTTAGTAAAAAGGTGAATGGCCTTTCAGGCCATGATGCACAAATTTTAACACTAAAAAGCTTTTGTACTCAAACAAATGTCACATATAATTACAAACTATGTAGAAAAATTAATCCAACAGCAGTAGAGAGTTTTTTAAACCTCGTAAAAGAACAAGATTGGCAGGATGTGTATAATGCAGATAACATAGATGATATATATAATGCTTTTCTTAACACATTTCTCATGCTCTTTGAGTATTGCTTTCCATCAGAACATTCTAAATGGGATACTAGCAGTAAAAGGCAGTCCAGGTGGCTGACTAGTGGGATAAGGATATCATGTAGAGCAAAGCAGGAATTATATCAAATGGTTAGAAGCAATCACAATCAAGCTGCAGTAGCCCCTTACAAACAGTACTGTAAGGTGCTTAAAAATGTTATTAGGAAGGCAAAGAGTATGTGGTATGCAAATAGAAGAGCTAATTCACAGGATAAAATTAAATCCATATGGTTAGTTGTGAAGTAAGTGTTTGGTCAGCAGCACAAGGTTGATGATGTAAAGTCAGTTCTTAGTGAAGATATTTCTGTTACTTATAAATCAGATATATGTACAGCACTTAACAGTCATTTTCTGAGCATTGCTGCTGAGTGAAATAAAAATTTAGTTTCTGCAAGGAATCATATCTCTCTCTTGGCAAATGCCTTTCCAAGAATGATGTCTGAAATACTCCTGTGTGATACTAACAAGGGAGAGATTGAGTCAATAATTAAATCACTGACGACTAAGGACTCTCAAGGATATGATGGAGTGCCTAGCAGAATATTAAACTACTGAGCTGCACATGTTAGCCCTGTATGTAGCCAATGTTTGTAACTTTTCCTTTAGGAATGGTCAGTTTCCTGAAAGATTAAAGTACTCAGTACTAAAGTTGCTTTATAAAAAGGGAGAAAGGGATAATGTACACAATTTTAGACCTATTTCTATGCCATCAGTGTTTGCAGAAGTTATTGAAAAAGCTGTATATGTAAGGATAATTGATCATTTTATATAACATGATTTGCTAACAAATGTAGAGTTCGGCTTTAGAAGGCATTTAACAACTGAAAATGGTGTATTCTCTTTTCTCTGTGAGGTACTGGATCGGTTAAACAACATGTTTCGAAAGCTAGACATATTTCTTTTTATTTAACTAAGGTTTTTGACTGTGTTGATCACAAAATATTGCTCCAGAAGTTGGACCATTACGGAATACGAGGAGTAGCTCACAACTGGTTCACCTCTTACTTTAGCAACAGACAGCAGCAGACATCATTATTCACAGTGTTGAGAATGGCTGTGATGTGGAATCTGAGTGCGGTTCAGTCAAGTGGGGGGTGTCCCAGGGATCAGTGTTGGGGCCACTCCTGTTACTTATTTATATAAATGATATGCCCTCTAGTATTATGGGTAATTCTAAAATATTTCTGTTTGCTGATTACACTAGCTTGGTAGTAGAGGATATTGTCTGCAACATTGACTCGGTTTCAAATAGTGCAGTTCATGACATAAGTTCATGGCTTGTAGAAAATAAACTAATGCTAAATCACAGTAAGACTCAGTTTTTACAGTTTCTAACAAACAAATCAACAAAACCTGACGTTTTAATTTCACAGAATGGGCACATGATAAGTGAAACTAAACAGTTCAAATTTTTAGGTGTTCAGATAGATAGTAAACTGTCGTGGAAAGCCCATGTTCAGGATGCCATTTGAAGACTTCATGCTGCCATTTTTACTATTCGAATGGTATCTGAAGTGTGATCATTCAACATGGAAATTACTCTACTTTGCTTATTTTCATTTGCTTATGTCGTATGGTATTATATTTTGGGGTAACTCTTCCCATTCTAAAAGGATATTTTTGGCTCAGAAATGGGCTGTTCGGGCAATAAGTCATTTCTTGTTAACAATATTAGCTTATTCCCTAGAATTAGCAGCTTTCACTCAGTTAATACTCAGCAGAAATCAAACTTGCATTTGAATCGGGCTTCCTCAACTCTTGTGCAGAAAGGTGTGCATCCATTTTCAATAAGTTAACACTAGAATTACAAAATCTTAGCAGTAATCCATGCTCTTTCAAATCGAAACTGAAGAGTTTCCTCATGGGTCACTCCTATAGTGTCGAAGAGTTCCTTGAAAAATTAAGCTGATTTTTGTTGTATTGTTGACTGCATTTACTGAAACTTGTGGCTTGACTTTTTTCTGGTTCATAAAAATGTTACTTTTATCTGTTATTACTTTTATGTTGTAATTTCATGTACTGACACGTTACATGACCTTGAAGATTTGTAACTCAATTTGGTCCTACGGAATTTGACGTGTAAGTAAATAAATTAATCAACTGCCAAAAGGACCACCTAATGCCAGGAGTTTGCCTCTATAGCTTCAATGCTCTGTAGTGATGTTGGGTAATATTTCTGGACATTATTATGGAAGGATGTCATATTGTTGTGTGGCAATGTAAATTATCAAGAGAAACTGTGGCAGCACAGTTTGGAGATGTTGAGTGGCAGCATGAAACATCAGTAGATGCTGTTCTCTTTGAAATAAGTCTAAACAAGTGACAGTACAAACAGAGGTACTGTTGTACCCATCTAAGTGTATAAGAGCTATTCACATGCAGACTGGAAATTCCTCCAGTTTTGTATTTTAACTGTCTCCTGGCATGCAAGGCAAAGATAACAAACAACTGGATGGTAGTGCTACACCACAAATAAGTATAGGTGCGGATTTGGGGAATTCATGCAAATTTTGCACAGTATGGCTGGAAGGCAGTAAGTAGTTAAAGGGCGATTTGGCACATCAGATGACAGGCACGGGCTGTATTGATATTTTGCAAACTAATGTGCAAGGCAGGTTTAAGACACCGCTTAAAGGCTAGAAGGCATGGCCAGGCATGCACTGTATACAAATGTCAAGTAATCAAGGCAGCATAGAGCACCAACGTGCTGTTACGAACCCATATGTTGCAGCTACAATAGCGCCTGTGAGTAGGGGCCGAAGCAGGTCGAGGCAAGCTAACACTGTAATTACCAAGAAGCACTCCACTTGTCTGCTTCAGGGGAACTACGTCAGAGGTAAAAACATGTATAAATAATCGAGCCCGGAGGCTCAAAGCAAGCAGTTGCGTCGTCATTTTGTCCATATCTTCAACCGGAGAGAAAGACAATTGTTTACGTGTAGGCCAACCACAATGACCTTTTGGTGATGAAGACTGGCGGTCAACTGGCCTTTTAAAGCTACCTCCAACCTCTACTGCAAGGACACATCATTGCTGTGATGGGGCACATCGCTCCCTGGAGCTGCGCGGCGCCATCGCCAAGTTCAGCGCAAGGCCGGCTGTGTATCTTCGATGTAATAATGACACACCTGTCTGTGTTTCTCTGCACGGTTCAGCGTGAGTCATCCCTCTCTCCCGAACCACATCTCTCACTCGATCTGATATATTACAACCCCTGAGCTCTGGAGGTTGTAACACGACGAATTTTCATGATATATTCCATAATTTTGTGCTGCACAGTATATCATGTCACATAATTTTCAAACGCCAGATCTACTTTGTACAATGTGGTGGGTGCTAAAAGCCTGACACAGACAATTAGCAGGAGAGAATAAGCACCATGGAATATCCATGTGGGTAAAATATTAAATCACGCGTGAGGACTGTACGAAAATGTGTTAAAACATGGTAGATGAACACACTGCAGCACTAAGTCAGTTAGGTAATCGCTAGCCTTCATTCAAAAGAACTGTGAGCACATCTGTGCCCTATGCTGCTCCGATTTGTATACAGTGCCCACTGGGTCATGCCTTCTAGCCTGTAAGCTGTGTCGTAAACCTGCCTTGCAGAATCGTTTGCAAAATATCAGTATCACCTGCGCCTGCCGTCTGATGTGTCAAATGACTCCTTAACTACTGCCTTCCCGCCACATCTGCGTGAAATTTGCAAGAATTCCATAAATCCATGCCTGTACTTATTTGTGGCGCAGTTATACCAGGAGACAGTTAAATATAAAACTGGAGGAAGTTCTAGTGTGCATGTGAATAGCTCATATACCCTTGGATGTTGTTCCCATCAGCACAACAACGGTAGGTACCTCTGTTTGTACTGTCACTTGTTCAGACTTACCACAAAGAGAACAGCATCTACTGATGTTTCATGCTGCAGCTCAACATCTCCAAACTGTGCTGTCACAGTTTACATTTCCCCATAACAATATGACATCCTTCCATAATAATACTGCATCCATCAGTTTTCTTGTATCTGTAACTATGGACCGCCAGATATGGGAGTGCTGCTTTTTGGCTGTTCCACTGAGCGACTTATGTCATCTGGTGTATGTGCATATAAATATCGATTTTGAGGACTCTCGCGTCTGTCGGCCGTGGTTATTTAATATATTATTATTGTTATTATTATTATTTTTTGATTGTTGCCAACTTACGTGGTGGGCCTAAATAAAAATGATATTCCATTTAATTTTGATTTTACGATTAAATGCTTTCCTGAAGTTCTCCTTTTTAACAATATTAATCTCAAATTATTTGTTACGTTAATGAATGTTAGACTCGCGGCATCTTAAAACATGAGCATACAAGCTGAACAATGTAATAAACTTTTCATATTAATTTCCTCGGCTAGTCAATTCACTTTAAAGCAAAAGATCTTTAGTTATTAATTACAATTGCGGCCCACACACACGTGAGAGTATTTTTTCTTACCTCCGTTAACCATTGTATTGTAGTCGGAGTCCTGGCTCTGGGTCTCGGCTATGGTACTGAAAATCAGAATCTTAAAGCTAAGTATTTTCTGCAACATCGGGCAGCTGTGGAGAAAATATTATGTTAATAGCGAGTGAGTTTTCCGCTTCCGCTAATTTTTCATAAGTTAATATCGCCACGTAATGGCGTCGTTGGCTACATCGGCCGCTGCGACTGTTGAGCTGTAAATTACTTGAATGCAGGTTAATTCAAGGAAGGCGGACATGAAATCGGGATCACCTCTTACAAATTAAAAGTGCACAATAATATTAAATCATTATATTATATGCTTAACTCATACAAATATGCTTACATTTGCCAGCACTCGAAAGATGTCCGTCGATACACAATAAAGACAAGAGAAGAAGTGAAGTCGACTGAAAAATTAACAAAAGAGCGTATCTTGTCGTCTCTTTAGATCACTTTGTTATATTTCTTTGCATTGCATTTCTTTGCATTTCTCGACAGAGAAATTATTGTTTTACGGCTACATGAAAAAAAAAATATATTATTCAATTTATGAATGTCTCTTATTTATAAATATTGTTTTTAAGTCTTTTCGTAATATGTCACTGGGGACGCTATATTGCCCCCCGAAATGTTTATGTCATAGAAAATGTTCGTGTTTTTTGACATAAATATTTCCTCTTTCATGTCCACAGTGTCCACACGCAGATTTTTCCTTCACAGTCTATATATGTCACATCGTATATTTAAATCGTTAAATTACTGAGGTGTGTTGCGCACAAAGTGTAATACAGATGAAGTTATCTACATAACAATATAATATACAATTGGTTACGTATACAGACATGTACAAATGGACATAGAATACAATAGAATACAATTTTGGCTGCTTCTTTTTGGGTTGCAACTTTTGCAGTGTTCAAGGTATACAATCACGAGTTAGTCCATAAACTTGAAGTCCCAGGGGTGTCAACTGTTCGCTCCCCATTTGGCGCGGCCGTAGGGAAACCTGGGGAAAACCTCGGCGGAGCGACAGACTAACTGCTTTGGTCACTTTCACTTAAATGTTTCTGGGATGTCATTGGAGTACAAGATGTGCATACAGTACAAACATTTTTTTTGTTGCACTGTGCAAAGAATGAGGTCATTATAACAATTGATTGCGGTGTCGTTGATGATCTACGCCGCGACGTTTAGCTCGCGACGGCGTCGGTTGGTGTGTTCGGTGCTTGGCATTCGCGGCGGCTGCGGAGAGGTCAACGCCCGCTCGACGCCAGCGTGTCTCTCGCCGTCGCGGAACGTCAGAATCAGCTGATCGGCTGCACAGTTGGCAATGCGCTTCTGTCTCGCCCGGGCGTGGCAGAGTGGGATGATATCCGCCCCCAGCTCTTGTTGTCAGGAGTCAGCTCTGCTACGCATCTCCGACGTGGTACATGAAACATACACACAACCAACGTAATATTTGTTTCCCGCTGCAGATGGTTACGCTAGTGGGAAAGGAGTATTTATTAGTGCGGCAGTTGTTGTTAAGTTTTCGCCAGTTTCCGAGTGTCAAGCTAGCACTGTCTTGCAGAATACATGACATGGATCTTCTCCTGTGAATGAAGTTTTGATGCGCCACTGTTTCCATTACATATCAGTTTTTGTCTTGATAAAATTATTTATGTTTTTGCCGCACTCGCAGGCACTGGTAAGTGTCCCAGTACGAGCTTAGCACAAACATTCGCCGTTTCTGCGGTCGCTGTTTTGCAACAGTCCACGCATCGCATTCCAATCTCGCATTATTGTGCTCACTGAAACTACAGTCTGTCTCAAAAATATTGACTGTGGGTTCACTTCACGTTAACAGTTCACATTTATAAGCAAATTCACAGTTTTTCGTGCGTAATATTGGTGTTTGGCATCCTTACCGCTGTTGAACGTTCAATACTAGCACTTCACTGTCCATATCACAGTTTCACCTTCACAGTTTTTCACACTGCTTAAAGTAACTGTTTCGATTAATTCACAAACACTAATGTATTTCATTCAGTCTGAACTGGATTTTGGCTCGTGCTGGATTTTACCAGTCTCTCGCACTAATTATCTCTTTTCATTTTCCACTTAGAGTCGTACTTGCCTTCAGATTTTTTTGACTATACAATTGTATTTCCGTCTCATCTGAGGTAAGTCCCCATGTCATGTCTGCCCACTCATTGAGTACTTGCCATCCAGAGCCAGGCTCGACTTTACAAAACTTTGCCTCTCGCATTATCGTACACATTTTATAATCTAGGCCTAGCATGCAAGTTCCTAGATTAGTGTTTGATTTGTGACTTTTGTTTACACGATAAATTAGTGTAAATCTCTGCCTTAGCAGATGGCAATATATTTTAACAGTGCTTAGCGGTAGTCGCGTTTACTGATTTGCTTTGTACCTTGTCCACAACACATGAGGTACCTTGGGTGATGTACACCCTGCACTCATGTTGTTCAGTAAATTATGATTGAGCATATTTCAAGATCAATATAGACATAAATACATGGAACAACATATACACTATAATACTGAATTTCATAAGTTGCGTTACTACTACAGTTCAAAAATATCCATGACACACTAATGAAAAATTCTTTCATCAGTACATGTTGTTGAATTTTTTTTAAGCATTTTTCAACATGAAATTTTTAAAATATTCTTAAATCTACGTTCATTTTTTTTCTTCAAAATGCAATTGCTTAAAAATACTATTATTCCTTAACATCTACAAAATTGAATCACACTAATCTTGTGTGCCTCATTGTCTTTAAATGTTACACTAAAATCTGAACATTTACTCACAAAAAAATACACTATAAATTTAACCTATTATTCACATATGTAAAAGTTGCTCTACTGAGCGAACTTCTTTAAGTCTTTGTATGGATAGAGTCCTTTAATCTCTTCCGATAATATAATACCCCATTTTGAACAGAATAATGGCTACCTATCTGATTTCCACCCGAAGATAGGAGTTCTTGTTTGAGTTTTCCCAAGGTGGGATCTTCGTCCTGTAAACTAGGCAGTTGCTTGCACATCTGCAGGAACTTTTTTCGACAGGTAGGGTCTTTCATAACTAAAATTTTGTACTCTGTTGCCTGTTCTAGTATAGTTGTTAACTCAGGCAGACCTTGCGGCAACCGTGACAAAGCATCAGGTACTGCATTGTCGCAACATTTTATATACATTATCTGAAATTGATATTCCTGCAGAGCAAGCACCCACCTAGTCAACCTGTTGTGCATTAACTTGCATGTCAGCAAAATACTTAAGGCCTGATGATCACAGAAAATTTTTACATTTTTTCCGTACACATAGTATCTGAACTTCTTCATGGCCCACACTACTGCTAGTGTTTCGAGTTCGGTGACTGTATATGATCGTTCACAACTTGACAACACTCGGCTTGCGAAACCGATTATTCTTACGTTCTTGTTTCCACTATCCTCATCGATTTGAAATAAACAAGCGCCTAGTCTGACAGTGGAGGCGTCTGTAGCAAGGCAAAATTCCTTTGACATGTCAGGATGTGACAGTAGATTAGCATTTAGAAGGGCTTGTCGTATTTGCTCAAATGACTGCTGGCACAGTTCATTCCATATCCAGGGTGTATCCTTTCTCAACAAGTTTAACAGGGTATTATCATTTAAATGCTGGTCAGGTATGAATCGTCTGAAAAATGACACTAGACCCAGAAATGCCTTTAACTGTTTCTTGGTTCTAGGAGGAGGGAAGTTCTCAATTGCTGCCATTTTCTTCGGATCAGGCACAATACCTGTAGGTGATATTACATGACCAAGAAATTTTATTCTCTCCCTGCCAAATTTGGATTTTGCGAGGTTTGCTGTTACGCCTACCTCAGAAAATCTTTTTAGTACGCATCTCAGCGTGTCCATGTGGCTTTCCCAATCGGGAGTAGCTATTAATAAGTCATCGACATACAACGTTACTCGGTCCAGCAAATCTGGTCCTAATACTTTATCGAGCGCTGCAATGAAGACACCTGCACTAACATTTAATCCAAATGGTAAAACTTTAAATTGGTAACTTCTGCCGGCAAACACAAAGGCAGTGTACTTTCTTGATGATTCAGTTAGTGGGATTTGCCAATACGACGAACGCATATCGACAGAAGTCAGATATTTAACTCCATAAAACTTCTGTATCTGTTCATCCAGGTTTTCTGGTCACGTTCTGACAGGTACAATTATTTTGTTAATATTGCGCGCATCAAGCACGAGACGTATACTGCCGTCCGCTTTTGCTACGGCCACGAGCGGACTGCTGTACGGGGATAGAGATGGTTCAATTATCCCCCAATCAAGCATTTTTCTTATTTCCTTCGTAACTGCCTCCTTCTTTGACCACGGGATGGTGTAGTTTGCGTGACAGAAAGTATCGTGAGGTACCACTTCGATGTTATAGGTGTAGCCCTCGATAACACCGGGCTTTCCGAAAACACATTCTCATAATCTGTAAGTAGCTGAGTCAATTCGTTTTGTTGTGCTTCAGTCAAATGTTCTGATTCCCTAACTTTCATGGCTATCAGTTTCCTTTTTTCCTCTTTATCTTCAGTAATAAATTCTTTATAATATGCTTGTCTTGTACTTAAGTCAGAATATAAATTCATTACCTGTATTCCTGCGAATCTCGACTGAAAGTTCCGGCAATATTTACCGTGCACTTCCCGTGTCCTCAACAATGGTAAAATTACACGTCTGTCCTCATTCATAAGGCTTACTTCCCCGCACAAGAGGTCGATTTTTGCGTCCCTCTGGCGTAAAAATTCCATCCCCAGGATGCAAGCAACACCTAATCCCTTAACTACTAGGAACGAGCTTTTCATTGCTTCATTTCCTACCGTAAACTCGACTAGCACCTGGTGCTTTATGATATGAGATTGTGCACCTATTGCACCTGTAACACGACAATTCTTCACTGGCAAAACTGGTATTCTATTATTTTGACTCAAGTACTTGTAAAAATTTGCGCTCATGACATTGGTTGACGCACCGCTATCTACTATTATCTGTATTGGTGCTCCATACATATCTGCTTGTAATATTGCCTGCACAACACTTTTGTCGGTTCGGTTACATTTCTGCGGTATATCTACAAGTTCCTATTCTATTTTTATTCCCTCATTGTATCTCGGCATACAAAGTTTTTGGCTGTCATCCGTGAATGTGCCCTCACTACACCATCCTGCAGCCAACAACGGAGAGCGTATTGGGGCTGTCCTTAGTTTAACGGATGAGCATTAGTGGGTTGACAGTTGGCTGTCACTTCCTCTAACCTCACATTGTGGTTCTGGTTGTTGTTGTTGCTACTGTTGGGTTGGCCGCCCTGCCTCCCCGATGGTGTATTTTGATATTGTGTATGGCTCTGGTTTTGCGGTGGTCGGTTGTAACTTCCTGACATGCTCTGTGATGGACCTGGGTTGGCGTTCCATTGTGGCGCTGTGTTTTGTTGCCACTGTGGTGTCGGTTCGTTACGACCATGCCACTGGTTTCGGTTATTCCGCTATTGCGGATTTCCATTATATCCATTACTCATGCGTCCATCATGATGTCTCTTTCGATTTTGACGATTATAACCGTTGCTGTTATAACCATTGCCACTGTTTGTGCCTCGATTCTGTTGCCGGTGCTCTTCCCTATTCCTGTTACCATTTGGTACTAAGTTACTCCCATTACTGTGGCTGCTATTGTAATCGGCTTTTTGTTGATTACAGCCTGCATGGTTCCACTTGTTTTCGGTTTTCATATCTTCGATCAATAAGTCAACAGAATCCAGTATTTCCATGAATTGTTCTATATCGTATTCCGGCACATTGATGAAATATCTTTTAATTTCACAGGGCAACTTCATTTTTATCAATCTGATTATGTCACGATCGGACATTGGCTCGTCCCAGTACCTGGTTTTGTTTATATACTTTTCGAAATATTTGCGTAACGTTCCCATCTTAGGATTGTACATTTCTGGACTGTACAACTCCTTTCGTAGTCTTTCTTGGACGCTATCGGACCAGAATTTTTGCAAGAATGCACCTTCAAACTGTTGCATCGTTAGACATTTTTCTAACATGTCGGTGGCCCACAGTGCCGCGTCACCTTGAATAAAGGAGACCACGAACTGTATTCTTTGTCTTTCCGTCCATGCCCTGGGAAACACATTCCTGAAGCTCTTAATAAATACAACAGGGTGGACATTTCGTTTTTCGCTATTGAAGGGTTGGAATGTCCTGTGTTTTATTACATTGACCTCTTTTTTGCACATCTGATTGCTACATTCTGTGACATTCATTACTTCGTGATGTGTGCTGCACAGTATCACATGTTGTTCGTGCTCATAATTCGTATTAGGTTGCTGTTGCGCACTTGCACCCTGCCTACCGTCAGCGTTATTATAGTAATCAGTGCGCGGAGTCGGATTCATTATCTGTCCGCCACTGTTTACATTGCTTTCCAACGCAGACAGTCTACGCGCGACCTCCTGTTGCCAATTTGGCAACTCCGCAGTCACACGGGATTTGATCTGTGTTAATTCGGCATGTAGTGCAGCAGCGCTAGCGTCAATATTTACACTCGCGGCCGCAGTCGCTTGTTCTACAGCTGTTTTTACGTCGCTTTCAATCTTTGCAGATATCTCGCGATCCTTTACTTCTAGCCATTCATTTAATTCTTTTTCTACTTTTTGAGCTTGCACTTCCAAATATGCATCAATACTTTTCCGTGCATCTATCTCCACATTATCCACGCAGTTGGTTAAAGTCTGGACATTATCTTCAAGCCTAGCCTGCGATATCTGTAATTTTTGCATCTCGCTGGCTAAGCTTTGCACAAGATCGGGGATTTCTTTGCAAGCGTTCCGCATCTCGGCAAGTTCGCTTTGGATACTATCTAGTTTCGCTTCATTGCGCTCCTCTTGTTCACGTAGCATCTGAGCCTGTTTCTCGTCTCTTTCTTTTTCCCTCTGTTCTAACATTCTTTCTTTTTCCCTTTCTTTCTGTTCTCTTTGTTGCTCTTGCTCATAGAGCATCTGAGCCAGTTTTTCGTCTCTGTTTTTCCCTCTGTTCTAACATTCTTTCTTTTTCCCTATCTCTTTCTTCTAACCTGCGCAGAAATTCTGCAAATGGGTCTGCAATCGGTGAGCCTACTGGTGCCCCGCTTAATCTAGCACTCGATTGGCCCCCCTGCCCAGGCAGTGGAGTTGTTACTCTATTCCCATTCTGCTGTGGAGTGTCATTCACCGTCCACAGATCCTCGACCCCCACTCCGGAAATTATGTTATCTGAGGCGGTGGCTTGGGATTCGTTTACGTATTGCAAATGACCCTCACTTTCCATATTAACAAAATTTTGTTCGTCTGGTACAGATGCTTTAGCTTGTCCTATCTTACCCATAATAAATTCACTTTAAACCACTGACGAATCCTTAACACTGATACACACACGAATACTTATCCCCTCCAAAAAAATAAACATATAAATAAACAGAACGAATAATTATCCCCTCCAAAAATAAACACATAAATACACGAAACACCGAAGGTATCTCATGTGCACATGGGTTCGATATTCCGCACAGAGCTACACAGGATGCTTGCACAATAGGCCTTACCTTTATTTTTCTTTATCGTAATCCCTTTTCTTTTCTACACTTTTTCTTCTCCAGATCTCCTCAGGGTGTGGTTTTGTTGTCGTACATGTAAAAGAATTCATATAAGCATTAATATTTTACAACAATTAGACACATACATAATTACATTCAGTACAATAGAATCATATTAATCGGGCCCCACGTTGGGCGCCAATCTCGCGTCCGTCGGCCGTGGTTATTTAATATATTATTATTGTTATTATTATTATTTTTTGATTGTTGCCGACTTACGTGGTGGGCCTAAATAAAAATGATATTCCATTTAATTTTGATTTTACGATTAAATGCTTTCCTGAAGTTCTCCTTTTTAACAACATTAATCTCAAATTATTTGTTACGTTAATGAATGTTAGACTCGCGGCATCTTAAAACATGAGCATACAAGCTGAACAATGTAATAAACTTTTCATATTAATTTCCTCGGCTAGTCAATTCACTTTAAAGCAAAAGATCTTTAGTTATTAATTACAATTGCGGCCCACACACGCGCGAGAGTATTTTTTCTTACCTCCGTTAACCATTGTATTGTAGTCGGAGTCCTGGCTCTGGGTCTCGGCTATGGTACTGAAAATAAGAATCTTAAAGCTAAGTATTTTCTACAACGTCGGGCGGCTGTGGAGAAAAATTAATATTATGTTAATAGCGTGTGAGTTTTCCGCTTCTGCTAATTTTTCATAAGTTAATATCGCCACGTAATGGCGTCGTTGGCTACATCGGCCGCTGCGATTGTTGAGCTGTAAATTACTTGAATGCAGGTTAATTCAAGGAAGGCGGACATGAAATCAGGATCACCTCTTACAAATTAAAAGTGCACAATAATATTAAATCATTATATTATATGCTTAACTCATACAAATATGCTTACATTTGCCAGCACTCGAAAGATGTCCGTCGATACACAATAAAGACAAGAGAAGAAGTGAAGTCGACTGAAAAATTAACAAAAGAGCGTATCTTGTCGTCTCTTTAGATCACTTTGTTATATTTCTTTGCATTGCATTTCTTTGCATTTCTCGACAGAGAAATTATTGTTTTACGGCTACATGAAAAAAAAATATATTATTCAATTTATGAATGTCTCTTATTTATAAATATTGTTTTTAAGTCTTTTCGTAATATGGCACTGGGGACGCTATAGGACACAAATAATTTCTGTTTATAATATTGTGGCACAAGTTCATAACGATACACAACAGATCACAGTGTAAGAGACCATGCAAATTAAACTCTTATACCAAATTATCAATATGTAAAATTTAGTTCAGTAAAGTAGATTTATGTTGAATGTCTTCATATCCTTAAAAATACATATAAATTTATGTCACTGAAATTTATGTTACTGATCTGTTATTTCCATTGCTTTAAAAGTACTGAGTTCTATGGGTAAACTGCCTCTGAAATGTACAGCTAATGAGAAATTTAAGTAAGTCATTTGTACTGCATGGATACTGCACCATAGCACTTAATTATTAAAGATAAAACTCTGACAATGGCAACAAGAAAAACAGGAAACCATTCGTTATTTAATGTATCACTATGGATGTGATCATGGTGAGTGATGGACTAATGTTTCATGTTGCACATGAAAGAAATGTTAAAGAAGCCTGTAAAGGGGAAGTGAGGATAGAAAGTTTGGTACCTGCACAGCCGTGACCATGTTGTTACACTACACTGTCGGCACATGTACTTCATAGGCAGACAGTAGCTTGATAACAACTGGGGAACAGAACCCCATGAGTGAAAACGAAACTCACTGTACAAGTCAGTCTGAGGGAAGGAGAAAAACTGAAACCACCTAGAAATCTGCAGCGCACAAAACTCGACAGGCGGCTGGCACATGCTGCTGATGACTATGCACTTCGCAACAACACTCGGCAGGAAGGGCAAGGTGAGGTTCACAGTGGTTGAACTCAGCGTAAGCACCGACCCATTCGGCTTACTGCCACCCACAGTTAAACACTTCTGTCAGTGGGTCTGTCCATAGCATGTCACATGTTCCCTCCATGACAGTTTCCTCCATGACAGTTTCCACACTATTTTTCTCCATAAGCTGCCTTCATTGCCATGTCCACTGGTGGGTATACTAAATCCGTCCTGTCGGAAATGGACACATCCAGCTGAAAATGGATGGACTGGGGTCATGACCTTCGTGCACAACTGAAGAGAACAGCAGAGAACCCAGCAGCAGACTAGCCACCGAAGGAGCAATGTCAACCCCACTGGCTCCACCAGAAGGGCAGAAGAACATGCAAGCTGAGGCAATGGCAGGTCCACATGGGGCAGTGGGGACAATGCCACCTCCATCAGCAAAGTGTGGGGAGGAGGCAGAGGGCGGTTTGAAATCCATGAGCTCATCAGCAGGCAAGAGTATGAGCATCACTAGGGCCCAAGGCTGCAGGCAACAGGAGGATGGCAGAGGGCACGGAATGAGAGGCAATTGGGAGATGTGCTGCTGCAAGTGAGAGCCATCCTTGGAACACTGTCATGACCAATCCTACAACTCAGCTGGCTGGAAAGCTATGGCGGCAATGCCCCAAGAGGATATGGACACAACTGATTCGCATGACAGGTCAGCTACACCCTTGCGACATCCATCACAAACAATGGCCGACCTTTGTGGCCCACCATGACAGCCAGCTGCCACCCCTGCTCCCAGCCAATGTACTGGGCACATGCAGTCGCCCCAAGAAGAAAGATGCAGCGAGCCAATGTGGTCTGGGGCACATGACTCACAGTGCAGCAGCTCCAAGAGACCCCATAGCTGGTGCCCATGCAGACATTCTGCCAGACTGCACCCAATGACTGTTGTTGTCCAGTTTGTACATCTTCATTTGGGTCTTGGGTGTACGCACAAAGCAAATCACCTCTGAGTTGGAGGCAAGGTGAAAAGGAACAGTGGTCTGATGGCGAATACCTTAGTGAACACAAAAGTCTTGAAACTCCTGTGACACAAACTGCCTACTGTTATTGGACATGAGGATCCTGGGGAGTCCCTCAATCACAAAAATGACGAAAAATAAGTGAACAGCAGCAGTCAACGAATGGGATGAGAACTTGGCAATGTATGGCAAATTGGACAACGCATCAACCACCAGCAGCCACACGCTGCCCAAGAACAGACCTGCAAAAATCGAAGTTCAGTCAGTCCCAAGTATGCTCCAGGACCAGTCAACGGCAAAACTGGCACAGCGATGCAGCCTGGTTCAGTGCACAGGCACCACAAGCCTGCAGCATATGTTCAATGTCATGATCAATCACCAGCCAGTAAACATGAAGTCACACCAGTGCCCTCATACAAGTCATACTCCAGTGTGACCCATAGAGCAACTGGAGTATGCAAGGACACAATACTGAGGGAACAACCACTCAATAGCATTGCTCCTCTGTGGCAAGCATGACGACCCCCTGGACATCAATGAGTTCATAATGAAGGAGAAAAAACTTATGCTTTGCTGGAACCATCGCCCCAAGAGACGCACTCCATTCAACCCATCTGGACAGTAAAACAATTTTCCAGAAAAGCAGTTCAGCAGCCATTGTGGTCAAAATCTCTCAAGCTGTCAACAGAAAATCTGACAGGGTTTGCTGCAAGGTGTCATCAAACACGAAAATCAGAACTTCCTGCCAATCGAACTCCAGATCAGGCCTCACTGGTAACCCAGGAAGTGCATCAGCATTTGCATGGTGGGCAGTGGTGTGGTAAGGAATGTCACGGCAATAGCTACTGAGAAAGAGAGTCCACCTCTGCAATTGGTGGGCAGTCGTATCTGGTAGCTTGGAATGAGTGCCAAATAAGGAAATCGAGTGCTTGTGATCGATGAGGAGTAACCTCGAACCTTACAGGAAAATGTGACACTTTTTAACTCTGAAAATAATAGAAGTGCCTCCTTTTCCACCTGTGAATAATTACACTGAGCAGCAGAAAGTGTCGTCAATGCATAAATGATGAATTATTCAGTGCCATCCAGTTCCAATGGAACAGGACCATACCAATTCCATACTGGCATGCATCACAGACAAGGAGTAAAGGTTTATCTAGCATAAAAGATGCTACACAGGGAGTAGAGCACCAAATTGCTTGAGAGACTGAAAAGCCCCTTCAAAATCTACAGACCAGACAAATTTAATGACCTTTTGACAAAGCCCGTTAAAGAGGATGGCAGACATGGGCGGCCCAGGGAATGAACTTAGCATAATAAGAAATCTTCCCCAAATCTTTGCTAAGCGCGTGCTCCAAAAAATGTACCTTTGGAGAGAAAAACTTGCACTTTTCCAGCTGGCAACAAAGGCCATTCTCTGGGATGTGTGAGAAAGCCAACTGCACATTTAGTAAATGCCCCCCACCTCCCATGTAGAGTCCATTACCCAGATATCATCAAGGTAAGTGACACAACAGGAAATGTCCTTAACCACCTACATCAAATACTGTTGATAGATTTCCAGTACAGTTGAGATTCCAAAAGGCAACAATTAACCTTGTAAAACCCAAAGCGGATGTTGAGGACCAAGAAAGTCCAAGAAACTGCATCCAACAGCACTTTGATGTGTAGAAAATACTGGTGGCCCTCGTCAACTTCGCCAACAGCCCTGCCAGCCACGGGACTGGGTGGTAATCTGCAAAGCAGTGCACATTGATCATCTGTTTAAAATCGCCGCAAAGGCACATGTCACCATCCGGCTTCTGAATCACCACTACCAGGGTGGCCCATTGACCCATCGAAATATGAAAAACGATGTCTTGGTCCTGTCAATGGTGCAGCTCAGCCTTTACCTTGGAGAATCGCCCCCACAAAGGAATGCACTGTTTACTGCAGGACACAATCTGACGTAGTGATGCCTACTTGAAATTTGATTACTGGCCCATCCATAACCAAGTCAGCAAAATATACTGGGGCAACTCATGCTGGGTGTCGAAGTTCACCCCAGCATCCAGGGAAAACACAGAGATGTCTGACTCATGGCTCACTTACTGTCACCAACAGTTGCCAAATGGCCTATCTGATAGATTACTCCACATGTGGCCTCCACGTCTCGGGAACCTCGTCAAACAAGAAACAATCGGGGCAGGACTGCTAGCTCACCCAATAAATGAAGGAGAACAACACTGAGGACACGAAAACCATTGTTGGTGGGAACGAAAATGCTGCAGCCAATGCAAACCTGCCGAGCTCAGTGTGGATAAAGACCAGCAGAACCGCAATGCCACAGCACCAGAATCATCAACAGCACCAACACATGGCTACTTATCATGAGGCAATGCCACCTGAAGTACCCCGAGAGCACCAGGGGCTGTTTAACATGCACACTTAATTGAACCACCTGCCAGTTATCAGAAAGGACTTCCCTTGCCACCGCCATCAACTCATGCGATTTTGCAATCTGTGTATGGCAGCTAAATAAGGTCAGTAAAGGCCAATGTCCTACTCTGAACCTCAGGATGAGGTGTTAACCAGACAATCAGCTACCAATGTAGCGAGTCTGCATGACAGGTAGCATATCTGGGATACTTAAAATGACACCTGCACGAGAGGTGCTATAAACTGGCGATCCAGGTCACATGTGACTGCCCAGGAAGCTTGTGGTGCTCGTTAAACTGCAACTTTCCTACCACTTCATGGGTCTGATGTCCGAAATACTGCATCAGTGACCAATAAAATTCATCAAAGGGAAGTTTCTCCAGATTATTGGAGGGCTTCAGATCTTGGATAACTCGATATAAACCTGCACTGCTGGACAACAACAGGGCAGCCTTATCAACTGGATCAATGATATACGTTATCAGGCAATGCAGCAAGAATCAGCACAGGTAATTCTCCCATCTTTCTGTAGACTCGTCAAAAGTGGTAAATGGTAGCAGTGGTGAAGAATAAACTGCGCAATGGGCACATGGCCCATCACCAGTGGGGGAAGGGCATGAAGCAACACTATATTCTGCTTCATAAGCACCTGCATCTGCTTCTGCTGCTGTTGATGCTGCTGCGGTTTTTCCTTTTGTAGGTGCAGCTGTTCCTCCCAGCATTACAGACATGTTGGGTCTATATGGCGGCCCAAAATTAACGCTAGGAAAAGGAAAACACAAGAAAGTGGGCATTGCATGCATAAGAACATCCTTCATCACTACTCTAGCACCTGCAGTGGAGTGACAAACGCCACTACACTATACTGTCAGCATGAGTACTTCATGGGCTGTTGGTGGCTTGATAATAACTAGGGAACAGATCGCCAGGTGCGGAAACAAAACTCCCCATGCGACTCAACCTATGGGAATCAGAAAGACTGTACCTTCATAGACACATGCACTGGCATAACTCAGTGTGTGGCTGGCACAATTGGCAGCATAATGAGCCCTTTGTAATAACACATGGACGATTCGGAAGGTGTGGTCCGTATTATTTGAATTAAGCAGAAGCATTATCATGTTTGGCTTTTTGTCATTCCCAGGTAAACACCTGCATGAGCAGGTCTCCCCCAACTATACATCGCGTCAATCCTCCACGGCAGTTTCTGTACTATTCCACTGCACTATCCATGGCTGTACTTGCGTCAGCTGGCAGTCCTGCCTCGATTGTCATTTGTTGCTTGTTCAATGAGACTGCCCAGAGGGAGGAGCCATGTGTGGGGTATATCGTCAGCATTCCATTTGGCAACTGTTGGCATCAGCCAGTGAGCCACAAGTCAGCCATCAGACTTCCTGTGTTTTCCCTGGATGCTGGGATAATCCCAGTGTATTTTTCTGACATTGCTTGTGGATGGGCAACTGATCGAATTTAGTAAGTGAGATTCATTAATTCAGATACTGCAGGATCTTCAGGTGCCTGGAGTTGTAACAGTCACTATGACAGGTTGTGTCTTACAGTAAGCAGTACACTCCTTTGTGGGGCCAATTCTCCAAGGTAAAGGCTGAGCTGTAGTGTTGGCAGGACAAAGGCATCATTTTTCCTGTTTATTTGGGTCAGTGGGGCACCCTGTCTATGGTGATTCAGAAGCCAGACAGCACCATGTGCCTTTGCAGTCATTTTGAATAGATGATCAACGAGCACTGTTTCATGGTTTTGCATCCAATTTCATGGCTGGCAGAGTTGTTGGCTGCCTCCATTGCAATTTATGCTGGGAGGGATACTAACGAAAGTAATGTAGAAGTAAATTTTGTTAACTTTCTTGCAGACCATAGCACATTAATCCATAGCTCATCAATGACAGTGTTAGTGAAGGAAGTGACCTTAAATTAAGTGGCATTTACATTCTGCTGTAAACTGGTGTATTTTTACTGTAATTGGTATTGTTTTGGATTTTTAATGAGAGACTGTTATTGAATTACAAATTCTCTCATATTCCTTTCATGAAATATCCTGCACAAAAATTACATACAACATACCTGTTCCGTACTGAACTTGATGGTAAGGTAAAAGACATGTTTTGTTACCAGTTAGTTAAAATGATTTTCTTTTCACTACGTGGTCTAGTGGTGATGCATAAACAAGAAAATGAGAAGTTGTGGGATCAAATACTCATCAGGTACTGAAATTTTTCAGTCTGCTTTGCCCTAGGCTTAATCTCTCAATGATGTGAAGATGCATCAAAAGCCAAAAGTTGATTGTGTTCCATGTTAACCTGTTGGTTCCGTTTTGCTGGTAGAGTTACTGCTGCAGAGTAGGGACACACAAGTTGCTGAATTTGTGTCCAATAGACATACTTACACCAGGTGGCTGAATATCCCTCTTGAGGAACTCCCAGCCAATCATGCAATATGACTATATTTTATTAGTTAGTTAATAACATCAAAATGACATGGTATGGTGTACACAAGAGGCCATTCTTTAAACTTATTAGATTAGTATTATCCTACAAAGCAAACTCCATATTTCTTGTTAATGTGGAGCATGTGAACATATTCAGCATGTAATCATACAGCTGTTGTTGCTGTCACAGCCATACTGTGGATGTCAGTAACAAATTGAATCAGTTCCTTCCATATTTGATTGTGCTGAATCAACCACATTACTCCTTACATTTTCAATTGCCCTTATCTAACAATCACTTCTTTTATAATGCATGTACAGGGAAAAATATAGCTCATTTCACATTATCTTCCTCAAGCTATCTAGTTCTGTCTGAGGGCATCTGCACAGAGCTCACACCATTTCTGCTAGATAAAGCTATAATTTTACTGCTAGTATCTTAAGTGAAATTGGCATTATGAAAGTGTACTTCAGGAACTATGAAGTAACATCCACATGGAGACCAGTATACAGGGATATTATTTTTACTTCTTAGCATTACGAGACATTAATTTATTCCACAGATTTTCTAAATGAGAGCAGTAGTAAAGTAGGTGTACAACATCTAGTTGTCTTTCAATCTCATGGCAGCAGTAGATTTTCTGAGTAGTGGTATTGATAACTGTCAAAATCTGATTCCCAATATATTTATAGATAAATCAATTGTCAACAGTATTAGTGCATGTCCAATAGTTAATGGCCTCTCTGGCGATGATAGTTAATTGCTTGTTGCAAACTTATGTGGCCTAATGGCTCAATGTGAATCGTTTTGTTGTTTCTCAGATGTGACGACAGTTTATAGATACCGAAACTGTGTCCCAACCACCAGTGCAGGGCCGAGCACACATGACATCAGAAAGAGAGAACCATTATTTGGCTGTAAGTGCACAACTGTACTGTCTTAGTACTGCACGGCAACTGGCATCTAACTTCTCAGCATCCACTAGATATGTTGTATTGAGGAAACCGTGTTCAGAAGGTTTCGACAGAGTGGCCTTTATTGTCAGAGACCTGCTCTATGTGTATCTCTGATGCGTCTTAACAGAAGGGAATGTCTAGAGTGGAATCTCTAACATGCCACACGGATGGTCGAACAGTGGGCCAATGTCCTTTTCACAGATGAGTGCTGATTTGGCCTGGAGAGATTCCCTACAGATTTGCTACTGGCGCAAATGAAGAACTGGACCTCGGGACCCAAACATTGTGGAAAGGGACTGAAATCGGGCAGGATTCCTAATGGTGTGGGCGGGTATGATGTTGACCACTCGAACATTTCTTCATGAAATTGTACGAGTGAATCAGCAAGGTTTAACTGCTGTCAGGTATCATGACAAGATGTTAGGACTTCATGTGTGGTTGTTGCAAGATGCTGTGGCCCAGACTCCATACTAATGTGTGATAATGCTCGACCTCATAGAGCATAGATGGAAATGGAAGATATTGCATGCATACTGTGGCCTGCTCACTCCTCCAATTGAATCCCATAGAGCATGTCTGCAATGCACTAGGGAGATGAGTTGCATCATGTCCAGCATCCACCAACCACTCTCCAAGACTTTTGAGGAGCTGTGCATGAAGAATGGGTGTCATTGCTTCAACATGACATTGATAACATCATTCACCGTATGCTCTGTCTTTGTCAGACCTGTATTGCTGCCAGAGGTGGTCACACCATACACTGAAGGCATTAACCAGTTAGAGAGAGAGAGAGAGAGAGAGAGAGAGAGAGAGAGAGAGAGTGTACACACGCGCACAAATTCGTGAAGTTGAGGGGGCGGGGGGGGGGGGGGACGAAGAACATTTTTGCCTACCATTATGCATATTGCAACTGTTTATGTTCTGTATTCTTTACATTGTTTCTACTTTACTGTCACTTGTTTATACTGTTTTATGACTAAACAAATGTAACCTTGCAACATTTCCATTTTTTTGCTTTAATTTTGGACACCAGTGTACTTGCATAGTATGCCGTGAAAACCTTGACATTTTGAAAGAAAAGAATCTTCAGCATCAGTATGGAACAAAATGTTAATCAAGACATTCACAGTCTTCTGGAAAGTTACACTCTGAGAAATACGAGTTCACAAAACTAAATTTAGAAACCAAAAGAAATATCTTCATAGGAATGTTTGTGAACCTGTCACGTGTACAAGTTACAAAATAGTGCACATTATGGCAGAATGAGGAAATTGTTTACCAATTGCAGTATCGTCAAAGAATTTATGACGACAACAGCACATGACACTTGTCCTATGAATGCTTATTCATTTGGAATTATCAGCTTTTCAGCAAGTTCAGTTGAGCAGAAAACAGAGGGAAATGGAGAGAACATAGTGTTACAGTTACGCAAGAAAGCTAGGAACTTCTTGAGGTATTCTCTGGCACTGGATGAGTTTACTAATCTCCAGAGGATTCACCCCTGTTACTAATCTCCAGAGGATTCACCCCTGTGGTGTGGTGGCCAGTTTGGTGGGCCGTGTGAGCTGAGGAAAGAAGCTGTAATGAGCTTTCCGTGGGACCTCTTTGCAGTGGTGTTAGCTGTTGGCGGGTGATCAATATTGGGCTCATGTTACCCAGAGTAAGTTATTGAGTACCAATGTGACTTGTGTTGTGATTTTATCACAAGGGCACTGAGCTATCAGGGCAGTGTTCACTGTCATTTTGGCCTGTCTTCCTTCTGTTTCTTAGGTATGGATACCCATGTCTCTAAGGTATTTGAAGGGCAATGTGACTGCAAGATATGATAGACATTTTCGATTGATTCACTGGCTGATATCTCATTTTACTTTGTTTTATATATTAACTTATGCATCCATGGTGCTTGTGAAGCTATAGTCAGTGTAAAGTGCCATGTTCAAGAAGAAAGTTTGTTTTGAACGTTGGTTATGTGCCTTAGTATATGAGTTACCTGTTTTTGTCCACCTCCCCGTCATTCTTATGATTTTTAAAGTAAATGATGGGTAAAGTAATTTTCAAGTGGAGGTGTAGTGAAATGTTAAGTATTAACAGTTGACAGGGATGATTTAATTGTTCATCTCGGAATGTGTCAGTTTTGCATTTTAATGGTATATTAATAATTTGCTTTTGCTGCTCTGCTTCCTTTGAAGCCAATGCTAAAGACCTATGCTGTCTAAGAAATTATATAGTGTTTGTGTTCTATTCAAGTGGTGTGGATAAATTTCAGTCTGGTCCAGGATGCATTTGTTCCCTCCAAACCACTATGGACTAATGTGTGTACTGATGAGCTTTTAATGTCATGATATGTGAGTCTCCTTGGGGCTGCTTTAATGGTTTGCGAGAAAGTAATATCAGAAAAATTTTCCTATCTAATTGCTGAAATTATATATTTATATAGAAGTGGTTAAAGCAGCACCGTCAAAACTCTGAGATATTGGCAGTGATTTTTGACAAATGCCTTAGAGGTGACGAACCCCCAATGGAGTGGAAAAAGGAAACAATTACATGAATATTTAAGAAGGGCAACAGGAGGAATTGTGCAAACTATCGTGGTATTAGTGTGATGCCATCCATGGCATCCTAAAAAAGAGGATAGAAGAAGAAATAACAGAATCTGAAAAACAAAATGGATTCAGATCTGGTCGCTCCTGTACTGATGGAGTATTTACCCTCAGAAACCTAGTGGAGAAAAGGACAGCAAGGGGCCTTACAACCCACCTTGTCTTTGTAGACCTCCAGAAAGCTTATGACAGTTCCACAGAACAAGCTATGGACAAGTCTAATTGATAATGGTGTGTCACCGAGCTATGTGAAAGCTGTCAGACTCCTCTACCAAGGTTGAACAGCAATGGTTAAAGTGAGAAAGCAAATATCTCAAGAGTTTGAGGTAACAAATGGACTACGCCCGGGATGCACACTTCCCCCTAGAGTAAGCACTAAAATCATGGAAAAGGAAATGCGGAGGAATGGGTGTCCCTATAGATGACGAGATCTTGTTCACTCTACTTTTTGCTGACGACCAACTGTTAGTAGCTGGAGATGAGGAAGATGCAAATTACATGCTCTGCAAATTAAAAGAAGAATATGAAAAATGGGGTCTTGTCATAAACGTATCTGAAAATGGGAGAAAACACTGTTAATGACTTACAGCTCGGTTCTGATACTGTTAAAGGGTGTCATAATTTTAAGTACTCGAGAGTGACACTGTCATCCAATGGTAGAAGTATGGATGATGTAAACAATAAAATAGGCCAGGGCAAGCAAGCCATAAAAGAACTAAATGGTATTCTCTGGAACAAAAATATAATGCGCAAAACAAAACATACCAACTACCACACAATTATTGAAAGTACCACAACATACAGTGCAGAGTTGTGAGAACTAACTCAAGAGGCAGAAAGATCGCCTGCTGGCTGCCAAGATGGTTTCTGGAGAGGGAGTTGTGGATACTCCAGACTTGACCATATTAGAAATGATAGGATCAGAGAGGTTATGAATGTCAAAAGCACAATCCTAGACTACATAGAAAGGATGCGCCTACTCTGGTATGGTCACTTACAGCTTACGCCAGACACAAGATGGCCAAAACGGGTATGGCAATGGACTCCACATCAAAGAAGAAAGCGCAGTAAACCTGCAAGATGCTGGAAAGCTGACATCAATGAAGCAATGGCGGCGAGAGGTCTTAATGAAGGAGACTGGAATGACCGTGAACGATGGAGATTGGGACGCGAGAGGCGATGGCAGCCATAGAAACTTTTTTTTTTTAATTTGTAGCTGGTTTCTTAAATCTTTTGGTTAAGTTATTAAAAAGCAGTTAAGTTGATGATGATGATGATGATGATGATGATGATGATGATGATGATGATGATGATTGGTTTGTGGGGCGCTCAACTGCGTGGTTATCAGCGCCCGTACAATTTCCCAACCTTTGCTCAGTCCAATTTCGCCACTTTCCTGGATGATGATGAAATGATGAGGACAACACAAACACCCAGTCATCTCGAGGCAGGAGCAGTTAAGTTGTCATGGTTTTTGGTAAGAGCTCGGATTAGTTAATTCTACCCTAAGAGTTATTTACTTGATGCAAGGCTGTGTGTTGGAATCCTGTCTAATTAAAATTATTTTTGCTCAAGGAAATTGTCGTTAAAAATCTCTTGTACATGTTACCCAGGATCGGCCTCTACTAACTCATGCTCCGTCACCTTGCTTAGCTGGCACTTTATGTCATTTGGAGAATACATTCTGCAGCTCTCACTGCTGTCTGCCTTTCATGCTGTTTGCTGCAACTGCAGCCAGCTACATAATGTTCCTGTTCAAGTTAAGTTTATGCTTGGAACAACTCTGAATTTACATTTGTTAGCTTTTGGCCTTCGCCTTACACAAATTTTGATGTGGCCTGTGATCTCAACATATACCTTAACCTGTTGTAACTTTATTGTGTTATTGGAAAATATGTTACAACTTCAATTGATGTGTTCTTCTGAGTTTAAAATTATCTTGCCAAAATACTTGTGTTAAACTGTTTTTCATTGCTTCAAATATTGTTTTAGAGGTGTTTTTTAAGGCCATTCTGATCTGTTCTGGTATTATTGTTTAGATTTACATTTGCCTTTATTATGGGTTTAGTCCATTACATTCTGTGCCTTATATAAGGTACAACTTGCCTTAAAGAATATTGTCACCTTGGGTTGAACTTAACTTTAAATTTTCTATAAACAATTTAAATTGGCACTGAATTTTAAATGAGGTTGCCATTGCTAAAATCCCCAATGGTCCAGCCCTTCCCAGTTTTCCTTACTGACTAAATTAAGAGGCCATAATTATCACTGGAATAGACATTTTCATGGACATGCAAAAAATTTTGCAAGGCTATACTCTTCAATGGACTCAGCTTCGATGTGTTACAGTTGGTGGAGGAAAACTCATCAGGAATGAGGAAGGGTCTGGTGGGGCAGATCACATCTCAGTTGCGTGATTTGCTAGTTCCAGGCACTCTGTTAATCATTTTATCATACATCAGCAAGCAGTCTGCGCAAATGACTTAGATATTTCTTGAGTATTGAAACCAGCTGTCTCTACTGTTAACTTTATTTTTGGACATGCACTCAGACACTGCCATTTCCAACTTTTCTTGAAGAAATCGATTCTGAATTCTGTGATTGTCTTATCACACAGCACTGAGATGGCACCATTGCAGTGAAGTCCTGTTCCATTTTTACAGGCTCTGAAATGTATGAGATACTTTTCTACCTGAAAACGCTCTCAGATACTACCTAGCTGTCAATGTCATTTTTGGTCGACACCACATCCCATATGAATGAACTGAAATCAAAATTTCTGGACACGAATAACCTACTCTGTGATCTCTACAGAACCATCAAGGGATTTCGGAGAAAACTGTCACTGTCTGCACAACTGGAAGGAGAAATCTTTTCTCAAAAAAATTGTTCAAATGGCTCTGAGCACTATGGGACTTAACTGCTCAGGTCATCAGTCCCCTAGAACTTAGAACTACTTATACCTAAGGACATCACACACATCCATGCCCGAGGGAGGGTTCGAACCTGCGACCGTAGCAGTCGCTCCGTTCCAGACTGTAGCGCCTAGAACCGCTTGGCCACTCTGGCCGGCAATCTTTTCTCATTTTCAGTGTTTTGTACTACAATCCCTGAAGATATCAACCTTGATGTCCCAAAAAAAAATATATTTGTAACTTGAAGAAGCATTTTTGGAAAGTTTATCAGATGTTGATAGAACTGACAGTGACATTCTTCTGTTCCAGAATTCATTTGATTGTAACTTCTTTAGGTGTCAGCTGAACTGCAGCTGGAGCTTACAGATTTGTAAGCAAATGACTTGCTGAAATAGAAGCACACAGAAGGAAAACTTGTTGGATTTTGCTGTTGTTCATCTGATGCTGAGTTTCCAAAACTGAAGAAATTTGCTGCTGGTATAGCATCAGTGTTTGCAAAAACTAACATCTGTAAGCAAGCATTTTCAAAAATGAAGTACATGAAGTCAGTACATCGAATGAGAGAAACTGATGAACATTGAAAGCAATTCTCTTGATTGGATGCAGCAATGCCAAACCAAACAGTTACAATCTCTTCAAAGCCAAATGTCGGTTTCATAAATCTCACTAAAGTTTATTGCAGCTTAATTTGTCAGATTCAGATATGTGCACACTAGATCTAGTGCAACTATCTTCTTGCTAATGTTCCTTCTTTAATAACTTTTTTAGTAAATAAGTATGTTAGTTGTCCCAGTCTTGTGTGCCGCACATTATTCACCCGATGGTTAACACAGAACATTTAACTTAATTTTCTATATTTCTTCCTGGGGCTTTCATTCTTACTTCAGAGTATTGTACGGAATAACTGTACAGCCTGCACTCTTCATTTGTCAGTTATCTGCCTGATTGTGGAAAAAGTTTGGTGATCTCTGCTTACAAGCCTCCGACTGCATAAATCATCAAATTCTTTTGGGGAAAAAAAAAGAACATTATAGTTTATGTGGTACTATCAGTTCATAGTTCACGGCTTCAGTCATACCCAAACAACTAAAAGCATAATGTAATGTTAAATGGTTCATCTGGAGAACCTGCCTCATGTGAATGGGGCACATTAAGTTGTGGTGTGCCAGAAACTTTGTGTTAGTTCCACTGCTATTTGTTCTCATTCATGACTTCTGATACAAAGACTAAATTTACCTTGTTTGCAGATGATATTACAATTATCATTAATGAATTGTCAGAAAACAATCGCAAACAAACTGCGAACCAACATTTTACAGAAATGTTAAACTAGTTTTCTTCAAATGTCTCTAACTTAATGCAAATGGTCGTCCTCAAACAGTTGATTTTTAAATAAGAGTCTAACGCTTTGTGATTTAAGAAATTCATCGTACATGTAACGCTTTTCAAACCACCATTTGCAATATTTTCCCATGACCTGTTAGAAATAGATTCGTTTCAGCAGTTGCAAGAGAGCGCCAGATAACAGGCGTCACCACACTTGCACAACTATGACGACACAGGAAGCCCATATGTTCATACGTGTAAAACATAAAAGATCTTATATTATGTCATAAAAGAAAAAAGACAAAAGGGAATCTTCAAAAGTGTCGGAATTTTGTCAACCATACAAAAATGCATAATTCGGCTTAAAATTTACATTCGTATGTAAATTTTCTTGGAGTACCAGTACTTTATTATGGCATAACGCCATACGTGCACTTGAAATGCAGCAAACAGTTGAAACTAGCCAATAGTGTGAAATTAAACACCTCGTTTCAAATAAATTGACTGCCTCGGCAGAAAAGATTAATAAAAGCCTAATCTCTTTAGCAAACCAGCAAAAATAACTTCATTGTTCTGTAAGGTGATTAATGCTCGACTGTTAGAAAGGTGGGAATAAAATCTGAAACTAACAACATATTTTAGCCTTCCGTAATTATGTGCACGTATTTTAATTCATTTGATAGCACCCGGCCACAAAAACCTGTTTTGTTATCATTTAACGTGAGAACAATAAACGAAGATTAGATTAGATTAGATTAGATTAGATTTATTTTCATTCCAATTGATCCGTAGTGAGGTGGTCCTCCAGGATGTGGAACATGTCAGAAAAACAACAATACATGACAAATATTTACAACTAAAACAAATAAGCTAATGTACCATTCCACAGGTCCCAAGTGGAATGATCGTCATTTTTTAATGAGCACTAAGAGTCATTTTACAAATACTAATGCACTGAATTTAAAATAAAAAAGTTTTTTTTATTTATTTATAAGGTAATAAACATGTAATACAACTACTGAAATACTTATTTACAATGAACACATTACTGCACTGAAATGGTGCAGAAGTTGGATTATACTTACACACACACACACACACACACACACACACACACACACACACAAATTTTCAGTGAACACATTACTGCACTGAAATTGTGCGGAAGTTATGTTGTACTTATATACAAATCAGTTGGTTTTACTAAGAAATTCATCAATGGAGTAGAAGCAGTTGGCCACCAATAAATCCTTTAGGCTTCTCTTAAACTGAATTTCATTGGTTGTTAAGCTTTTTATGGCTGCTGGCAAGTTATTGAAAATGTGTGTTCCTGAATAATGCACACCTTTTTGTACAAGACTAAGTGACTTTAAATCCTTGTGAAGATTATTCTTATTTCTAGTATTGATTCCATGAATTGAGCTGTTGGTTTGAAAAAGTGATATATTTTTAATGACAAATTTCATTAAGGAATAAATATATTGGGAAGCTGTAGTTAGTATCCCTAGTTCCCTAAACAGGCTTCTGCAGGATGTTCTTGAGTTCACACCACATATAATTCTTACTGCACATTTTTGTGCCCGGAAAACTTTAGCTTGGCTTGATGAATTACCCCAAAAAATAATCCCATATGACATTATGGAATGAAAGTAAGCATAGTATGCCAGCTTTTTCATTTTTATATCCCCTATGTCTGACAAAATTCGCATTGCAAACAGAGATTTGTTAAGACGCTTCAGCAGTTCTGTGGTGTGCTCCTCCCAGTTGAATTTATTATCAAGCTGTAATCCCAAGAATTTAACACTGTCCACTTCTTCTATCTTCTTGTCATTGTATGTTAGACATATACTCTTGGGACACCCCTTACAAGTTCTGAACTGCATGTAGTGTGTTTTTTCAAAGTTTAGTGACAAAGAATTGGCTAGGAACCAGTGATTAATTTCCACAAATATTTTATTGGCTGATCTTTCTAAGACTACACTTGATTTGCTATTTATTGCAATGTTTGTATCATCGGCAAACAAAACAAACTTGGCATCTGGTAATGTTACTGATGAAAGGTCATTGATATACACAAGAAAAAGTAAGGGCCCCAAAATGGAACCTTGTGGGACCCACATGTAATTAGTTCCCAGTTGGATGATGCCTGATAGCTTGATACATGTCTCTTTCCTAATAACACCCTTTGTTTCCTGCCAGAGATATAAGATTTGAACCATTTTGCAGCATTTCCTGTTACGCTATAAACAACAAAATTACTGAACGTAAACGCAGGTCACGTGGAGACAACCCACCTCCCCACCAGAACTCAGACTGCTCTGTGCATCAGCCCCAGATTTACTTTATATCCGAACCGGGGCAAAATTAATTAGTGCCGCCCTGCCACACTTTTGTAACCAGAAGTGGGATAAGGTACTACTCATACACAACTCACCTGCACAAGCACAAGAGCCCACCTGCAAACTGCTCAAACGAATCTAATTTAAACAGTTGTCATGTCACGCTCATCGGAGGCAATTTGTTGTTATAAAGCATTGCATAGTCTTCCTGAAGCCTTTGACACACTGCTCTTGGCAGATGCTTGTATGAGCATTATTTTGTTGTTGTATACGGCGCATTTCCTTTGCAACTTAAGTTTTATTTTTTTTTATTTTTTTTCCCCCTCTCTCGTTCATGTTTTGTTACTACAGTATGATTCTGCTCTAGCAGGATACAGTAATATCCTTTGTTAGAGTATTGGTTCTTACCAATCAAAATCACAAAAATTTAACTGAAAACTAAAACAATGAAAAATTCCCAGAATTCTAAACAATTCCCAGGGTTTTCCAGATTTTCTTCCGGATGAAAAAATTCCCAGGTTTTCCCAGATCTCCCAGGTCATATACACCCTGTGTAATATTTAGCTCAATTTTGCTTCCTGTAATTACTACTCCTTCTTCCACTGTGTAACAAAATGAGTGAATAACTTCTAGACTATATAACATTCTGAAATTTACAGAATACATCTATTATGTGCTTCTAACAAACAGTGCACTCTAAAATTTTAAACTTTTCCACTATCATTTTTCACTGGAAATTACTCACCTCCACATTTTTCATGTTAAAAGGTTCCCTTTCCCCATATGACAGTAATTTTCACACTAAATGTCCATGAAATGATTTAGGCTCTTTAGGCTCTTTTGTTTCAATGCCACATTGTCATGATTAATATCAACTGTCGTTACAACAGTAATTTTTACGTAATTTTTATAGCAAATCTTCATTTGATAATTCTTGTTGTTCCTCAATTTCAGCTTCTTTGTGTATGATGTAGCCACTGATAGCTGAGCTTGTCAAACTTATCACATATATAAATGCAGTGATTTTTAAATGTAATCATCCAAATTGGAACAAAAATACCTGATCTTCATTGAGATCTCAAAAAATGCAAGAAATGAAAGTAATAAAACAAATATCCTACACTCAAAAATGGCTGAAAGCAACAAAGCTCCACACATTTAAAACATCTTTTGCTACAGAAGTGAAAACTTCAGTAGTTAAAATGGCAGACTCAGTCATTAGAAGAACCAGGTCTCTCATACTTGCAAATACATCCATAAAAGGAGGCCCAATATTACATTTGCTGACATGTACAAGGCCAATGGCCCAGGGCTGATGATTGACTAGCTAATCCAGCCCCATTGGTCAAAAATATATTGCATCCCAGATAGTGTCACCTCTGGATAATCTGGTGCTCACAACGACACAATCATCTAACCTGTGTCTTGGAAACAATAAAACGTATTGACAAGTTCCAGCGTGGTTTCAGAAAGCACTGATACACTTTTGATAATTTGAAACTATTGTGTGTAACTGCACAAGAATCAATTCTATGTGGTAAGAAGCTATGGGAAGAGAGGAGGGAGGAGGCAAAGAAATACTGCAGTGGTCTTTTCAACATTCTCTGGGCAAACAAAATTCTTTGGAGGCACATCATCATGTTTTAGTTTGCATTAATGGGACTGTGGACACTTTAGTATGAGGGTAACTCCACAAGAAATGCACACTATTTTTTTAAAATCCATCTTTTATTCTACATGTTTGAAAGTTTTACAGTGTGTAGATACATCCTTTAGGAACAATATTTTCATTTCTCCACATAATTTCCATCCCTCTCAACTGTCTTACGCCATCTTGGAACCAGCACCTGTATACCCGCACGGTAAAATTCTGGACCAACCTGTTGGAGCCACTGTTTGGCAGCGTGCACAAGGGAATCATCATCTTCAAACCTTGTTCCACGAAGAGTCTTTCAGTTTCCCAAAGAGATGATAGTCACCCGGAGCCATGTCAGAACTGTAAGGCGGGTGTTTCAGTGTTGTCCATCTGAGTTTCGTGATTGCTTCCATGGTTTTTTGACTGACCTGTGGCCTTGCATTGGCGTGCAACAGTAAAACATCCCGCTTTTGCCAATGTAGTTGAACACGACTCAGTCGAGCTTGAAGTTTCTTCAGTGTCGTCACATATGCATCAGAATTTATGGTGGTTCCACTTGGCATAATGTCCACAAGCAAGAGTCCTTCAGAATTGAAAAACACCACAGCCATAACTTTTCCAGCAGAAGGTTTGGTTTTGAATTTATTTTTCTTGGGTGAATTTGCGTGATGCCACTCCATTGATTGCCTCTTCGTCTCTGGTGAAAACTGATGGAGCCATGTTCCATCACCTGTCACAATTCATCCAAGAAATTCGTCTCCACCATTCTCGTACCGTTCGAAAAGTTCGCAGCATATCATTTTTCTTGTTTCTTTGTGAGCCTCTGTCAACATCCTGGAAATCCACCTGGCATACACCTTTTTTAATGCAAACACTTTCAGTAGTCTGCAAACACTTTCTTCCCCTATCCCAACAAAGCATGACAATTCGTTCACTGTGATGTGACTGTCTGCAGTCACCAATTCGTTAACACTCTGCACATTGTCTGGAGTGTGTGCAGTACGAGGCCTGCCACTGCAAGGACAATCCTCAATATTGCCGTGCCCACTTTCATCACGTACCCTGCTTGTCCACCGACTAATTATACTGGGATCAACAGCAGCGTCTCTATACACCTATTTCAACCTCTTGTGGATGTTTCCCACTGTCTCGTTTTCACAACACTGGAATTCTATGACAGCATGTTGCTTCTGACAAACGTAAAGTGTAGCAGCCATCTTTAAGACATGCTGTGACCGTGCCACTCACAGGAACAGGTTGAACTAAGTTTGAAAACAAGTGGGAAGGATGTATCTATACACTGTAAAACTTTCACACATGCACAATGAAAACTGTATTTTTACAAAAATAGTGTGCATTTCTTTTGGAGTGACCCTCATAAGACTCTTTCCCAAAAACTTCTACTTCGGAATCAGCTTACACAGATTCCCTGTCTAAGGGTCCATGAGACAAACATTTTTAGTGTATTCATTTTATCTGTAATAACAAATAGTGTAGGTTCTCAATAACGAGCTCTGTGGAACACACCATACTTGTGAACAACTTTTCTATTTTATTTTACCCTTATATTCATCTGCAGCTCATGCTCAAGAGACTGGATGAATGGGTGAAGAAACCAGTCTTCACATTTTAGTCAAAAGAAGCTGCTGTGTGTTTTAATTGTCACCTTACTATTGCTAACATACCCCAACTACAGCTGAGGAGTATAATTCTCGTTTTTAGAAGTCTGTAAGCTTCCTGAGCCTTGCAATCAATGAGAAATTGACATGGCTAGCTCACTTGAAGAACCTGGCGGGAAAAAAGCCTCAAATCACTTAATATTGCCGAAAGTCCGAAAAGGAAGTACTGAGAGGTGGCTACATTGTGCTACTACAATTTTTTAGGAGTTCTGTTCAGTCATTGACATTGCATTTCAGACTACATCAGTGATTTTGTAGAAACTTAATTGCAAACTGCTGGATTTTTTCTGTCCAGGTAGATGGTACAACAGATATTACACAGGTGTCTGAGTGTTTTGCAATAGCGAGGTTCGTTAATGCTAAAGGATATATAAGGTGTTTTCTAAGGTTTCTATAATTAAAATGCTGACAGAACATCAGAAACTTACTTTGCTTCATTGGACATCATCTTGGGACCATTTGCCTATGAGCACAAAGTAGCAGGGTGGTGTTACGATGGCACAAGCATGATATCTGACCATTTAAATGGATTCCAGAACAAAATTAAGGACGAAGCTCCTTTTTAAGTATTGGTACACTGTTGGGGACACTGACTAGGTCTAGTCTTCTCAACAGAGTTGCAAATAAATATGAAAGTGTCATACCTTTTTTCCTTTTACTGCTGGAATTCCCTCCTGTCTCCCTCACTCGGCAAGGAGAGCCTATGCAATGCTTCTGCTTTGAGGGGTCGTGCATTCCTTCTGTGCCACCTGTCTGGTGAAACTAACTCAAAATTATTGCATGTAATTGTTGACAATTGGGAAAGTTGAAAGAGGTTTCCAAAACCATAGATTGCTATGAACAGTCTCATGATAATCTCATTCAACTTGCCAGAAGTTTTCTGAAAGATATGAGCCATTCTGGACTTATATTTCTGGAAGTAGTATTTCATGACATTTTGTTTGAGAGGTATACTGTTCATTGTTTTGCAAAATAGATCATAAGAAATTAACTACTGCATATCAGAGTAAGGACTACTTCATATGCACTAAGAAACAAGAGGAACAAACAGTATTTTTCAATTAACTTTCAAAAGGCCATGAAAATGATAACTATGCATCTCTCACAAAAGTACAGTTTCCTCTCAGGATGAATGTGCTAAAATTTATCAAGCTTTATATTACAAAATTTTGGATCATGTTTTCATGGAAATGGATGAGAGCATTCATGACTGTGAAAAAGTTCAGTTTGTTTGCCTGCCAAGACCACAAAATCTGAAACATACCAAACATTTTCCTTCTAGTGCACTTGCAAATTTGTAAAAATTCTTTGAGCCTGTTTTGTCCAAGAAATAACACTTAAGAAAACTCCACTTTGTATGCTGATGAGAAGTACAGAAAGATTTCCTCTGGAATGATGTTAGAAATGCCCAATGAGGATAAGTATATTTTTATGGATATTTATAAACTGTTCTTCCTTGTTGTGTCCCTCTCTTCTACTACAGCATCTGTAGAACAAAGTTTTTCTTGCCTGAAGTATATAAAAACAAGCTTGTGGAATGCAATTTCAGAGGAGAGACTTTATTCTGTAGCAAATATTTCAATTCAGCAAATACTTCTAGCACAGGTAATAAAAACACCACCATTCTATGAAGCTATCACTAACAAATTTGCTGCTTTAAAAGATGAAAGGATTGATTTGATGTACAAGAAATAGGTAAGCTCAATTATTAAGATAAGCTTTTGTAAACATAGGTATATTTTTCTTTCCTGTTAGACATTCACCTACCTGCCCAGCCATGAGCTGCCACTGCACGTCCTCACAACCTTTAGCTCTTAAAAAGTACACCACAAAGGTACCAAATTAGCAACTACGGCTTAGGGTGAGCACAATGGAGATTTTACTCGAGGCTAGAGATACACACCAGCCATAAGGGGATAGGTGCTCATGGCACAAAATGTTTCAAAAAACCCAAGCACAGCCACTGTTGTCTGCTTACACTACTCCTGACTAAATGCATGGAGTGCAGGTTGAAATGTGACCAACAAGCTATGCACCTACTTCACGTATGAGCAGCACCCACTGGAAATGAGGATGGTAATCATGGATGTCCTGATGCAAGATTTAAACAAGTATCCACTTTTGTCATTGATGAGGCCTGGAATGATTTTACATTGGTGGAGCATGACAAGTCCTGTATTCTAAATTTATGATATTGCAAGTAAGTGCCACTAGTTTAATGTTGTGTACATTGATGAGCCCAAATGGGGAAACTTTTGACTGCTTCATAATTTTCTCTAAATTTCCCTTCATAATAATCTACCGCAAATGAATACACACTGTTCAGTGCCTAACTGAAACCAATCCTGAGACCACTGGAAGGATGAGATTTGATCAGGAGTGCATATTCCTTAGCTTTTTCAATTCCCTGGGAGTGCTCCAGGCCATTCAGCAATTGTACCCACTGAATAAATAATTCCACAGCATCTTGAGCACCCTTTTCCTATTTCAAAGACAGGGCTGGATTTTGTACTTCTACTGGGTAAAGGGGAACCTAGGTATCTTATAAAATGAATTACTAGATATGGCAGCTTAAGCCACCCTTCTGCACACTGCAACACCACTGTTGAGAATGCATCAGTGGAAGAGAGTGGATTGTAGTGACATAACAGACTGCTGTTGAAGTCAATATCTTGGCTGTGGACTATGTTTCTGCATACAAAGTGTCTTGATGAAATTGTTTTTAGCAGACTTTGAATACAGCATTATCTGTTGACATGTGACATTCTTCTCTGATGATGAAAACGGCCAGTGTGAGTTTAAGGAGTGACATCATGTAACACCTTAAGCTGCTGATACATGACATCATTTGTAAAGTTTATCAAAACTGTGTACACAACCAATGAAAATATTTTTAACTAGTATGAGTACAACATACCACTGTCAGTGTGCCATATTCTTTTATCACTATATTTTATTTTATTGCAAGTGGACATGCCTACAATAGTTATGGACTTTTCTGTTTTCGGTTAGTGTAATGGAGGCTTTTAAATTTATAAGTTATCAGACTCCTCTAGAGTTTTGGGCATGTATTTTAAAATATTACACAATTCCCATTCTTTTTATGCTCGTGGTCAGCCAGCCACACATACACAAAAAAAAAACCACATGCATCCAAAACATTCAGGGTATCTGTATCTACATTTTTCTTTTCTTATACATGAACTACTAAAAAAATTGTTACATTAATGTGCAAGCTGTATACCTGCAATAGTGTGCGAACTTGGATTCAAAGAGACGGGGATGAAAGAAAAAGTCTTACGGAACTGAAAATAAACTTTATTCTGAAATAAAAACAAAACAATAATAAAAGTAAAGTAATACATACAAATTGCCATATGTGAATCAAATTTAATGCTGGGTAACAGTCAGTATTGTGTTGCCCACCTCAAGCATAGTAGCATGCTTCAACATTCCTAGCATGGTGTTCACAAGGTGGTCGACAGTAGTTTCTCAGGTTTGTCCCACTCTTTCACGCCAGCCGTCATGAGATCACCCACTGTGCAAAGAGGGTTCCTGCAATGGCAATGGAAGTTTCCATTGGTTCCATGCAAATGAAATTCTGTTCTGCCAACATATACCACATACCATATGGTCGATTCCCATCTCTCAGAGGCAGGTATTCATGGGGTAAGGTTGATGTGCTCATGCATTATCATCCTGAAAGATGGACCCCATTTCCAAAATGTTGACTGTAGGGTTGAACTGTAAGCTGGAAGATTCTGTTCCAGTTCTGAACAGCCATAAAATTACACTCAGTAGGAATGAGAGGTAACCATCATCTATACATGTTACTGACCCAAAACATGATTGAACCGTAACCTGGGACACACTGGTACCTGGTGACCTCCATAGTGTTCTATGATAATCGTCAGGTATCAGACAGATCCTCCACTTATAGGTGAAGCGAAACTGATGCCTTTCATCCAGGTCCAACTGCCCATCGCATGTAAGGGGGGTTTGTACGACGGTTCATAACATAAGCTTAGAGGCCAAACAGATCATTACGGACAAGTAGGTATTGTTCATGTCAACTTGGTCCTTCCAGCTGCCTCCAAAAGTATGGTGTGCAGTCTTATTGCTTTCTCCTTGGGGTATCTACAAGTGATTATTTGCAAGTATCAGCCATGGTTTGGTGTTATTGATCTTGAACAACTACTAGAAGACAGATCTTCAAAATTTTGTCTCCCATGATAGGGGTTGATTGAATGACATCACTGTGGTCTAGGCCATTTCATGGTTAACGTCCTGTGGTGACAAGCCTTGTCCTAAACAGGTAATGTGTGCAAGGTAAGGTTTCATATGACACTCAAAAGCATTTTGATGGCCGTAACAGTGTACAAAACTGCATTGTTTCATTCATGGGGTCAGAACATGCTCTACTTAACTGCACTGAGAACACAGGTTAAGTTTTACCTCAGAACTATGTAGGCTTCCACAGCAGGTGTCAAGAATATTAAAGTAGTTCTGGTTGTTTGGTTGGTTTGTTTGTTTTGGGGGGGGGGGGCTGCAACTGCAAGGTCATCAGTCCCTTGTTCGCAGTAAAATAATTACACAGCGGAAAGAAGAAAAGAAAGACTTACAGCACAATAACAAGAGAAAGGAAGAACCAGAATAATGACAGGACAACCAACACTACAATGGACAAAAACAGGGAAAGGAAACCATAGAGAGAAGCAAGAAACAGGTAGAAGGGGTAAAAGCAAGAGACCAGATGACCTTGGCTGGCCAACCACGATAATAAAAAGAAAAGGCCAGCCACTCTGACACATTAAAACATCCACCCTAACAGCTTTAGAGTGAAGAACACAAAGAGACAAATGACATACTCTAAAATTTATATAGAAGAATAAAACCCACCGTCGCATATAAAACTTAAAACTAAATTAGCCGATGACGCGTTGTCAGCTAAAATTAATGGCAATGAGTCTGGTAACTGAAGAGTCCATCGCATGGCAGCCAAAGCAGGACAGCTCACCAACATATGGGCCACTGTCAGCCAGGTGCCACACCAACACTGAGGTGAATCATCACAGCGTAGGAGGTAGCCATGTGTCGCACAGGAATGGCCAACGCGGAGCCGGCAGAGAACCACAGAGTCCCTGTTAGAGGCCCGCATGGATGACTGCCACGCATTCGTAGTCTCCTTAATGGCAAGCAGTTTGTTGTGCATGCTGAGGTTATGCCATTTCGTTTCCCAAAGCCGGAAAACCTTGCAGCTTAGTACTGAACACAGGTCAATTGCAGAGAAGGCAATCTCCATAAGCGGTTTCCGCGTAGCCTGTTTGGCCAACCTGTCGGCAAGTTCTCTGCCTAGGATTCCGACATGACCTGGGGTCCAGAAAAAAATCACTGAACGACCAGACCGTTGCATGGCACAGATGGACTCCTGGGTGATCGCTATCAAAGGTCGATGAGGGTAGCACTAGCAGAGAGCTCGTAGGCTCCTCAATAAGTCACTACACAGAAGAAACGCCTCCCCGGGGCATCAACGGATGTGCTCAAACAGCACGAGATATAGCCACCAGCTTAGCAGTGAAAATACTGCAGCCATCGGGCAAGGAATGATGTTCAATATGTTCTCCATGGACATACGCGAAGCCGACGTGAGCATCAGCCAACGAGCCGTCGCTGTAAACCACTTCGTGGCCTCAGTACTCGTCAAGAATCGACAGGAAGTGGCAGCAGAGAGCCACGGGGTTAACTGAGTCCTTAGGGCCATGTGAAAGGTCCAGGCAAAGCTGCAGCCTAGGTGTACACCATGCAGGTGTATGGGAATGAACCTCAAGTATAGGTGGTAAAGGCAAGGACTCCAGTTCAGAAAGAAGAGATCGGACACAAACTGCAATTGGAAGCCCTGACCTGGGCCGCTGATGGGGAAGATGAACCCCTGTGGGTGGGAAAAGGAGACAGTGATTAAGAAGCGCAGGAGAACTACGGTGTTGGCATCTGGAAAAGGCTGTCTGGATTGTAGACTCGAGGGACACAAGATTATCAGTGGTAGAGCGACCCTGGCGGAAACCGTCCTGAGAAAGCCAGTAGGCCATGTGACTCCAGGACCCAACCCAACTGCCGACACACCATGCGTTCCAGCAGCTTACAAAGAACATTGGTGAGGCTGATGGGCCGATAGCTATCTACCTCAAGTGGGTTTCTACTGGGTTCGAGCACTGGAATGATTGTGGTCTCCCGCCATTGCGATGGAAAGACGCCATCGCACCAGATGCAGTTGAAGATGAGGAGATGTCGCTTGTAGTCAGATATGAGAGGTTTAATCATCTGACTGTAGATCCAATCTGGGCCAGGAACTGTGTTGGGGAAATGTGCAAGGGCAATGAGGAGCTCCCACTCTGTAAATGGGGGATTATAAGATTTACTGTGGCATGTAGTAAACGAGAGGATTCTCTCTTGCAGCCACTGTTTGAGAGTGCGAAAGACTGGGGGATAATTCTCCGACACAGAGGCTCGAACATAGTGCTCAGCAAAGTATTCGGCAATCACATCAGTAGATAACACCATTTATGTTAACACCGGGTACACCTGTTGAAGTCTGGTACCTGTAAACACAATTGATCTTTACCCAGACTTTGAAGGTGACGTATGGCACCCAATGGTCAAGAGATGTATCTCTCTCCCAACACTCCTGCTTCCGTCATTTGAGAAGTTGGCGAACACGGACATGTAGCCGCGTAAAGGCTATGAGGTGCTCCAGGGAAGGGTGCTGCTGTAAAGCACACCAACACTCCTTAATTGGTTCAGCGACTTCCAGCGACCACCAAGGGACTGTCTTTCACCGGGGGCACTCTAAAGAGCAGGGAATCATGTTTTCTGCTCAACCATCACCTCGATGTTTCTGTGTGGGGGAGATTCAACGGTGACAGCAGAGGTCAAAGTTTCCCACTCCACCTTGCTTAAAGCCCATATGCGCAGGCGTCCGTGGGCTAGATGCTGGGGCAGTGACAGCAAGATGGGGACGTGGTCACTACCACACAGGTCGTCAAGTGCTCTCCAGTGGATAGGTTCGAGAAGTCCTGGGCTGCAAATTGATAAATCAATGGCCGAGTTACTACCTTGAGCCACACTGAAATGTATGGCGGCCCCAGTATCTAAGAGGCAGAGGTCGAACTGAGGCAGTAAAGTTTCGGCATCTCTGCCTCTGCCAGTGAGCAAGGTGCCACCCCACAAGGGGTTATGGGTGTTAAAATCTCCCAAAAGTAGGAAAGGTTTAGGGAGTTGATCGATCAGTGCAGCTAATACATTCTGGGGTACTGCACCATCTGGAGGGAGATATACGTTGCAGACAGTTATTTCCTACGCTGCCGTCATTCTGACAGCCACAGCTTCAAGAGGGATTTGAAGGGGGCACAGGTTCACTACAGCTACAGATTGAGTTCAGGACATAAATGCAAACTCCACCTGACACTCGATTACAGTCACTACGGTTCCTGTAGTATCCCTTATAGCCACAGAGGGCAAGAGTCCGCATTGCCGGGAACCCGATTTCCTCAAGGGCAATGCAGATAGCAGGCGCAAAGCTTAACAGCCGCAATTCCACTGGAAGATGACATCATCGTGAGACAGAGAAGGCATGAAACATGCCTCAGGGTCACCTGCTGCCACCGACTTTTTGCCTAAGCAGTCTATAACCATTCTGTCTGAGAGGCCGGCGAGATCTAGGCCTCAGCAGATGCCAGAATCTCCACCTCATCCGCAAACGCAGAGATTGGAGGTAGCAGTGGTTATGGGTGCCACCGCAATTCCCTTGGTCTTGGGGACCTTCTTTTTGGATTTCTCTCGCTGTTCCTTGAGTTTCCCTGACTGGGAGAACTTCACTGATTCAATCTCCAGGACTGAGGATGAGTGTGAAGCCCTGTGGCCAGCTGCTTTTGGGCTTTTCAGCCACTGGTGGGTGTCATCTTTCCCACTAGCAGAAACCTGGGAAGGGAGTGAACCAAGGGACCCCTTCCCAGCGAGAGCAGCTGAAGTAGTTGTATGCTTCTCCGGCTTAGAAGTGGGGACAAGCGTCCCCGATGGTTTGGGGGGGGGGGGGGGGGGGGGTTGCTCCTGAAATAGGTTCTGCAGCAGCAACAGGGAGGGAAGTGCCGCCGCCCCCCCCCCCCCCCATCAAGGGGGCACGTATAGTCTTCTGTAGTCTTCTGGCTCTGGGAGGTGACTGGGGTTGGCAGAGCTGATTGGGCTAGAATGGTTGCAGTGGCGGCATAAGACGATGTCATGCATACATGATATAGGCGTTCAAATTTCCTCTTAGCCTCAGTGTAGGTCAGTCGGTGCGGGTCTTGTACTCCATGATTTTCCTTTATTTCTGGAGAATCCTGCTGTCTGGCAAGCAAGGGTTCATACAGCGATCCGTGTGTGGTCAGGGGGCTACTTCTAACAGGGTACATGGTGGCCCCACCACAACGGACTGGCTACCGTGCTGGATATCAGTTGCAACCAAGCGAACAAGTCCGTTATCATCGTCGGCGTAGAAAACGAAACTGCACAGTTGATGGAAAAATACGCACCCAGGAGGGTGACCTCGCCCAACAGTTGGAGAATGGGCAGAAGTGCAGATCCACGTCGACGAAGGATGCGATAGGTCTCAGCACATGATGGACACGATGCACCATGTAAGGCGCCCTTCCCCAATTGGATCGTGGGACCGGGAACTGGGACGGACAGTCGGTTAGAGGGACCAAACTACTAGGTCATTAGTCCCTTTGTCCACAGACAAACATGTCTATATGATTGTAGATCAGAGAGAGCCTATCACGCAAAACCCAGGGGAAGTAAACACAAACGTCTAACCATATCAGTGAAGCTGAGGTAAGGAACAAAAAGAAGAAAGGGAGACAGACGAAAAAAGGCAAGAAAGGTGCTCCTCCTAGGGAACAGCCAGAAGTCCCTAAAACAGAGTGCAATGAGGGGACATAACATTCCCAGCCCCCGCCACTTACCAGAGGTACTCAACTGCAAGAATGCCTTGGAAAAACTAGCAACACTGAGAGGGTAAGAGAAGACCAAGTCCAACATACTATGCGAGGAAGGGAGGGGGGGGGGGCGTGCCAGAGTAAAAGAGCATGCAGGGTGGGGACCGGACTGGACCACCAAGCCTAGACAGCTGCAACCCAGTCTGGTCAGAGGAGGCAACAGTGTTCTGCCAATCTAATGGGCCAATAAGGTTTAACAGCCCTCCCTTAAGGAGAGTGATCAAATGCTTTTTATTCCAGTCATTTTACAGTATTGGATCACTGTTTGTACACGCGATTTTGTCGCAGTTGGTGAGAGTGATCAAAGCCCATTTCACGAATAGAATTTAAAATGAAGTCATCCACTGGGGTATTGTCTCCTAGCACCAGGGGATGGCGAGTTTGGTTTGTGGGGCACTCAACTGCGCAGTCATCATCAGCACCCATACAAAGTCCCAACTTCCTCCTCGCCAGTCCCCAACTTCCTCCTCGCCAGTCCTCAACTTCCTCCTCGCCAGTCCCCAACTTCCTCCTCGCCAGTCCCCAACTTCCTCCTCGCCAGTCCCCAACTTCCTCCTCACCAGTCCCCAACTTCCTCCTCACCAGTCCCCAACTTCCTCCTCGCCAGTCCCCAACTTCCTCCTCGCCAGTCCCGCAAGAGAGGGAGATTAAGAGAGTATCGCAGGGTGGCTCGGTTGGGACAGTCCAGCAAAATGTTGACCAATGTCAAACCTGAGCCACAACAGTGGGATGGGTCCTCACGCTGGTGAAGTTAGCCAAGTATGGCTGCTGCGGGGCCAGAAAAGGATGGTAGTGTCCGTGTGAGACGCCTGAACAGAGGATCTCTACAAATTGTAGTCTCCTTCATCACTTGTACTTAGTTTGCTGAAATCAAAATTGACCCATTCCATATTCCAAGCACCTAAACCATGACAGCATAATACCAATCTGAAGAGTCGGTTTACTGATAGCCAGTTTGGCCAAGCTATCAGCAGTTCATTCCCCAGGATCCCGACGCAACCAAGGGTTCCAGACGGAGGTCACTGAGCATCCACACTGTTCAAAGGCATACAGGGAATCCCAGGTAGCAATGACCAAGGGATGGCAAGGGTAGCACTGGTCAAGAGCTTGCAAACTGCTCAAGGACTCACTGCTGATAAGAAACCACCCACCAGTACAGGAACAGATATGCTCAAGAGCACAAGAGATGGCTACCTACTGCACAGTGAAAGCACTACAGCCATCTGGCAAGGAGAGCAGCTCAGTGTGTCCCGTACGAGTATAAGTAAAGCCTACATGACCCGCAACCATCGAGCCATCAGTGTATACTATCACTGACTCCTAAGATGCGCAAAGGACAGAAAAATTGGCAGCGGAGGGCCTCAGGATAAACAGAGTCTTTCGGAGCATGTGATAGGTCAAGATGAAGCCGTGGCTGATGTATGCACCACGGAGGTGTATGGGAGTGGGCCCAGAGGAGGGGTGGAAGAGGAAACAACTGAAGTTCAGAGAGGATCGACTGGATGTGGACTGCAATCGTAATCTCTTTATCAGGGCTGCCGTTGTGGGAGATGGATTATCTTTGGAAAGAGGAGAGTGTAGTTTGAATGCTTAGAGGAGCTTTGAATGCAGGCAGTATAATTGACAAGCTGTTGTTCTAACCTGATCCCCAATGGAGGGACCTCAGCCTCCAAGAGTAAGCTGTTTACAGGGTTAGTTCAAAGGGCTGCTTCACTAGTCAAAATCCACAGTGCTGTATTAGAACTAGTACCCGCAATGCTGAGGCAATGCCACACCATATGCCAGATGCCCATAATCGAGGCAGGCTTGTATCAGGACTTTGTAAAGCTGCAAAAGGGTAGTGTGATCTGATCCCAGCTGGTGTTACTCAAGCACCAAAGTTTATAAGGTGCAGATATGGAACATACAGTGCGACATGAGGCTCTGGATGAAAATCTGGAGCGGACTCCAGAGACCCCACTCACATAATGTAGCAAGGATTTGGTGTCCCTACGTAGTGGCGTAAGCCTGCTTCAGATCAAAGGAGACGGATATAAGGTGTTGACGTTGGGCAAAAGTTGTTCAGATGGCAGCCTCCAGGTAACCCAAATTATCAGTAGTGGAGCAGCCTTGGCCAAAAACCACTGTGGGAAGGAGATAAAAGACCCCTAGACTCAAGGAGATGATGCTTACCCAGTTTCAGTACTAGGACAATGATGCTTTCTTGCCATTGTGATGGGTACTCTCCCTCACTGCAGATGCAGTTAAAGATGGCAAGCGCATGAAGCTGACAATCTACCGGTAGGTGCTTGATCATTTGGTTGCGGATGCAGTCTGGCCCCGGGCTGTATCGGGGCAGCGGGCAAGGACACTGAGGTATTACCACTCATCGAGTGAAGCATTATGTGGGTCCAGGTGGTGTGTAGTAAAAGATAATTGCTTTCGTGATTCTTCAATTTCTCCAGGCATATTTTAAGACTAAATAAATCTCGGGTGAACAGCCTGGTACGGGTGTGCATATGACATTTCGGCAATCGACCACGTTGCCATCATCAGGGTACTGATGTACTGACCAGTGGTGGGCCGGCGCCAGGCGACTCATAGGAAGTGCCTGTGGGAGGAGGGGGATTGCCCTATATATACCTGGCGCCGGCCCACCACAGGTCAGTATATCAGCGCCCTGATGATGACAACGAGGTTGATTGCCGAAATATTGTGTGCTAAGCACACTCATACCAGGCATCATAATTGCTTTCCTCCAATCGCTGTTTTAGGACATGAAAGGCAGATTGATAATTCTCAGACATTGAGACTTGAGCATAGTGCAGAGCAAAATGTTCGGCAAAGGCGTCTGGGTCAGTGCAGACAATGCCATTCAAGGTAATGCCAAGTACACCTGCAGGTGTCTGGTATCCACAGAGTCATCTGATCTTAGCTGAAACCTGTGATAGAGACAAACATAGTTTGATGGTTGAAACTTACTGTACCCCAAATTCTCACTTCCATTGTTTTATTAGATGGCATACCTGAGCATGGAGCAGTTTAAAGGCAATGATGTGCCCTGTTGATGGGTGCCACTTATGGCATTGGAGAGCCCGCCTACGATCTCAATTGGCTTCTGTGATTTCCGAGGACCACTGAGATACTGTCTTCCGTCAGGCCCAAGGAACAGTGGATCACTATATCGGCCGCCAAAAGAATGGCTGTAGCTGTATTTTGGACTGCCTATATCTCCAGGTAGTGGAAAACCAAGGGCAACAGCAGAGGCAAAAGCATCCCAGTCAGCACTATTGAGAGCCTATCTGGGAAGGCGTCCAGGGGAATGACACACAGGAAGATCAGGAAGTGGTCGCTACCACACAGATCATTGTGGACGCACCAGCGGATGGATGGTGAAGACAAGGGCTGCAAATAGAAAGGTCAAGGGCTGAGAAGGCTCTGTGCACCATACTGATGAGTGTGGGGGTAACAGTATTCAAAGAGGCGAAGGTCAAGTCGTGCTAGTGAATTAAAGTCTTTACTCCAGTCACTGACCAAGGTTACACCCCAAAAACAGTTATGGGAGTTGAAATCGCTGAAGACTGTGAAAGGTAGGGGAAGCTGAGAAACCAATGCAAATGATATATTCTGAAACACTTCACCATCAGGAGGGAGGTAAACATCGCAGATGGTATTGTCTTAAAGTGCCCTTACCCAAACAGCCACAGCCTCCAAAAGTGTATTTAGGGGCACAAATTCACAATACAGACTGTCTAGAACAAATGCGTAACCTCCACTTGACACCCTGTCATATGTAGCATGATTCTTATAATATTCCCAGTACACATGAAGGGCTGGAGTCCGTATATACAGATAACATGCTTAAAAGATGTTTTAGCTCAGCCAAGTTGTGGAAATAACCACCACAATTCCAGTGAGGAATAATGTTGTTAATGAACATTGAGGCCATGAAGGGAGTACCTGAGGGGCAGGTTATACCTTTGGGTCAGCTGCTGCCACTGGTTGAGGGATTATGGCATCTAATACATAGATTATGGGTTCCGTTGTGTGGTGCAAACCACAGCCTTGGGCCACCAGAATCTCCACCTCGGCCACAGGAAGTGGAACAAGCATGATCTGGTGGCAAGAGGTCTGCCAAAGTGTCCTCCTCCTTGGGCGACTTTTCTTGTCGTTCCTCTCCTTAAAGGATTTCGATGATTGTGAGGTGGTCTCTGAATCAGTTAAGCTGCCGAAGCAAGAGCCAAAAATGAACTCCAGGAAGTAACAGAGAAGATGGACGCACCCCATACTGTCTGTCATAGGAGTCATCAAAGGAGGCAGCATAGGATGGGTGACCAGGCATGGCGGACAAACAGTATGCGTATCTGCTGAGGAGAAAGTCACTGCGGTAGTTCGGCAGCTTCTGCATAGACTCTCAACCACACTAGTGTAAAAGGTGCCAGCAGCCAAACGTGTGTCACGATGTTTGATAGTATTGAGATTGTGTATGAGGGATGGACGTGCAGATTCATGAACAGAACACCCATAGTCTTGTTTCGAACAGACTAGGGACTGGTACACACGGAAGAGGGTCATTTGATCTGCTCCCCAGGAAGTACCACTGTGGACACACAGGATATTGTGGGACCGCATAAGACATGCAAGAGGACCAAGAAAGTTTTCTATTGAGCATGAGCCCCAGAAATTTCGTAGTTTCAACGAAAGGAAGAGCAACAGGCATAAGATGTAAAGATGGTGGAAGAAACCAAAGCAAAAGCCACTGTGGATGCTCCATGACTATCAACACATCACTGAAGACACCACTCAAGGACACACACACACACACACACACACACACACACACACACACACACACACCCCTTGCACAAACATCTGCAGTCTCAGACAGCTGTCACTACACTGTAGTGTCAGCTATCTGAGACTGCAGATGTGTGTGCAAGTTACGTTTACGTGCGTGTGCACGTGTATGTGTGTCTACCGCTGACAAAGGCCTTAATGGCCGAAAGCTATATGAGTACGTGAATTTTTTTATTGTGCCTATCGCGACTCAACATCTTCGCTATACGAAGAAATAAAACAGGCACACCACCACACCACCTCCAGTCGTTTCTGATGGAGGAAGGCAGGGTTATGGAGGCTGGAGCTCTGAATCTCCACAAAATGGCAGCTGAACGTGTTTGAGATAGCAGTGGGGTCCACTATGACATCATATGCTACACTCAGGCCAGAAATTGGGGAATGGACCTCAGTCCCAGAGAGCTGTCGCAGGTTGGCCCACATGACAGAACAGGGAGTGGAACTGTTAAAAGTAACTAGTAGCAGAAATACAGTGATCTTTTATGCTATCCTGAAGGATCAACGACACTGGGCAAACAACTGTTTATAATAAATACAGTTTGCCATTGTAGGATGATGGTTAAAAATGTGGAAAGCACGTCTCCGCATGTGACTTGCATCACAGCAGCCTCAATCCACCAAGAGATCAGGACACAGCACAGTAATGAGGAAGTGCAAGGAATGGAACGCTCCAACATTAAGGATAGCAGTTGTGGGTATTCTACCTAGTCATCCCAACTGGGGAATTAGTAGCCGGGGAGGAGTAGAGCCTACAGTGTTTTAGAAAGATGCCATTCAGGTGTGCACATAGGTGGGGTAGGAGTCAACAAACAGATAGTACAAGGAAAAAAGTCACTCAAGTATGTGTCACAGGGAATAGACCATTTGAGACGATGGACAAGCTGGGCAGCACAGAAGGTGAGGTCCAGATGGGAATACGTGTGCATGGAGTCTGAAAGGCAGATGTGGTTATGTTGACTGAGAAGGTCAGCCAATAGGGCACCTCTCTGACAGGTTCTGGGAGAACCCCAAAGGTGATGGTGCACATTAAAGTCACCAAGCAGCAGAAATGGGTGAGGGAGTTGCCCCACAAGCTGGAGGAAGTCTGCCCTGGGGACACCAAATGACAGAGGGATGTAATAAGTACAAAAGGGAAAACATCAAGTGAAGAAGTAAACTGCAGACTGCAACAGCTTGAAGCTGGGTAGTCAGGGAGATGGGTTGACTATAAAGCACAACTCCCCCATGAGATGGAATGCCGTCCTTGGGCGGAAGGTCAAAGCAGACTGGCACGAAATGCGAGAGCTCAAAGCGGTCATGAGGACGCAGTATTGTTTGCTGGAGTCTGAGAGCAAGCGAACGCTGTGATTCCAAGAGCAGCCATAAGTCCTCTTTGTTGGATCAAAGGCTGCAAACACTCCACTTGAGTAGAGTCATTATGAGGAAATAGGAGGAGGAAAGAAATGAAGGGTTGGCACCTCAGCAGCTGCTGAGTGCCGGCCTTCGAAGACTCACTGCTACATGTGCACAGGCTAGAGGATCCTGGTCCATGAGGTCCACAGAGGCTTTCATGTTCTCCTTCTATAGGTCTACGGAGTCCAGGGCAAAAAAATGGTTGGCTGTGCACACCAATGACACAGAGGTCAGCCAGGTGACATATCACATGGCAAAACTGTCGAAGAGGATCTCTTGAGTTGGCAAAGGAGAAGACCATTTGCATTTGTTCGATTTCTTGGAGCCTTTCTGGTTGGCAGAGGAAGACTCAGATGTTTGTTGGCTGGGGTGACATAAGTAGTCTTCACAAGAGTATTCCTTCTGTCCTTTCCGGCCTGCCAGTTGTGTAGTAGGTGACTTGACCCTGTGAGGCCCAAGTCTGGTGGCTGGAGGAGGAGATGGGATGCTACCATGACACTGGCCAATTTTACAATCATGGTGCCACGTCTGCGTGGTCATGTCCATCGTGGAGCAAGACTTAGAAAGAACAGTAGTGTAATTGCCAAGTGGTAGAATTCAGGGTGTCCGACTAGCCAAAACTTACGAGCAACCGGGTAAGGCACTTTCTTGTTTTTTTGTATCTCCTGGATGGCCCACTCATCAAGATACATGGGACAATATCAACAGACAGCAAGATGTGGTCACCATTGTAATTGATACTGTGGGGAGAAGGAGGCGGACAATCATCCTCATGAGCATCCCTACCACAGATTACACATTTAGCCAGGTGTCGTCAGAACATTTGAGTGTGGTTGTAACGATGACACTGGTAGCAATGCTTCGGGCTCAGAATGTGCGGTCAGACTGTGATAACTTCATAGCCTGCTTTGATCTTTGACAGAAGAACCACTCTACTAAATATGAGAAAAATAGTGTGTGAGGGCACTGAGGATGCATCTATCTTTTCATCATCCAATGGACTGCAATGACACTGATCATCAGAGAGGTAGGTTTGAACTTCTACCTCGGTCAGACCATCGAGCAGACTAGTGTACTACAAAAAGAACAGCCAGGCATCCCTAGTTCTGAGTCGTTAAAATTCGGTCCACTTCAGTTCAATCGTGTTTAGCGTCCGGCTGCTGCCAACCTCAGTTATGTAATACTGTACTGTGCGTAGCCATTGTCAAGTGACTGGTGAGCTTTGCTACATTCCTTAGTGAAGTTTTACACTGGATTATGAGTGACGAAGAGGTTCCTGACCCATCGCGGGCAACGCCAAATACTCCATCCACTCCTCAGAGAAGAGCAAAGGGTAGCACACTACGGAGTCGAGAAAGAAAAATAATTAGTAATGTCGCTAAATGCTGCGAAGAAGAGAGCAAAAATAAAAAATTGCCCCACCCTCTTTCGCAGCCAATAACACAAACAGTTACTTATACAGGGGTGAGCGTAGTTCCATGAAAACAACACAGATTTTTTAAAGACAACCCTGGAAAATAACCAGAAACTCCCGGGGGGGGGGGGGGGGGGGGGGGGGGAGGTAAATTTCAGTTCAAATTTTTCAGTTCGACATTGCTTTGAACCTGCCTTACCCTTTGTCTGAATTACTGTAGTCGTTTTGTTGGTATGGTGTGAAAGAATTTATTGTCTTCCAATAGGCATATAAAATTGACTCTAAATCTGTAAATTAGTCATGTCTACGCAATTCGCTTTGTAGCGTAGCGGTAATGGTGTTTCATTGCTGCACCGAAGGTGATGGGCACGAATCCTTTTACACCACAATTTTTTTTTATATTAATAGCAAGGACTGTTACAATTATTTTCACTCAATTTAGTTAAATGTGACTGCATAGTACGACACCAGGGACCATAACCTACTAACACTACTCTATAAGTGTTTTAAAAAAGTAGATTCTTTACCTAGAAATGTCTCCTTGTTACTTCTAACTACACATTCTTACAGTCTGACTAACACTTTTTTTAAAAAATTCTCTTTTATTTAGGTCAAGATCTACTGGAAAAATCCAGTTGGATATCGACAGGACTGTCGTAAAACAAACAATCTAAGATTATTATATGGTACAGAAGATTGCTCCCAGTCTGAGAACACTTCGTCCTGTACAAGAAAATATCGGTTGGACTTGGGGTATAACTTCACTGCGGAATATTTTCTTATGCATGGGATTCACATGGCAAGAAGTACAAAATAAGCGGCTCTACTGCTAGAGCGTGGAGACGTCGATTTTTCTGTTTAGCAAAAGTGACAAAAAGCAGATTTCAGAGTACTTGACGGCTCAACACAAAAGTTTTGTCTCCAGTACAGATAGTGTTGAGGATGAGTGGACAAAGTTTAAAACCATCGTACAATATGCATTACATGAGTATGTGCCAAGCAAAATCGTAAGAGATGGAAAAGAGCCACCATGGTACAACAAGAGAGTTAGAAAACTTGCGGAAGCAAAGGGAACTTCACAGCAAACACAAACACAGCCAAAGCCTTGCAGAAAAAACAAAAATTACACGAAGCGAAATGTAGTGAGGGGGGCTATGCGAGAGGCATTCAATGAATTCGAAAGTAAAGTCCTATGTACTGACTTGGCAGAAAATCCTAAGAAATTTTGGTCTTATGTCAAAGTGGCAGGTGGATCAAAACAAAATGTCCAGACACTCTGTGACCAAAATGGTACTGAAACAGAGGATGACACACTAAAGCCGAAATACTAAATGTCTTTTTCCAAAGCTGTTTCACTGAGGAAGACTGCACTGTAGTTCCTTCTCTAGATTGTCGCATAGATGACAAAATGGTAGATACTGAAATAGACAACAGCGGGATAGACACACAATTAAAATCGCTCAAAAGAGGAAAGGCCACTGGACCTGATGGGATACCAGTTCGATTTTACACAGAGTATACGAAGAACTTGCCCCCCCTTCTTGCAGCAGTGTACCGTAGGTCTCTAGAAGAGTGTAACATTCCAAAGGAAAGGATTGTGAAAGGGCACAGGTCATCCCTGTTTTCAAGAAGGGACGTCTAACAGATGTGCAGAACTATAGACTTATATCTCTAACGTCGATCAGTTGTAAAATTTTGGAACACTTATTATGTTCGAGTATGACTTTTCTGGAGACTAGGAATCTCTTCTGTAGGAATCAGCACGGGTTTCGAAAAAGACGAACGTGTGAAACCCAGCTCGCGCTATTCGTCCACGAGACTCAGAGGGCCACACACACGGGTTCTCAGGTAGATGCTGTGTTTCTTGACTTTCGCAAGGCGTTCGATACAGTTCCCCACAGTCGTTTAATGAACAAAGTAAGAGCATATGGACTATCAGACCAATTGTGTGATTGGATTGATGAGTTCCTACATAACAGAATGCAGCATGTCATTATCAATGGAGAGAAGTCTTCCGAAGTAAGAGTGATTTCAGGTGTGCCGCAGGGGAGTGTCGTAGGACCATTTCTATTCACAATATACATAAATGAGATTGTGAATAACATCGAAAGTTCACTGATGCTTTTTGCGGATGATGCTGTGGTATATCGAGAGGTTGTAACAATGGAAAATTGTACTGAAATGCAGGAGGATCTGCAACGAATTGACACATGGTGCAGGGAATGGCAATTGAATCTCAATTTAGACAAGTGTAATATGCTGTGAATACATAGAAAGAAAGATCCTTTATCATTTAGCTACAATATAGCAGGTCAGCAACTGGAAGCAGTTAATTCCATAAATTATCTGGGAGAAGACATTACGAGTGATTTAAAATGGAATGATTATATAAAGGTGATCGTTGGTAAAGCAGATGCCACACAGATTCAGTGGCAGAATCCTAAGGAAATTCAATCTGAAAACAAAGGAAGTAGGTTACAGTACACTTGTTAGCCCACTGCTTGAATATTGCTCACCAGTGTGGGATCCGTACCAGATAGGGTTGATAGAAGAAAGAGAGAAGATCCAACGGAGGGCAGCACACTTCATGACAGGATCATTTAGTAATCGCGAAAGCATTACGGAGATGATAGATGAACTCCAGTGGAAGACTCTGAGGGAGAGATGCTCAGTACCTTGGTACAGGCTTTAGTTGAAGTTTCGAGAACATACCTTCACGGAGGAATCCAGCAGTATATTGCTCCATCCTACGTATATATCGCGAAGAGAGCATGAGGATAAAATCAGAGAGATTAGAGCCCACACAGAGGCATTCCGACAATCCTTTCCACGAACAATACGAGACGAATAGAATGGAGAACCGATAGAGGTACTCGAAATAACCTCCACCACACACCATCAGGTGGCTTGCGGAGTATGGATGTAGATGTAGATTGGTGGTTGTGTTTCACTGTACAAATGAAACATCTGAGGGAAGCAGCCATAGAAATATTCTATTTGGATGAAACATGGATCGACAGCAATATGACAGTATGTAAATGTTGACAGAAGAGTGATATTGTCGGCATTGTGGGTTGGGCAACGTCATCCACAAGCCTGATTATTGGAGGCATTGGATAAATGAAGGGATTAGTCAGGAAAGCCGAACTAAAATTTTGGGCTAAATCAACTAAAGGTGACCACCATTGTCAGATGAATTCAGGAAATTTTGAAAGGTGGTTTTCAAGCATGGTGCTCCCGAAACTTCCTCCAAAGTCTGTAGTCGTGATGGACAACGCTCCATACCATAACTGACAGGTTGAGAAAACACCCACACAGTACGACACTCAAGTGAGGATGTTGGAATGGCTTCAAAATAGGCATGTCATCTGTAATGAGAGCATGAGAAAGCAGGTTCTGTTCGCTTTAATACAAGAGCATAGACCTGCTAAAAAAACACACATTATTGACAAAATGGCGAAAGAGAAAGGACTCATGGTTGTACGCTTACCCCCTACAATTGTGATATAAGTGCAGTAGAACTGGCATGGGAAAAATTGTTGTTTAGGGAGCACAACATTTTAGGGGACATGTCGAAAGTTAACCTTTTTGCGACAGCAAGTGAATCCCTTTTGTCTGTAACTGCCAATGACTGGGAAGGGTACTGCAGGAAGAATACGAATATTGGAGGCGTGATGACACGTGTTGTTGAACTAGAAATAGACGATATCATTATTAACACTGCCGAAACGGGCAGTAGCGACGAACATGAAGCACACACAGAAGAGGAGTACAATGAAAGTGATTCTGAGTGATGTATTTGAGGGTACAATACAGCGTAACAATCTTCAATAAATTTTCCAAATTTATTCCTTCTCTTTTTATTGCCACAATGTAAGTTTTTCTACTAGTTCTGTATAATGCCAAATTGTCCAAGAGAATTGTTATGAAATTAGTAGCAATAGGCAGTATCATTCAATATGAAACTTCCGATTTAACTTCATAATGGCCAACTGTCGAAATTGCAATATTGGGTTTTACACATAAATAATTTCGCATATCCTGCTATCTTTTATTATGCCGCTGTCCGCTTTTGCGCTAGTATATGCGCAACATTAACAGTTGCTGCTGCGGCTAATGGATGGCATTGTGTATACCGCTTGGAGCACAAATTTTATGTTGACGCCAGAGTGTTGCCAGCACCGCGTAACATTAGCGCAACTTATTACCCCGCCAATATGCTGTGTGCCGGTGGGCGGAGCTCACCACCTCTTTACCCTGCACTACTCCTCCTTCCCCCCCCCCCCTCTCAGAATTAGCTCTTCTCTTTGTGAACAAGCAGTAAATAATACCACAGGAAGAATTCAGCATTTGACGGGCCTCAACAAGAACAGGATGGCCATGGGATAGCGAAGCTACAAGCAGTTGTTGCGCTTGAGAATCAGAAGTTATCCCCAAACGCAAAGTGCCATTGAATGAACGAGGGCAAGATTTCAAAGGCCAGCGATTCCCTCAACAGCGTTCTGAATAACAAACAGATTTACCGAAGCGAAGGACTGACCATCTTCAGTACATGAACCCACAAGGAACTGTGGTGCAGCTGGGAGGGTCTTTGAATCATTAGCTCCATTCCATTTACATTTCGTAGCCATTGACTGTGAAGATAATTGGTTCATTGAAAGAAAACCTCCCATGATTGCCAGCGTCTCCAATGGCATGCTCCTTCCAAGTGGAGGCCCCCTTCAGAAGGTGGCACACCCACCTTAGGTGACTGTTCACACCTCCCAAACACCTGACAGAGGGACCAATCTGCAATTTGGGAAGGTAGCAGCCCATGCAATCACACCTCCCTGGGTCTGGTCTGTACCAGGGGGTACTTGCAAACCCTACCTGCCGACCTGAGGCTGGGAACTGAGCATTACCATCACCTGTTACATGTCAGATGGGTCATTCCATGTCAGTTCAACCAGGGGCACCAGCTCAGTCTCAGATTTGACTGAAATTCAGTACAATAATTCTACCATGTGTGGAACACTTATGTACAAAGTATTAGTTTCCCCTGCCAATTAGTTCCAGAATTATGACTTGTGAAATAAGGTGGCGTGATCCGGAAACTGCAACCCGCATCTGTCAATCTATCTTCAGGCCCAGCTTCAGGTCCTAATAACTTTGGAACTATTCCACACAGTCCATTGAAATTTTTACAACCTAGTAACATCCACTTAGAGAAAACACTCCATGAATCAAAACACCAACAACTTATTTCTGAGGGAAAATAAAAAATTCCAAAATGTGATTAAAAAATGCAATACGTTAAAAGCTACGTATTGTAGGTCCCCTCTATGCCAAATATAATTCACTCAAAAAGGGTATAAACTTTTTTGTGGTAAGCTTAAAGTGGCCTAAACACACACAGAAATAATCATACCCATATCGGTCACAAAAACTGAGTTACATGCACACAAAAATACAAAATTTCAAAAATTACCTGAAGAACATGGATTTTCGAAGTGTGGTATCACAAAAGGGACAAGTGGTATCCAAGCCAAATTTCACACACTGCATAAGTAGACCATAATGATATACAGGGGGCGTAAAGAAAATGTACACACACTTTGAACTGTCATAGACAATTTATTTCCCGTTCTACAAGGTTAAATATCTGTGAGAAAGTAATGTTATGTTTCTTCAACAGCTGGCAGCAGTGACAAGGAAGTAACTGCAACATGGCGGACGTGCGTTTGAGCTTTGAAGCGCGGAAGCAGATAAGTAAGTGGTACTGGAAGTTTGAGAATGTAGCTGCGGTTCGAAGACAGTGGAAAAATGAGTATGGTACAGAACCACCTTCACGGTTAACAATTGCACGTCTACGAGACAAATTCGAAATTCATGGAACAGTGTGTGATGCGCATAAAGGTTGATCAGGGCGACCTCGTACAGCTGAAAGAGATGATTCTACAACTGCGGTCTTGGAACTGTTTCTGCGTTCGCCTCAAAAATCTTCAAGTGGCACGTGAGAGTAATGTTAAGTGCTAGTAGTGTGCTACGCATTCTCAAGGAAGGCAAGTTTCGTGTTTACATTCCAAGGCTGTTGCAACAGCTAAGTGACGACGATCCAGATCGAAGGTTAGAATTTTGTGAATGGGTTCAGGAGATGGTGAGACATGAATTGCGATTTATGGGTAACATAATTTGGTCGGATGAATCCCAATTCAAACTCAATGGAACTGTCAATAGGCACAATTGTGTGCACTGGGCTGAAGATAATCCTCACATTACAAATGGAAAGGCTGTGAATTTGCCTTGTGTAAATGTGTGGTGTGGTTTGTCAGCTAGGGGACTCATTGGGACTTTCCACTTTGAAGGTACTGTCACTGGAGAAACGTACCTAACAATACTTGCTGACACCGTACTCCCTACCATTCGTACAGTATATGGTAATGATGAGTTTTATTTCCAACAAGATGGCACCCCTCCGCACTATCATAGGGACGTACAAGCATACCTGGATCACAATGTGCCAGGCCAGTGGATAGGACCCAGGGGATCAATCAAGCTTTCTGCACGCTCTCCATACCTCATGCCGCTGGATTTCTTCTTATGGGGCACAGTAAAAGATGAGGTGTACAAACGTAAACCACATAACCTGGACACACTTTGGTATGAGACTCAGGCACTGTGCACAGAAATCTCATTGGACACTTTGGTACCATGTACGGAATCAGTGGTGAGTCGTACTCAGAAATGTATTGATGCTGAAGGCCACCAGTTTAGCAAAGTACATTTATTTTTCCAATTGGACTTAAAGCTTTCCATTTCCAGAAATTTAACATTGTAGAACGGGAAATAAATTTTCTATGACGCTTCAAAGGGTGTATACATTTTTTGGACGCACCCTGTATATCTCAAAATTTCAGCAAGTTATTGCAAGACATTTGTGTACAATGGAAGTCTACAGATGTATTTGGTGATGTGGCCATTGTTCCACAACATAATTTTGTAAAAACATATCGTAAACTGTTCTGTTGTTCTTATCCTCTCCCACAACTGTTTAATCACTGAGCAACAACATATAGACAGAGTAACACAACCTATCATTAATGTTTACTGCACCTTAACTGCTAAAAACCAGTCGATTGTGCTTCGAACAGAAGTTCTCCCATACTTTAGCTACTGTACTCTGTACATTGAGTGGCAAATTGTACTGTCTTCCTGACACGGTGGTAGGAACTGGAACTGTCATAAGAATATGTTCAAAAAGGAATCCAACACCTGTCTGCCAAATGTGGCCAATGAAATGATCTTGCTGGTGACGAAGTTCACAAATACATCACCTTAAAGGAATCCAACACCTGTCTGCCAAATGTGGCCAATGAAATGATCTTGCTGGTGACGAAGTTCACAAATACATCACCTTCTGCTTCACAGCACACACCATCCTAAGTACCATTTGTCATCATAAATAGCAACAACATAGCAATCTGGTTGTATGTTGCTGCTTTTGCTTCTGTATCCTGAGTCGGATACATTGTGAAGAGACATGCTGTGCATGAACCTATAGTTATAACCGGACAGTCTGCTCATCTGCACATTGTCAGAGTCCGCTGGAGAGGAGTGATGATGGCTCCTTGTGCCTGCAACAGTTATAACGTGTTCGTGACTGATTTCACTTCATCTTTCGAAACATAGAATGATTGTACGCCAGAGATATTTTTCTGTACCCAGGTAAATACTTGAAGAGGTGTTATAATGTGACCTACTGCAGGGTGCTGCAGACTAGCTTGTGATGCCACGCGCTTAATGGTAGCACCAATACCATCACATACATTTGTACCATGACTCGCAAAAAAATTCCATTCTGCGTGAATCTGAAAATCATGGTAATGCATGCATAAATTTGAGATTTTTACAGTTTTTGTACTGACTAGCTGCCCCATCACTGAAGTGTATTTCGCAAAATGTATGGGAGGCAGCTTGTTTTCCACATATGCCATGACAGTGCGACTGTGGGCATGAACTGCAATGGCATCATGAATTAAACCGTCACTAAAAATGCACAGGTTCATGACAGACACATCATCTGGTTCACCTCTATAGTAAGTCGCAAATGGCTGGAGAGTTGCTTGACTGTTGCCCCAATGATATCCTTGGATAGCACCTTGAACTATAAATGCATAATTTTCAGAAAAGTCTAGTATTACTATAATTTCATCTTTTTTCAAATTATCCTTACAAAACTGGAGATAAGCCGATTGTGCTGTTGCTGTGAAGCTGTGTGTGGTCAGTTTCTCCGTTTTTTGACAACACATTTCAACAAAATCTTCCACTGTACTTTGCTTTGCTTCACGACTTGTGCAATCCATGTGTGTCCATTGTTTATAAGAAACAATTTCATCGCCATCCATAAGGAGTTCACCATACAGTTTGTTATTCATGTTTTCTGCAAGATTTGCCTTACCAGGACACTTTTCACAGCTGTGTATCATACACTGGTAGGAACTTATGTCACACACTAGCAGCTTCATTGCACCTTTGTAATCCAGACCAGAATCCTTTATAGCAGCACACACCAGCTTAGCATTTTGATGGGTCTCACATACACAAACACTGTGTGTGCCCATTGCACTTACAGGCACAACCCATTTTGGCCGAAGATTGAGAATAGAAGATAAAGCTACTTTGGTATTGGGATACTTTTCCTTGAATTCTACATGTAGTTCTGATATGTTGCACAGCAACAGTCTTTTTTGCATCTGTACACATACATTTCCCATTTTCACCATTACCTAGTCTTTTTTTCCAGGCATTATTCGGCTGTAGTCATTATTTTCATAGAACCCCGACACTAGCACCTTTTTTTCTGAACTCAATTGCTTACCCCGAACCTGCTGAAGTTGTGGAAGCACTCCTTGGGTTGCTTTTATTTTCCTAGCATGCTTTCCATATATGTAAAAACATTGAATTCCTTTGCAGTGTAGTCAATAGACCAGCTGGAAGGGGCAAGGGTAAGAATAGCTACTTCTTCTGGTGTGTGGATATGGCACATTTTTCTTTCAAATCTTGCACAATTTTGTCCAAATCAGAGGATTTCTGGCATGATTTTTGTTCCTTTGGAGCAGATAGTTCTTCCTCTTCCACCATTAGTGTGTGTCAGCTATTTTGTGTTTTATTTCCATTTGAGCTTCTTGTAGTTCTCTTCTACCATAGCTGGGCATGTCTCTCTTCCCAACTTCGTGTTTCTTTCTCCTTGGGAGACAAACCAAGAGCAGTAACTGAAGTATTTAACTGCTCATACGCTGTAGTTGTAGGTGGCTGATACTCTTCATCTCTGTCATGTAAATCATCAGAATAGTCTTCATTTTTAGCAGTGTAACACACCTGGAACATAACTGTTGTCCTGGTTTCATGCACTGATTCACTTTCAATACTGATTTTATATCAATTTCTCTGAGGCTACACTTCACTGTCTTCTTATGAATCCGAAATGGATCAAAACAACTTCTTTATAGGAAAGAATACTTATCCAGAAACACTTTCATATGATGATAACAAACACGAAAGTTTCCTGGAACTGTACTTCTTGTGCCCACAGGGTGTATCCCAGATCTCCATAGCAACAAATCTTGGAATGATTCATCCAGATCATACAGTACAAAGGAAATGCCACATTTTGTTCAACATGTTGTTTTACGACATTCAGAGGCTTGTGCTCTACCAATACTGCAACTTGTTTGAACAAAAGCACCACTAGTATAATCTTCTGCCTCCATACTGACTTTTCACAACAGTACTGACCAGTCTGAACTAGAATCTTAAAAACATGAGTAACCTGTAATTGTTGCTTGTTTCCTTTGTTGTTCCTGCCTAACAATGACTCATTCTATCCCTGAAAACTACCATTGTTTAACTTTCTGTTGCCTAATGGTTCCCAACAATTGCTGCAGCTTTATTTGAAACAAGCTGTCTGCATCATCACTATTACTTGCTAAATAGTGTTAAAAGAAACAAAACCGAATACACCTCTGTCAACATTTATTGTACACAAATGCCTTGCAATAACAAGTTGAAATTTTGCCACATACTGTATTATGGTCTACTTATGCAGTGTTTGAAATTTGGCTTGGATATCACTTGTCCTTTTGTGCTACCACACTTAGAAAATCTATGTTTTTCAGGCAATTTTTCAAATTTTTGTATTTTCGTGTGCATGTAACTCTGTGTGACTGATATGGGCAAGATGAGTTCTGAGTGTTTTTAGACCGCATTAAGCTTACCACAAAAAATTTATACCCTTTTAGAGTGAATTATATTTGGCATAGAAGGCACCTACAATATGTAGCTTTTAACGTATTACATTTTTTAATTACATTTTGGAATTTTTTATTTTCCCCTCAGAAATATGTTGTTGGTGTTTTGATTCATAGAGTGTGTTCTCTAAGTGGATGTTACTGGGTTGTAAAAATTTCACTGGACTGTGCGGAATAGTTCCAAAGTTATTAAGACCTGAAGTTGGGTCTGAAGATAGATTGCCAGATGCGGGTTGCAATTTCCGGTCACGCCACCTTCTTTCACAAGCCATAATTCTGGAACTAATTGGCAGGGGAACTTAAAATTTTGTACATGAGTGTTCTACACTTGGTAGCATTGGTGTGCTAAATTTCAGCCAAATCTGAAACTATCAGCTGGAACATGTTCTCAAATTGGTTGAATTGACATGGAATGACAGACACATGGGATGGCCTTCAGGAGTGCACAGGGAGGAAGTAGAAAAAGAAACTTCAAATGCTGAATTGGAGGAAGGGTTGGAGAAGGGGAACAAGAAAAAAGTAATGAGAAACAGTGGAGTGTGTGTTCTTATATCAGCTACTGCAAATGCAGAACACATTCCGAAAAACATCATTGACATGTTCCCCAATGGAGGGGGGAAAAGAACACCAAAAGGACAGATATACAGCATGGAAGGGAAGTGATGCTGCAAAGGCTGGGGTCTCATGGTAGCCAAGCACAAACCCACCAAAGAGCAGTGAGCCCCCTGGCATGTGTGGCTGCTCCTGCCACTGGCTGGTGTCCAGTTGTAGACCAGCAGAGACCTTGAAGAGAAGGGTCCTGGGGGACCCCTTACAGTCAAGAAAAGCCAGAGAAACATGTTTTTATCTCTGACTGGGGACGGGGGGGGAGGGGGGGGGAATGTCTCTGCTGGCTGGAAAGCCATTGAGCCCTAAGTAGACATGGGGGCAAGGAACATGAGGGGAGCATCCAATCATCAAGGGGACAGGCACTGTAAAGGGGGAGACATCGTCATAGCTGTAGCATATGACATTTGACATGCTGGGTGCAACTGCTTGTACTACTTCTTGGCCTCTTGGCAACTTAGTTTGTCCAGATTCTTGTTTTCTCATATTTTCGTTTCTCCCTGTAAAACAGTACAATCTGGTGAGCTGCCACAAATGAAACGGATCAAGTTATCTCCCGCTGGTGGCCATATGGCCCCAGCATTCTCCATGAAAGGACAGTCCTTTCCTTGGCTATGCCATGGGAGGAACATAGGGCTAAGCAGGAAGCAGAGCAATACTCCCCACAATACTCGCTTGTACAAGGACTGATGGTGAGTCGTCCTTGGTCACAAAGCTCTTGTTGTCAAGAACCGAGAAGACAAATTTGGAGAAATGGCAGCTGGGGGCTCCTCCCATGGATGTCACTCAGCCTCTGCAATGGCTACCCAGCCATGAACCTGCTGCTCAGAGTGCCTGTGCCCTACTCACAATGGGCACATACTCCTTGGCATATGTGGCGAGTTTCCAGCTAATGCACCAACAGTGCGATCCCTGCATGGTCAGGGGGCTACCACCATGCAGGTGCTTGATGATTAAGCCGCATGCACGCACACAGAGTTTTGGATGTATTAGTGTTAAAAGGAAGGGCGCACAGATGGAAAGGCACAAAGGTGGAGCACATGTCACACTGGGTGACCTTCCCTGCATAATCCGCACTTCTGGACAACTTTGAAAATTTGTGGCAGGTGAAATCCAACGATGAGTACCATGTGTTTATTTAATGAAAAGTTGTACAATATGCCAGAAGTGGAAACTCTAGGCCCAGTCATGAACCAGATCCAAGCAAGATAGGCACCAAGAAAACCATACGATGAAACACCGGTTCGGGAGGGAGGAATATAAACATCCAGAACGGAAAGGATGTAATGCTGTTAAGACTGGAGCCCCATGGTAGCCAAGCACATACTCTCAAGAGTTGTAAGTTCCCCGAGGCTGGCCGATTGTGTGACCATCAGAGAACAATGGACATGCATCCAGAACAAAGCACACTTTCTTCCTAATTTCAGGGTGCTCTGTACTTTGCTGATGTGACTTAACAGTAGCAAAAATGACAGAGTGCCAAACGAAAGTTCCACGTGTGTCAGTAGGTACCATGAGTCAACTCTACCTACGTGGTATGCAGATTACAGAAATGGACTCTGCACTGTACAGTAGCTCAATTGACACTGCTCTGCTTTTGACAGACTCACACCCATGCTTATCACACCATTGCCAGAATTTTGCCATTCAGTACGTGTGCATGCCGCAGATATCTGATGCAGCTAGCTTGTAATGGCTACGAACAGCTCTGGTCCGTTCAGGTATTTCTGTGGCACAACTGCTGAAAAAACAGTACATTTGTAAGTTATAAAGATGAATGAAGTTATAAAAAGCAACAAAGTAAGAAAGAACAGTCACTACCAAATGACTGTTCATTTAAACATGGGATGTCCTCTGTGGGGCTTTCAATAAATGTAAACATAGCAGAGACAGCCTATAGGACATTAGCTTGGTGTCCGCGCGATCTGAGGTGCCTTGTCACGGCGCGCCCTGCCCCCATAAGAGGTTCGAGTCCCCCCTCGTGCGTGTGTGTGCGCGGTCCTTAGTGTAAGTTAGTTTAATTAGTGTGTTAGCCTAGGGACCAATGAACAGAACCTTGCCACTAAACATCAGCTTGGTAACAAAGCAGTTAATATACATTCCACCATTAGTCAAACACATTACGAATTCCCTTTGGCGAGGAGGATTCCAGCTATTAACCACGGAAATGACATGGAACCAGTAGGTACAATCAGATGTATGCACAATCTCCTGTTAGTGAATAAACTTATGTGATTCATATTTTATACAAATTAGATGCTTGTTATGTCATTATATTGTTCTTTGTTTAAATGGCCGAGACACTGCTTACATGGAAAATACAGACCTAAAGCATGAAGTCTGTGGTTTCCTTGTAAGCAGTGACTCAGCCATTTAAATGAAGAACAATTATCTGGGCAAATGTAACGACACAAATAGCAGCTACTTTACATGAAACACACATTACATAATTGTGTTACACCAGCAGCAGAATGTTTTGTACATCTGTTGGCAGATGACTGTACTAATCATTTCCATGGTTACTAGCTGACATCCCCTTGTCAATGGCAATTCTTAAGATTTTTTACTAATGGTGCAATGTATATCATCTCCTTGGCTACCAAGTTGATGTCCTGACTGTCTCTGCTATGTATACATTTATCATAAGGCCCGGCAGAGGGCAGCCCATGCTTAAATGAGACTTGCCATTGGGTACTGACTGTTTTCTATTTTGTTGCTTTTTATAATAAGTGTTCTTTATTACTTCAAAATATCCTGTATCCTCAAGGAGCAAACTCCTAATAGTTACATATCTAATACATGTTCTACACACAATGTAACCAAGCCTCATAACGATCAGTTACTAATGACATTATGCAAGGGGCAGTGTGCGGAGCTTCTGCTTTTTACTACCAGCTGTATTTAGCAGTGTTCTCCACACCTGTACAGATGGACCTGCTCCGCTTCACAGAATGTACGATCTGAAGATCATCTCTTGGAAAATCGAAACTGGTCACCTAATAATAAAAATACACAACATAAATGTGATTACAACTGTGTGTATTAAAATAAATTATGATAGTATGAACATTTTCTTGGAGCAGTGTTCCAAAAGACTTCACAAATGACCAAACTTCGCAAAATTTTCTGAAAATCTTATCAGCATCTGGCTATGAAATCTACTGTAGGCTTCCTGCCTGGCCCTGCTTACTGATGCATTAGTTGCTAGTAACTTTTTTCTATCAGCAAAAACAACTGACATACTATGAGATTCATCACAGCAGCATTACAATTTTTTACAAACTAAGACTCATCACAGCACTCATCAAGCCTGTTTACAAAATGAAGAACAAAAATGAAAACACAGTTTGAGCACATCACCTATGTTTACTACTTTAAGTTTCCTGTGAGAATGTTCTAGAAATGAACTCTTTCAGCTGAAAAGTGACTAATTAGGACACTAATTTTGACAAAACTATTTTTTGTACCAGAAAATCCCCAATATAAAATTGTTTAAATCTATTTCCATTTAACAAAAGAATGCTCCAGAATTAAACACTTTTTTCCAATGACTTTATCCACGTAAATATTTTTGTGAAAATCAATTGTTTTCAAACAGATGCAAGCCATATATTTTTGCCATGTTCGAGTGTGTGTGTGTGTGTGTGTGTGTGTGTGTGTGTGTGTGTGTGTGTGTGTGTGTGTGTACACTCAACCACTGACTGTTATTGATATGCCACCCAGTAGGGAACTACTACAGTTTCACCAAAATGCATCATGCTAGTTTTCATAACAATCGGCACATTGCACATTATCAATGCGGCCCCCTTTGGATGTGAATACAACTACCTGCTCCACAGGACACAGCAGCTGGGTTTAATCTATGGTAAGTGCACCAACAGTGCAGTCATTGTGCAGAATTTCAATGCGTGAAAAAATATGAATGTACTTCAAGCTGTGGAAAATGTTACCACTCAACATAACTTACACTATACCACAACAATGCCAGCCAACGGACAACCTGTTATTGGACTTCAGACAAGACTCTACACTGAATACACAACAGTGTGCACAAATAATTTAGTTAAAAATGGTGAAATCATTTGAGAGTCAATTGTGACACGTCGCATTATGGGAATGGACATTCGCGCATCTGTACTTCCTGCTCAAAGAGGCCAATACTATTTTGTAGTGGATGTCTTGTTTCTTTCTGCACCACGTCCTCAACTCGTTATAATTTCCAGCTCGGCCAAACTTAGACATACCATATCACAGCCTTCATTTACCTCACAAACTTAACTCACAACCAAAACCCCACAACCCCACACACACCTACCAACTAGCACCTAAGCACCAACTCACATGGACCTCCTACATCACCGACATCATGGGACCAGTAGTGGGAATGGATTTACTCCATCACTTTTGCGTCTCCCTGCATGCACAATATGCTTCACTCCTACATTGTGATACAGGATGCCTTATCACAGGGCTGTTGGCCCCAACACAATCTCTTTGCAAAACAGCACATCGCACACCTGGGTAGCAGGATGATAATTTCAGATATGTTGACACACACTGAAGGAGTATGCCACGACAGCAGAAGAATTGTTCTTGGTATATGAGCACTACAACAAATGTCGCACAGCTTTCAACACACTGGGCTGACTACGTGTGCCTCCTACAATGCATTGAGGACACATCAGCTGCTCTTGCACTAGCACCTCAAGGACATCTCAGCTGCTGCTTTGACATACACAAGGAAGCACATGTGACAAAGCTGCACCACCCACATTCCCAACGATTTTGAGTACCCACAACAACAATGAGCTTAGTAATGCACCCTCTGTCTCAATGTTCAATGTATCAGACGTAGTCCCCTACCCCCTCTACATTCCCAATTATGAAGACAAACATTTGCAATATGTAATGGCACCGTGCATTGCGTCCTAACAAACCCATTGCCACCGGTCCAACACAAAATGCACGACTGGCCCTGCGTAACCTACACTCCGCTAACATGGCTACTGAAGAGCGTTGCAATCAGGTTGTGCGTCTGTAGGCTGTGTGTGTCACCTATCAAATTAGTACCAAAAGAAGATGGCACTCTTTGGCAACTGCAGGCTCCTCATCACCCACACAGTCCACGACAGCTATCCTGATTCAACATCCAAGACTCTACATTTACTAAAAAGTGAAACCATTTTCAGTGCATTTAAATATAAAGAGGCTTCCCAAAAAATTTGAAAGCATAAAGATGACATTGCAAAAACTGCTGTTATCACACTGTTTGGGCTTTTTCATGCCATATGGGTTAAAAAACGCCACCCAGACATGCCAGTACTTCAACAGGATTATTTTCAGTTTCTGTTACTATTAGGGCTACTTAGATGATATCCCCATTTTCTGGCAATGCCCAAAGACCATGACATATCTCTAACAAGTCCCCCCTGCTCTAGAAGATGGTGGTGTAGTGAACAATGAGGACAAATCTCAATTATGGAAGACTACCTTGGCCACATAATCCGCACTCCAGGTATGAGACTTTTGTTAAGAGTTGACACCACAAGACAGCTTCCACTCCCTCATAATTATTATGAATTCTGTTGCTTTCAATGAATTTTGAACTTTTATCAATGACACTTGTCACAAGCAACATAAGCACCTGTAACTGACACACTAGCATGATCCATAATCGGTTCATCATAAGAATAAACCTGATGTAAACGAACACAAATGCAATGATTGGTCAGAAGCCGTCGCACATTTACGCTGGTACTGTTACGCTCTTTGAAGTAGGTCCTACTTATTTATTAAATATCTTATTACTAAGTTACGTTAAATGAAAATTCAAGATATTCAAATGTATTAACAGCCATCAAAGCTTTTCATGATCACACTTTAGCTAAGTAGTTTTTATTTCAAAAATAGTGTACAGTCGCAGCCTCTGTAGCGTTGTGCTAGATTGTCACGCTGTTAATACGCAATATGAAAATGGCTAAGGCTGCTTTCTGTTCCACAGTGGAACACGTGTGTGGAACACAGTTAAAAAGTGCCGAAAAATGAGCTGTTCTTAATGTTTTTCATAAATGTATGGAGATAATCAGCTTTAAAGTTTTTCCACCGGTGTATATAATGCAGTTGATAAACAAAAACTAAACATGTAGCACAGTCGCTTGCATAAAGGAATGTCAACCAACTACTGTCATTAGTGCGTTGGTCCAAATCTCCCAGGATAATTTTTTTCCTCGTTCAATTTGAAATACCTAATTATAAAACACATCATCACTTTTATGAAAAATGCTCGTCTTCTTGATTCTAAGTATTGGACGCGAAATTCCCGTTTCCATTTCAAATTCTTAATTATCGATGTTTATGAAAGACTGTTCATAAAAGTTGTTTAAATTAAGAAAACCTAACAATTCAATGTTTTTAGGCAAAATTGAAAAACCGAATTCTCTTTATTTGGACATGTCCCTTTTATACCAGAAGCAGGTAAGTATCATAAAAACATGAAAAAATCCTTTTCACAGCATCAAGCACATCATACAAATGCTGCATTTTTACACCTGACACTGTACCATTACAATATGAACCCAACATAAATGATCTGGAGCCAAGCTGCAGGATTTGGCCCGAGAAGTAAGAAGCTTGTTAAGCTGCCAGACATACTGGAACTAACGCATGCAGCTCTTTCACACATCGCTGCCAGGATATAGAACAGCTAGTCGTAAAACAAAAGAAAATGCTGCGCCTGGTTGGCTTCGTGGATTCTGTTGTTGATAGGCTCATTATCAACGTAGCAGGTGACACTTCCAGAACTGAAATGTATTTCTTGGATTTGAATAAGGAAGGAGCTAAGAGATTAGCTGACGTCTGTAATAACACTTTCAGTGGCTGTAATATTTAACTATACGGTGAAATTCTTCAACACTTACATTGCACACAGCTTATGCAAAAATAATTACCGTGTGGTTACGTCAGGAATTTTCATTATTCTTGTTTTTAATTACAGTAACACATTAGCTAAAAACAAAAACTTGTTGCGGTTTTCCTCGAGTCGTCTAAGGAGTGTATTGTGAGAGATTTGCAGTGCATTGTTTCATTCTGCTCAAAAATTAAATGACACTGCTCCTCTGCTAGTCTTTTCTACGTGTGAACTGCTGCTGGCCATGCCACTGCAGGCAAGCTGTACCAGCTGATCAGCCAGTGCTGCCCAAGTTAAAAACGCCGGTAAACCTGTTGTCCCATATTATCGCCAAGTCAATGTGCGCGTAAAGCAGAGCACAAAATGTACCCTTATTATTGTACTTGACAGTATTCTTAGACAGCTTGGCTGCATTCCCAGGTGAAATGAAAATCCAATGAGATTCCAGCAAATTTGGAAGAATACATAGTGCAATGTTCACATCAGGTTTATTCTTACGATGAACGGATTATAACAAACACGAACGGAGGAAGATCGAGTGAACCACTAAAGTCGACACATTCAAACTCTCAAAAGATTGTCTCGCACACACTAACACTGGTCCACCCCATTCCAGAAGCTAAACTGTCACAACAGATGCAAGTGACACTGCCATACACACAGTACTGCAACAGCCAGTGGCCAGCAGCACAGCCCTTCCAGTTCTCACAAAAACTTACATCCTCATGGTCAAAATGATCATCCTGTGACTGGGAACTTCTCGTCAAAAGACAATTTATCACCTACATCGGACAGAAGACCTCATCACTGACTACCTATTATTAGTCAACTCTCTCTCTCTCTCTCTCTCTCTCTCTCTCCTCCCCCCCCCCTCCCATTCCATGAGAAGCTGGCCACCAACCAACACAATGTCCAGCATGATGCAACTGACATACAATGATAGTGCCGGCCTACAAATTTGACACCATCTCAAGGACTGAATCACTGATCTTCTGTGACTTGTCACTCAGAAGGGTTCAGCCACTAGTATCCTCCACAATTCATCGGGAAATTGTCGATAAACTCCAGTTTTACTCATCTTAGCGTCAGACCTACAGTCCTCATAACAGAATGCAACATCAAGCACAACTGCTATAGCTGGGCACAGGCACACAAGTCATGTCCTTGAAAAAAAGCACTTTTTGACATACAGCAAACTACCATTCATCTGAATTGCATTTATCTGAAATCAGCTTTATCCAAACAAACTTTTCTGATAGCTCACATTAGCTGTATCTGACATCACACAGCTACGCTTTCAGCTAGCTAGACTGACACTGCACAGGTTTCACCTTGTCTGCACCTGGAGTCAAGCGTTCGCTGGTGTTTGGCAGTCTATTGCTAATCACTGCAAAGGAGCGTGTCAAAAGTGAGCGTCGTCAATTCATGCATGTGTTGGTTGAAGTTCTTGCACGTTTCTTGTTTGTATTATGTGGTTTAATCCCACTGCCGTCTACTGAACTCCTTGGAAGTGCAGTACATACAGTATTGCTCTATGCAGCACGACGTAGGCCTGTAGAAACAATGAGACAGCGGCATAAACACTTTCCGCCTGTTGTCGGTACGTCACACAAAGCTGAGCATTTCACAATTTAACAGTGAACGTACAATGCACCGTTGTGTTGCCACGTAGGCTTGGGTAGGACCGGGGAGATGTGATAGATGTATCTAATGTTTTCATTTGATGACTGCCACAACCTGGTGTCAAAGGTCAAAATCTCTGTCTAGTGCATCTCCAATGTTGTTAAGTAGTGCGTCTGTTTTCGATGTAACGTTTCATGCTCTTGCTACTTGCTTTAAAATTTCCAGAGATAAAAGTGGCCATCGGCATGAAACAAAAAAAGAATGTGGTCTCGTTGGAACAAAAACTTCGCACTTTGCAGAAAGCTGATGCTGGTGAGCCACCCGCGAAAGTTTCTCCACATTTGAATGTCCTTAGGAGTACAATAACTGATTGGAAGAAAAATCAATCAGAAATTGAAAAATTTAGCTCCATCCAAGCATCAGGCAGTGCAGTGAAATCTCGAAAAACAATGAAAAAGGTGCACATCCTCAGAAGAGGCCGTTTATGGGTGGCAGAGAGAAATAGGAGCCAAAGGTGACCCAGTTTCAGGTCCTCTACTTCATCAAAAAGCATTGACTTTATGAGCTGATTGAAGGAAAGGAGCAGAAATTCCTCGGAAGCAATGGCTGGCTGGATTGGTTCAAGAAGCAGCATGGCATTCGTGAAATTGCCATCAGCGGTGAATAGTTATCCGAGGTTGAAGCCTCTATTGTTGATTTTAAGAAGAAACTGCACACAATCATCAACAAAGGATGTTATACTTGCGATACTTTACATCTGAATTGCAAAATGTTGCTAACAAAAATCCTTGCCACTAAACAAGAAAAACAGCATCTGGATATAAAAAAGCAGAGAAAGAGTTACTGTCCCCGTATGTAGTAATGCCACTGGCAGTCATACACTGCACCTTACTTTTATTGGCAAATCCAAAAAACCAAGAGCATTTAAACAGCAACCAGCTGATAAACCTTTGCCATTGTGATAGACGATCAGTCTAAGGCATGGCTGAACGATGCTATCTTCAAAGAGCAGTTCCAGGCAGAGTTTGTTCCAGCTGTAGAAAAATACATGGAGGAAATTGGACTTCCTCAAAAAGTGGTACTTCTTGTGGACAACACTACTACTCACCCAGATGATCTACCAGATAGGGATATCAAAGTTTTGTTTCGCCCACCAAACGCCACATCTCTATTTCAACCAATTTTCCAGGGTGTTCAAGACGATGAAAAAACATTACAGTCAAAAGTTGCTGGACTACTTAATTGGTGTGATTGATGCTGAAGATGATTTTGTGCAAGCTCTTAAAAAAACTTTTTTTACGTGTCATTCATTGGATTGCTGATGCTCCAAATATTAATTCCTCCAATTTCTCTCTTTAGGCTTTAAAAAAACCTCTTGAGATCATTTAAGGCAACTCATCGGTGGTGGGAAGAAGGTGGCAACACCGAAACTCAAGCTGACAAGGCAGAAACTGATGAAAATGACTCAATTTTGGTGGATTTACTGGAGAAGCTACTGGGTTGTGAAGACCCAAATTCAAAGACATTGAAAAGTGGACGGAAAACTACTTTTTTGATTTGACTGAGGAATAAATCTTCCAAATTGCGACTAATCAGAAAGCATCAGAAGAATATGTCTGATGACGAAGTGGAGAAAAAGATTCCTCACACAGGTTATGAGGCAATCCAAACTGCCCTGGAGTACATCAACAAACAGGAGTAGATGACTTATCGCGAAATCACTTATTTCCAACATTGGAGGTATATTGCCACAACAAAAGTTTCTCAATCCAGAAAAACAAAAAAACCATTTTAGACTTTTGTACCGAAAAATAAAATTCTAATGAAGCGCCCTGGAACTTCAACATCCATAAGTTAAAAGTTTTTTGATTTTTTACTTCAAAGTTGCTCTAGACAAACTTTTCGTTCCTTTGAGTAATCTCTAGATTTGTTTCATAATTTTGTACAGTAGTTTATTTTTATTCAAAAGAGTAGGAAATAGAATTAAAACTCCTGTTTTCCCTACTGCCAAATAAGGCAGATTTTTTCTGTAAGAATGCAAAATAAACCAGCTTTGTTATTTAGCATTTAAAAACAGTTTTCAATCATACTTTGGCACCTTTTTAATACGACAGCACCATTTTTTCAGTCGAAAACGTGCAGGCTTATTCACAACCACATCAATAACATTAAACGTACCCTACACATGTTTTACGATCATATTTAGCGGTATTGACACAATTCAGGGTGTTGCCTGCATGAAAACTGGGTGACTTTGGTTATCCGAAATTTTCATTATCTGAACGAGCCACCATCCCAATTATTTCAGATAAATGGTAGTTTACTGTACCAACCAATGACAAACCAATGATCAGTTGATCACCAGAAACCAAAATCCGAATTCAAGAGAACAGCACCCTAAATGTCACAAACAGTGCCAATGACTACTAGCCACTATCCAATCCAGCACACCAATGGCCGACCCCAACATTCACACCCTCTCACTATTCAACATGCTAGCACGTGAAATTTAACACATCCAATGCTTCGACCACACATATTTGCTCCCCAGTGACATTGATTACACTTCCATATTGTGTCTATTGCTAATACACCCCACACACACAAACACCTGCCTAAGGGGTTACCCACAACTTCTAATAACATCCCCACCTCAGAACCAAGAGGAGCCTGTTGCAGAGACAATTCCTACGTGCCCTTCCAGTGTCCAGGTACGAGTGCACCACACACCTCCCAAGCCACCTACTTTTGAGCTATACAGGTTGAATCCACATTACATGACCCTGAGAAATGAATCTGCCATGTCCTGCTTAGTTACCAGCCATGACACAGTTGGGACATGCACATCTTTGCATGCCTGACCAGCTGAATGACCACACAGTCCTGCATCTCCCATTCAGTGCAACACACAGATGGCTGGGGAGGGGGGGCGGCATTTGTGTTGGGGTATCTATAGGGACACTCATCACTGGTGAGCGAATAGAGGTTTATTTGTGGACAGAGTAAAGACTTCAGTGCATTCTATGCAATGTTAAAATGTAGACATGTTATGTGTATCATGCTTAATGAGTAAATCAAAAAGCTCAACTGTTCTGACTGTTGTTAGTATGTTCCCTATCACCTGGTAAAGAATTCTACCACACATTATATACATACACATACATACTTGTAAAATATAATTCTGGAAGTCGTACAGTAAGTAAATAAATACTAGTACAGCTTGCTTTTCCTGTCAAGTGTGTGTTGCTTACAAGTGCTGACATCATTGTAGTGCCAGGGCACTTCATGAAGTAGGCTGGTATCAACCGTATGACTCCCAACCCAGCACGCAGTTTTAATCTGCAGCGAGTTAGAAATCAGCACCCACACCAATGCACAAGGAAAAGATCTGAAAGACTTTAATCACTGCTTTCCAGAGTACACCAATACTGCCATTACAATTCTTTGGCCCTCCTCCCTCATCCTCAAAAATGACCAGCCCTCTCACCTTCAGGAACACAAAAGGCATATCTGTTTTAAAAAGATAAAACTCTGGTATTATGTGGCTACGCAAACTTAAGACCCAACAGTAGCATGAACTTTGTCGCATGACTAGATACCCCCTTACTCCAGTTTAAAGTAGTGTATGTAAACTTATTCTCTAAGTTCAAAAATTGTTCATAGAAAATGCGTTTCAGAGGTGACTAGGATCTTTTTGTTAAAGAAATTAAATTTTTCGTCTATGAGAAGGAGAGAGCAGTGATGGTGCACTCAGCATAGGTGAGGGAACATCCACACAAAAGGTTACACCTGACTAAGCTTATCATAGTTCAATTACAACAGGTGGGACAATTCTGAGGTGAACAGAACTGCGTGATTTTTCACAAATGAAAAGCTGAAAAATCTTAAGGAATAAGCCATTGATGATACGGAAAATGAATGAGCTATTTCCACGTTATGAACGATAGAGGGAAATAACTTGTAATGTGAACTTAACAGCTTATTTCACACAGAGATCAAACTCAAGGCTAGCAAAGAAACACTGACAAAGGGAGGGCATGAAGATAGGGATGGGAGATCAGAAGACTGACTGAATGAAGGTGTGGTTTACAGTGCTAGCTAAAGCCTTTCCCTGGTGGGTCTCCATTCAAGAGATGATAGCATCAAAAAATTGATGACAATTACCACCCAATAAATGGATTTTCTTCATGAGAAACATTAGCATAGTGCACAAATTTCCAAGCAAGTACTGTGTGTTGGTTCAATCATAGTCCAAATCACTTTTGTTTTTCTTTCTTTATCCTGGTTCTGTTTTCACAACAGATAACCGCATTTATTGTATGGTTACAAAATACATGACCATCACCTTTACTGCACTTGTCAAAAAATAAACAATGAGATAAAATGCAGAAAGAATTTTTATTTGTTAATCATATGATTTATAACTGGGTGACTCAAACCCACTCCTAAAAAGAATTCAAGGTACAGAAAGCTAGTTAAAACCTAAACCTGATAGCAGTGAGATTTTGGGGATACTTTTACACACACACACACACACATCTAAAGGACAGACTATTGGTAAAACGTGGTTGTGTATGTAACAGTACACAAGAAATTTAAACTACTCGCAATATTGTCAGGGAAAGGCTCAGTGTCAAGGAAGGACAAAGCTATAATTTCATCTCATCAACCACCAGACTCCCCTCCAGAAGTAACTGGAAACATTAGAGAAAACCCATGACTGCTTGTTCATAAGTCAATCATACTGTCACTGTTAAAGACTAGCCTGTCAACAATCAGCTGGTAAAATTACAAGCTCTGTAAGTGGTGGGAGTCATTGCATAACATTACTAAATGTGTTATCTGAGAACTACCTAGAACAGATCGTTCAGAAGTGCACTCATGACAGAAATATATTGGAGTTAATAGCAGCAAACAGACCCAACCTCTCAGGATGTCCGCATAGGACTTGGTTATCAGGTAGTTACAGCAATAATAATCAAGGGTAAAGGGAAACTAAAACAAGTAGAAGGGTTTCTATCTTCAGCAAACTAAATAAAGATGTAATAAAATCTTGTCTCAACAATGAACTTTAAATTTGAGCTCAGAGAACAATGTACATGAAATGTGACTCAGGGTTAAAAGAACAGTTGACCTTACACTTTATAGGTATGTATCTAGAAGAACAGTTCAGTTCATGATGTGAGGGACCCTCCAGTTTATACAGTCACTGTAATGAATCTTCTAACACTGCATAGTAGATGGAAAACAAAGCATAGGGCTATAGACAGGAAGGTGTTGAATGAAAAACATTTGGCTTTCAAGATGGCAATGCATGCCGCCTTCCACTACCATAACACTGTATTTAAGAAAGATCCCTCACAAAACCCAAAGAAATTCTTATACATAAAGGCAGTTAGTGGTACAAAAATTAAGTTTCCAGACACTCGTAGATGAGAGCATCTGAAAATGAAGGGAGTAAAGCAAAAGGAGGAAAGCTGAACTATTTTCAAATGCTTCTTTACAAAGGAAAATCCAAAACTATAGTCCTAATTAAATTCTCAAACAACTCAGCATCTATATTTACCTGTGCAAATAAGCACTCACTAGCTTCACTCCAATCTGGTTTAAAGGTACTGTCTAAACCAGGCTATTTCAAATTATGCTGTCCATACCCTAAACCAGGCTATTTCAAATTATGCTGTCCATACCAAGTCTTCAGTCTAAATAACTTTACTTTATTGTTGGATCAACCTACAGCTTAAGGCGAGATCAACTCTCATTCACCATAATTTATGCACAGATGAACAGATAGCAACATACTGCACTTGACCGATGTTCAATCGTGATGGATGATAGTTCAAGTGCAGTATACACTAACACAAATGCAAGTTCACAACCATTAATGTGTGGCAAGTAAATTGCTAATACATTCACTAACTGCACTGTTCAAATACAACAGTCTTATCAGCATGAAATATACGTTCACAGCTAATACAATACAGAAATGACAATTAACTTATTAGAGAGGTTCACAGTCAACCATTGAAAATCGAATCCCTGAGTTACAGAAAGCTCTCCCACACACGAAATTTAGATGAAATCAGCACATTGTATGAGTTAATATTTACTAATTCATTTGCGGTACATTTTTCGATGGAGATTTTGCTCCACTGGCTGATTAAAATGGCTTCCCATAGTCTCTCTTAGAAAATTACAATAATTAGTAATGCATTCAGCTACTGTATGCATCTTTACAAATTACAATTTAAAAAATTTTTCATAACTTTATAGAGGAATAAGATTTGTTTCACCGACTTCCAGATAAAACAATAATCACTACTGAATTACACCATCTAGTTTGCCAGAATATGGTATCCTGTTTCGGTAATGTTTCAGTTAACTGTGCTAATTACTCTTGACACTAAAAGAGGAAAGGAGTTTCTACCATGTTTCCAACATTAGCTGTATAATTGTTTATGTCTTCTTCCTCTACTCTGTCCAAAAGTTAGTTGACATTTTGCAACAAGTGCGGTTTTAATGTGAACTAATCACAATTACAAATTCCAATTAATCAAAAAACAGTATAGAATAATAAAGTTCAGTTGGTTAAGCCATGAGTTAATATTCATTCCATATAATTTCAAAGAAATTTGGCAAAAAGAAAAAAATTGGGAAGGAAGAAAATCTTAATAGGGAAAATTCTCCTGCTTTGTTACACACCAAAGTTCCAGGGCCCAACAAAGTTATCACATTCTATACTGAACTAGTCCCTCTTAATATTCTCTACTGCAAATACCTTTGACAAAAACCACTGCCCAACAAATCTAGTTATGTCACACAGAATGACCTCTTCCATGTCAACTACTTTGGATTCCAAAAACCACTGATAAAAGTTAACCCCCAAATAACTTTTTTCACCTCTTCTCCAAAAGCCTTGGATCAATGCAGCTCAATAGCTGCAGTATTTCACTATTTCCAAAAGTATTTGACTAACACCATACCTACTCTTATCAGAAATATGATCTTACAGGGCATAAAGTGAAATCTGTGACTAACACAGCAAGCTAAAACCATCCTACCTGATATTAAAATACTCTTATTATTAATAAATTTTTCCCCTCATTTTTCAATAGAATACAGTTATCAAGATTGTATAGGACTTAGTATATGACCACATCCGTCAAAATGTTATTCAAACAACATTCCAAACAAATTATTCAGAGGACAATTTTCAAGATGCTTATTACAGTAACTGTGAAGTCTTAGTTAGAAACTTGTTGATTAAAAGTAATGAACAGAAAATTTTACTACAGCATGTAACAAAGCATGATTTAGTTAACACTTGGGCGCCAACACCCTTAAAAATACGGGCATGCGCGGCCTGCCCGAAAGTCCAGCACCCGTAATTTTACGGGCGCTTGTTCTCTCCGCCAAGCCACGCTTCGCCATGTCGACGCTACTGAGACCGCTTACAAAACCCAACAAATAAAAAGGGAAGCACACCCTTCCACAGCATGCCGGCACCATCTAGTGACAAATACGTGAATCAGTGCAACACTACATGTTTATGGTGACTTTAGCCAACTGTTCATACAAACACTCTCCCATGGGGATTATGCATACAAACACTCATGGAGTGTATGTTTATAACAAGCATTGCCATTGAAACTGTCAGTTTGCAGACTACCCTGGATTGTGGGTTTTGTAAAAAGCTGGGTTCAGACACTGATCATCCCAATATGTCAATTCCATACTAATAAATGTGGGAAAGTCTTGTACAGCATGATTAACAGCTGTGTTCCATCCATTATTGTTCAATACTAACAGCCAAAAGGGATTTTTGGTGTAAAAATGAGCTGTATGTGATACCAAGAAGAGAAAGAAGATGACACCCTAACAATATTAGCACTGTGCCAACTGGGTTGAGGTTTTCTTGATAGGCAGGCTGCAGAATGTCACCTTGAATACAGACCAACAGGTTGTAAAATTTCTAAGTGGAGCAGAAAACGACAACTTGCTTAAAATGTTCATAATTGTAAATTTGTGCACTTCACAAAATGAACATAGTATCCTACAACTACAATACTATCAAAGTAACACCTGCAATCATTCAAGGTATACAAATACATGGGTGCATGGTCTGGACATGAAAATGAACAGTCACATAAGCTCAACTCAGAAGTAGCTGTGGCAGGTGGCAGTCTTCAGTTCGTAGAATACCAGGGAAATGCGACCACTTTACGAAGAACATTGTTTACAAATCACCTGTGCAACATATCCCAGAATATTACTCAAGTGTGTGAAACCTGTACCAAATAGGACTAACATTGGATATGGATACTGAAAGCCTAGAGAGAACAGCAGAATGGAGAGTCACAGGCATGCTGCAGGAACTGAATGGAATAAGATGTAAACTATGCCGAAATCTTGCTAACAAAACTTCAAGGAGCAGCTTCAAATGATGAATCAGAGAATATACTACAACGCCGTACATACTGCTACCATAGGGACTAAGATCAAAATAAGATTAAGTGTGCACAAAGGCATTTAAACAATCTTCCCACACCCTAAACATAAGTGGAATAGAAAGAAGCACTAATAACTGGTACAAGGAAAATAACCTCCACCACACACTTCACCATGGTTTGCAGAGTACATACCCTCATGCTCATAAATTAATCATGTACCCTGACATGAATATGGGATATGATCACCATGCACATATACACAGGCTGCACAACGGGCTGGCATATTCTAGATCAGGTGGTCGAGCAGCTTCTGGGGCATAGCCTCCCATTCTTGCACCCATTCCTGTTGGAGCTTCTGAAGGGTCCTAAGGGTTTAAAGACGCGCAGCGATACGTCGACCAAGAACATCGCAGACATGCTCGCTGGGATTTAGGTCTGGAGAACAGGCAGGCCACTCCATTTGCCTGCTATCTTCTGTTTCAAGGAACTCCTCCACGATAGCAGCTCGTTGGGACCGTGCTTTATCATCTATCAGAAGGAAGGTGGGACCCACTGCACCCCTGAAAAGGCGGACATACTGGTGCAAAATGACGTCCCGATACACCTGACCTGTTACAGTTCCTCTGTCAAAGACAAGCAGGCATGTACGTGCACCAATCATAATCCCACACCACACCATCAAACCACGACCTTCATAGAAGTGCCTTTAAAGGACATTAAGGGGTTGTCATCTGGTTCCTGGTCCACACCAGAATCTGTTCAGACTATATGTGGACTCTTCCGTGAACATAACCTGGGACCACTGTTCCAAAAACCACGTACTGTCTCTTGACACCAGGTTTTATGGGCTCTCCTGTGACCAGGGTCAGTAGAATGCCCCCTTGCAGGTCACGGGGTGAATAAATCCGGTCTCTTCAGTCGTCTGTAGACTGTGTGCCTGGAGACAACTGTTCCAGTGGCTGCAGTAACGTCCCGAGCAAGGCTACCTGCAGTCTCCGTGGCTGTCTGTGGGCAATGATGGTGAGATATTGGTCTTCGTGTGGTGTTTTGCACTGTGGACATCCCATAGTGTAGCACCTGGACATGTTTCCTGTATGCTGGAATCGTTGCCATAATCTGAGATCACACTTTGTGGCACACAGAGGGCCCGTGCTACAACCTGCTGTGCCTGACCAGCCTCCAGTCTCCCTCGTATTCTACCCATCATAACATTATCAATGTGTTCTTCAAGCCATTTTCAACAGTGTCACCATTAGCATGTCTGCACACTTACTGCACTCTACTCTGACATGCACCAACACACCTCTGCATATGTGACTGCTGCCAGCGCCACCGAGTGACGACCGCAGGTCAAATGCACTGCATGGTCATACCCCGAGGTGATTTAAACCCGCAAACCGTCCACCAGAGCACTGTTTCACCATGTATCAGCATTATCCTTAATTTATGGGCATGAGTGTATAAAACACTTGGAGAAGAGTGAACCACTTTTTTTGGTATCAGGAGCTCAGGAGGAAAACCAGATCTATGCAAAGAAGGGGAAGCAGAAAGGTGGGAGTAGTATATAGATGGTCTATACAAGGGTGATGTACTCGAGGGCAGTATTATGAAAATGGAAGAGGACGTAGACCAAGATGAAATTGGAGATATGATACTTCGTGAAGAATCTGACAGATCACTTTAGACCTAAGTCAAAACAAGGCCCTGGGAGTAACATTCCATTTAGAACTACTGATAGCCTTGGGAGAGATAACTCTGAAAAAATTCTACCATCTGGTAGGCAAGATGTACAAGACAGGTAAAATACCCTCACACTCCACATCAAGAAGAATATAATAATTCCAATCCCACAGAAAACAGGTGGTGACGTGTGAGAAAATTACCGAAAAATCAGTTTAATAAGGCAAGGCTGCAAAATACTAACATGAATGCTTTACATACGAATGGAAAAACTTTTAGAAGCCAACCTTGTGGAAGATCTGTTTGGATTGCGTAGAAATGTTGGAACACTTGAACAATACTGACCCTACGAATTATCTTAGAGGATAGGTTAAGCAAGAACCTACGTTCCTAGCATTTGTAGACTTAGAGAAAGCTTTTGACAATGTTGACTGGAATGCCCTCTTTCAAATTCTGAAGGTGGCAGGGGTAAAATACAGGGAGTGGGAGGCTATTTACAATTTGTACAGAAAGCAGTTATAAGAGTCGAGGGGCAGGAAAGGGAAGCAGTGGTGGGGAAGGGACTGAGACAGCATTGTAACCTATCCCCGATGTTATTCAATCTGTATATTGAGCAAGCAGTAAAAGAAACAAAAGAAATATTCAGAGTAGGAATTAAAATCCATGGCGAAGAAATGAAAAATCTGAGGTTTGCTGATCACATCTTAATTATGTCAGAGACAGCAAAGGACCTGGAAGAGCACCTGAACAGAATGGAAAGAGTCTTGAAAGGAGGGTATAAGATTAACATGAACAAAAGCTAAATGAGAATAATCAGATGTAGTCTAATTAAATCATGTGATGTCGAGGGAATTAGATTAGGAAATGAGACACCTTAAGTCGTGAATGAGTTTTGCCATTTGTGAGGCAAATTAACTGACTATAGTCGAAGTAGAGGGGATATAAAATGTAGACTGACAATCGCAAGGAAAGCGTTTCTGAAGAAGACAAATTTATTATCAACAATCAGGAAGTATTGTTCTTAAAGTATTTGTATTGAGTGTAGCCCTGTATGGAAGTGAAACATGGACAACGAATAGTTTAGATAAGAATACAATACAAGCTTTCGAAATGTGCTACAGAACAATGTTGAAGATTAGATGGGTAGGTCATGTAAGGAATGAGTAGGTACTGAACAGAATTGGGGAGGAGAATTTGTGGCTCAACTTGACTATAAAAGAAGAGGTCAGTTGGTAGGACACATTCCAAGGCAGCAAGGGATCACAGGGTGTATACGACCCGGGACAACCGGGAAATCCGGGAAAAACCCGGGAATTTTTTCATCCGGGAAAAACCCGGGAATTTTTCATTGTTTTAGCTTTAAGTTAAATTCTTGTAATTTTGACTGCAGAATTGATTCTCTAGCAAAGAATGTTATTGTATCCTGCTACTGGAGAATGATACTGCAGCAATAAAATATAAACGAGAGGGATAAAAATAAAACTTAAGTGGCAAAGGAAATGTGCAATTTACAACAACAAACAACCGTGCACGCACAAGCGTCTGCAAATAGCAAAAATATGTCAAAGGACGTAGGGCAAAGACTGTAATTCTTCGTAACAATAAACTGCTTGCTATGAGCATGACGTCACAACTGATCACATTAGGTTCATTTGACCAATTGCCAGCGATCTGTTGCACATGCGCATTTGACTCGCGGATAAGCAGTACGCGCATTTGACTCGCGTATAAGCAGTACCTTCTCCCGCTACTTGAAGTTTGGCTGTTAGCTGTATCGGTAGTAGCAGCAAGCAGCCAGATGCAAACGAGAAATTTTTTTCTCGTGCGCCCTAGCTGCCAGATTCACGCTTGCACAGAGTTGTCCGAGTTGTAGTGGGGATGGGGTTAACCTCCACATGACCCGTGTTTACGTAAAGTGGATTCGCTGCTTCTCTTCGTGTACTGCTCCCACGTCAAATGAAAACAAAACGGATTTCTGTGGCTGGGAGCTATCAAGTGAATTAAAATACATTCACATAATTACGGAGGGCAAAAATATATTATTAATTTCAGTTTTCTGATTTTATTTTATTTCCAAGTTAGTAGCGGTCAAGCATTAATCGCCTTGCAGAACAGTGAAGTTTATTTTTGCAAGTTTGCTAAAGAAATTTGGCTTTATTAATCTTTCCGCCGAGGCGATCATTTTACAGTATTGGCTACTTCCAACTGTTCGCTGAATTTCAAGTGCACGTTATCATCTTCTGCCATATATGGCATTATGCCATAATAAAGAACCAAAAATGAGATCGTAGAGTACTGGTACTCCAAGAAAATTTACATCCCTAAAACCACACTGGAAAGCTTAATATCAGATGGGACCTACTTTATTGTGAATCTGGAAAAAGCCAATTTGCACATCAAGCCGAATTATGCATTTTAGTATGGTTTACGAAATTCCGATGCTCTTGGAGTATCCTCTGATGCACTGTTTCTTTTATGGTGTAATGTAAGCTCTCTTAGTGCTTTATACACACGAACATACGCTTCCTACACCACTGCAGTTTGCACACGCACAATTATGCCTGTTTTCTGGTGCTCTCTGGCAACTGGTAAATCGAACCTATTTCTAACAATCTCCGAATAGTATTGCGAACGGTGGTTAGAAAAGCGTTACTTTCAAAGTAAATTTCTTTTTACGCAAGATGAATTGTGTTACGTGTGAGAAAGTGGGATGGATATCTAAATCACAGAGCGTTCGAAAACAGAACAGTTTGAGGACCAGCCACTTACAAGAATTTCGAGCCGAGACATTTATGTCATAATTTTAAATTTACTGGCACATTTGTGTGATGTGTCAAAGTATAACACACGCGAAAAAATATCAACATTACATGTGAAAGCTTAGCTTCTGTTGTAGCGTGTTAATCTTAGAGACTAACATTATATGTGAAAGCTTAGCTTTTCTAGTAGATATACGGTTGCGGCATACATTAATGTAAACCGTTAACTTTTCCTCTTGCATGTTCGCGCTATGTGACCAGTGATCTTGCTATTGGCTGACTATAACACGTGTTGTATGTTCTGAATAGCCGCTGTCATCGGCTGACGAGATCTCGTGGCTTGAGATATGACTCGCTTACAAAAGGACATCGCAACCTAGGTTTCATCGCTCCGGAAACTAACGCGCTGTGTTTGGTGCAATTCGAATTTATACTTTCGTAATACGAAAATATGCAGCGTATATGTTGCTGCAAATCAAAGGTCTTTCCAAAATTTCTCTCCCTTTTTTTTAATTAAAGGTCTCTCCAAAACCTTCTTTGTTTTTTTTCCCGGGCAAGTTTTATGCGATTGTATAAAACGTTAACCATTCAAAGGATTCATAAGTTTTACAGTTCCGAGGGAAAATCTACGGAAAACCTACTGTCACTTAGCACATAAAAAGTGTATTTTCGCCCGGGAAAAATCATATTTTTTAAACGGGGTATCCGGGAGAAATCCGGGAATTTTTTTTCCTTGTCCCCGTATACACCCTGGATCACCTATTTAGTATTGGAGGGCAGCGTGGAGAGTAAAAATCGTAAGAGGGGGACCAAGAGATGAACACACTAAGCAGATTCAGAAGGGTGCGGGTTGCAGTAGTTACTTTGAGATGAAGCTTGCATTGGGTAGAGTAGTGTGGAGAGCTGCATCAAACCAGTCTCTGGACTGAAGACCAGAACACTGAAATATCTTTTTAGAAGGTGCCAGAATACAAATGTTAGAACATTTTCTGAGAAGGTGAACTGAAGTTACATGAAAAAAATAAGTATAACAAAGGTGGACATTAATTTATGTAGACAAATCAGGGTAAACATTGTCACCACCCTAGCCAGATCTCAAATTAGCTTTGCCAGATAAAACCAACTATTCAAAACTGTTTAACCTCACATGACAATTTGATTAGTATTTGTTATTTGTATTGACATACTGACATGGAGGCAGCAGACATTAATGAGGCACACAAAGTAAAATGAAGACGCAAAACGAAGGAAGAATATTTTCATGAAATATCCATAAATGATATACACTTCGAGCAATTACTGACATATGGGGAAAGAAGTGAAGGACTTTCGTGAAAAGTTGCAGAATAAGAAGTATACTTACAAATATTCAACACTGAAGTGCATCCATTTTTTTTTAGTCTGACAGTCCCTGTGGGCTCTTCTGCAAAAATTTTACTCTTCAAATGTCACACCACCACCCCTCGCACCATTGTCATCCAGCCCGGGACTGATACGGCAGACAGACTGGCATTGGCATTGGCATTGGCCATGATCAAAAGTAGCTGGAAGAAAACTCAGGGCTCCAGACAGATCTGTTACAGACTGCATTTATATTTAAGCTTTACACAAATTGAGTAAGCAGCATTCATTTTGTCAGCATGTACACCATGCTGGTAATTACCCTTTGCTGGAAAGTCCATACCCACAAAACATTTTACAAGTGGAGATGTGAAATTATTAAAAAATAATCATTAGCATTAGATTACAGGGTACCAATTTCTCTCAATTTTTACAGGCCTAAGACATTTCTCATCACAGCATACTTTCTTATGATACCAAATATGGATTCAAATTAAAGGTACTGGTGTAATGAAAGATTGGTTGGTTGTTTGTTTGTTGGAAGAGACCAAACAGCGAGGTCATCGGTCTCATCGAATCAGGGAAGGAAGTTGGCCGTGCCCTTTCAAAGGAACCATCCCAGCATTTGCCTGGAGCGATTTAGGGAAATCACTGTAATGAAAGAAGCAGTGAATAGTTGCAGTTTTTCCTCATAGGTATATCCACAATCATGAATTAAATTACCATCAATTATTTCCCATTGAACGAACTGTTCATTACTTCCAACATATACTATATAAATTAGTTCTATAACCTTTTAAATCAAAAATACTTTCTAACTAACCTACGAGCATCATATGCACTTCTGTTGCATAAAAAACAGAAATATTGCATTAAATTCCAAAACTTCGCTGCAAGTTTGAAGTTTTAGAGCACGCGAGGCTGCCTTGCCTTCTACTGCCCCACTATTTAATTCAAAGTGATGCAAGATAGATGACAAGAAAGCACGGACATGCAGTTGAACCATTCTTTCTTGTTGAACAGATATCTGCAGCTGCAAAGAATTGGCACTTATAGCAATAATCCTATGACCACCAATTATTACATAGAGATCATCATAGTGGTTTGACATTAAGTGTTATTCATGAAAATCCATCTCTCTCTCTCTCTCTCTCTCTCTCTCTCTCTCTCTCTCTCTCTCTCTCACTCATTATATTCATACCCAACCAAGAAAGAATAATCAATTTTGAATTTGCTACCTCTGAAAAGATACCTTTTGTTAAACATTGTCTTGACTGCAGACTGCCCAAAAGTGCACCATACTCACAGATCTTCAGTGTAGAAATGAATCCCCAATCCCTGAAATGCAACCTCACTTGACAGTTCGTTAAGGTGTCAAGTGAAGGTGACATATCTGAGATGAGAGACCAATATCACCAGTGGTGCTGTTTGTAGTTCTGCAACTACTGTCGCCACAGACGCTATGAACCTGAGGAGAAATAAGTTACGAGGAGAAACAGTTTCCATTATGAAAGCAGAAAATACAAACCACACCTAATTTTTAAAACATAACTGCAATTATATGGTTTGTGTGTGTGTGTGTGTGTGTGTGTGTGTGTGTGTGTGTGTGTGTGTGTGTGTGTGTGTGTGTGTGGTCTATATTAATAGTTCGAGCAAACTAAGAGCAAAGAAAGTATGAACATTTTAATAGCATTTTTGTACAATGATCTATCTATAGGCAACCCAAGCTTGGAACATTACTTTAATTGAGAGGGTTAAGAGACTAGACAGCAAAGTCATCAATCCCACAATTCAAATGCTGCTTGCCTAAGAAAGAGTCCACTAAAAGTGGGCATTCTCATCCAGAGGAATTCAAACTATAAAGCAAGGAAGCTAAAAAAACACACTAGAAGGCATGGAATGGTACACCAATCTAATCACTGGAAAAACAGAGGAATAAAAGAGCAGTCATTGCACTCGGAAGTGGGCATGTATCCCTCACCTACAAAACACTAACAGGCCCCAGGCACGACCACCCTGCACCTGCTCCAGGAGTGAAACAAAATCTTATAGCTGAAATTAAAAACCACTCTCACCTCGGAAACTAAGGACCCGTTCAACCATCCAGGAATCGTCTGGTAATATTGAAGACATGGAACATGGAAGGCTATACTTAAGTATGAAGGGCCAAAAGAAAGGGACATTGCAACTATATATGGCATACCGTCCATCTGGCTCCACAGCCACATTGCTAAGGTGGCTCATTACACAAGAGAAAACACTGGATGAGCCTAGTATGGACGACACAGACAGCATAAGACAGTCGATCCCTCCAGAGAGGTGTTGAAGGAAGAGCACCAAACTGCTGTAGTCTCATTGATTGTGTGGAGTTCATTACTGAGAGTAGTAATGCATCAGATGTCATTCCACTTTTTTGTATAGAGAGATTTGATGTATATCTCGGACTGGAATCATGGAAGGGAATTGGTGGGGGGGGGGGGGCAAATATCTGCCTCTAGCCAATTACCCAGTTCATTCTCTCACATGGTATGTCCACACAACCTGCAACCCAGAGAAAGACAACTGAGCATGCGGCACTGTGAAATGCAGAGAGATTATGGATAGCAGACACCAAAGGGTGACAACAGTAGCATCAGTCTCTAGCCTGCAAGCTAGTCATTGTGTCTGTACATCTTACAACACTGAGGAGAGATACTTGAGAAACAAAATGGAGGGGCCTGATAATAGCTAGCAGCTTTGCTGTGAACACATCATAAAGTGCATCCCACCCTAACTATTGTTTTTAAACTCATCACTGCAGAAGATGGTAGCACCCTGGAACTCTTCCAAGGATTAAACAAACAAGAAGCTGGAATATCCTACAAGCAACGAAGACCTTTAGGCCCTGGAATAGGATGGTGGTAAGACATGGTCAGAGCACAGGCAATGTGGGGAAAAAATACATGGGGCACAGTCCAGTGGACTGGAAGCAGATATCCTGACACAGGGAAGCGAGACACATTCCAACTGCCAGCCACACTTTAAGGCAGGTACCAGGACGGAGACATCACTCGCTTGCAAAGAGGACGGAGTACTCGGGATGATCAGGGAATAATCATATGGTGATTCTGTAAGAAACCCGGAGTTGCCTCCATATTACTGCGAAAGGCACAGATAACGAGATGCATCTCAATGACGAACAGGGTCAAGTAGTTTCAGAGTGGAATGAGCTGCAGAGCCATGAACCTGACGATCATAATATAGTCTGGACAAAACCAGAGCCAGTAAAGGTGGAGAAGATTGGCACAGTCTGCACCCCAAGGAGTGTGGGTCAGGAGGCAGCGAGTATAAACTTCTGCATGCAGGCAGTCTTCAGGTGGTGAACAAGGGGCAGCAACAAAAATAAGGACCAGGAAACAGGACTGATACATCTAGGCCCTGGTCACCTAAACAAAGTTCTGGATTGGTGTGTAGTGTGGGTAGATGGCAAAAATGCCTAATCCACCATTTTGGAAGAAGGCATTTGAAGGGGCCCACACAGGCCTATCTAATGCTTCATGGTAGGTAACTAAAATAAAATCGCACCAAACTGTGTCATATGCCTTACACATGAACAAAGAAGACTGCAAGGTGCTGGCAGTTAGTAAAAACCTGTTGGACTGCTGTTTCTAACCTGAGTAAATAGTATCAGATTTTCCTTTTGGGAATCCACACCAAAACAGGTACAAAAGGTCCGAAGACTCTAGTACCCGACAATCTGAAGCTAACCATCCTCTCTAGCAGTTTACACAGTATGTTGGTCAGGCTAATCCTTCACTAGCTGTCTAGAGTTTTTTTATGGTTTTAAGGTGCAAAACTGCAACGGTCATTAGTGGCCAGTCTATGGCTTAAGGAAAGGTAAAAAACCAAATTGGCAATCAGCAGCAATGGGAGCAAAGCTCAAGAAGTGGGGAAACTAAGAAACAGAAGGAAAGCTTAGAAAACCACTACAGAACGGGGGGTTGTTTTCCCCAAAAAGAGCTTCAAATGACCAACATCTCACTGACACCAATAACACAAGGACATGATCGGCTGAGTGCATGTCATCTGCTAAAGTGGAAGACATATCAGGTGACAGCTGTAGATGGCAGTGTAGCAGAGTAGAATAGGAGCAATGAAGTAAAAGGTGTCTCACCGTCCAGAGTTGAAAGCAGTGGGGACAAACCGGGGGAGGATTACCACTTAAAAGATGTCGATGGCAAAAAAGACAGTGCCCCACCCGGAGTCTAGTTAGAATTATCTCCTCCCAACGAGTTCATTGTCAAGGTCCAAGCACAGGGAAGAGCTTTCACATCCCCCTATTTGTTATTGGGAAGTTTAGACCAATATGTGTGCCATGAAAGAGCAACACGAAGACATAGAACACTCCGTAGATCAGAGAAGGAAACCAAGCAAACAGCAGGCTGAAGAGGCTGGCGCCTTGGCCGCTATATCGGCCGCCTCGTTTCCATGAATACCAACATGTCCTGAGATCCAGAGGAATGCCATAGAGACCCACCCCTGGTGGAGCAAGTGGAGGCAGTCCTGAATCCGGTAGACCAGAGAGTGGACAGGGTAAAGAGCTTTGAGACTGAGGAGAGAGCTGAGCGAATCTTAGCATATAATATACTGTATCCGCTGATGGCGACGGATTTATTGGACAGCCTGGAGAACAGCGTAAAGCTCAGCAGTAAAAACCGAACACTGGTCTGAAAGCTGAAATCAATTAGGGGTGTCGCCAACAATATAGGCACTCCCTAACACCAAATGAGGTTTTTTGAGCAGTCAGTGTGAATAACTGTGGCATCCTTCATTTCTGCACATAGAGCAGCAAACACTACTATAAACGCAAGAAGGGGTACCATCCTTGGGAAGCCAAAGGTCACATAGCAGGCAGGTCCGGAGGCGGAGCCAAGGCAGTGGTGTACCCACAGCTGTCAAAGTTTTAGGAAAGAGAACATAGCAGTTGACGGAAGTGGACTCCCGGTGGTGGTAGAGAGGAAGGGCAGCCTGCATACCCTACATCCAAGGAGGCGTTGAAAAAAGCTCACTGTCTGGATTAGCGGGCACGGAAGACAGATGGCTAGCATAACGACTCAGAAGGACAGCTCGCCGATTGGACAGCAGAGGTTCAGCAGTCTCAGCATAAAGGCTTTCCACAGGGCTGGTGTAAAAAGCTCCAGACGCTAACGCAATCCACGGTGGTAGACAGAGTCTAGACACCAAAGAATAGACAGCCAAGCAAAGGAGTAAACTGTACTTCCATAGTCCAATTTCGAGCGAATTAAGGCACAATAGCGGTGGAGAAGGACCACTCTGTCTACTCCCAGGAAGTACCATTCAGAAGACAAAGGGTGTTGACGGATCGCAGACAGTGAGCTGAAACATAGGAAACGTGGGAGGACCAGCACTGTTTTCTGTCGAACTCGCGTCCCACAAATTTAGCGATGTCCGCAAACAGAAGGTCGACAGGGTTTAGACGTAGGGAAGACAGAAGAAACTCCGTACGACACAAAAAATTGACACAAACGGTCTTACTGGGAGAAAATCTGAAGCCAGTTTCAATGCTCCAAAAGTGGAGGCGATCGAGACATCCTTGGAGACATCCTTAAAGACCTCGTTCAAGAAGCCTGGTCCATTGAGAGCTGTAGTATAGTGCAAAATCGTCCAGAAAGAGGGAGCCCGATACATCGGGAAGGAGACAATCCAGAATTGGATTTATGGCGATGGTAAACAGTGCAACACTTAGCATGGAGCCCTGGGGTACGCCGTTTTCTTGGGAGAAAGTACAGGAGAGAGTAGTGTTCAACACTCTAAATGCGCGCTCTTCCATAAATTCGTGAATAAAAAGTGGCAGCAGACCTCGAAAGCCCCAAGAACAGTGTGCGGAGGATGCCTGTCCTCCAACAGGTATCGTATGCTCTCTCCAAATCTAAAAATATTGATACTGTTTGGCGTTTCCTGAGAAAATTGTTCATGATATAAGTGGAGAGAATAACAAGATGGTCACCTGCAAAACGATGCTTTCGAAACCCTATTGGGCAAGTGTTAAAAGACTTCGGGATTCCCACCAGGCACTGTATGCTCTAAAACCTTACATACACTACTCTCTAGAGAAATGGGCAATAGCAAGAGGGGAGATGTTTGTCCTTTATAGGTTTTGGAACAGGAACAACGATAGCTTCTCGCCATCTTCTGGGCGAAGTACTTTTGGTCCAAATTCGATTATAAAGGTATGATAAATGCAGCAACATTTGGATGTGGATACCACCAGTCCTAGGACGGAAGAGCGAGAAGAAGAGTGAGTTCCCGCATGGAGGAACATAGCTTTACTATTTTGAGAGGAGAAAGCAAGAGGCCGCACTTCCGCTTCACATTTCTTCGGGAGAAAAGCTGGCGGGTAATTTGAAGAGCTCGAAATCTCAGAGTGTTGATCCAATGAGTTAGAAATTGCGACTGGGTCCACTAAGGTATTGGTTGGTTTGTGGGATTAAAGGGACCAGACTGCTACGGTCATCAGTTCCTTTTTCCAGATACTAAAAACACCCACAGAGAATAAAAACGAGTAACAGAATAGATCACAAACGACACAGAACAAGAAGAACTTAGACAAAGACCAGACAAGATGAACTAAAATCACACAGAGAGTGACGGTGGTTGGCCGACCACAGAAACAAAAAGGGAAAAGCCAACCACCGAATATGGGTCCAATGGCTCTGAGCACTATGGGACTTAACATCTACGGTCATCAGTCCCCTAGAACTTAGAACTACTTAAACCTAACTAACCTAAGGACAGCACACAACACCCAGCCATCACGAGGCAGAGAAAATCCCTGACCCCGCCGGAAATCTAACCCGGGCATGGGAAGCGAGAACGCTACCGCACGACCACGAGATGCGGGCAGCCAACCACCAAGAAACACATTAAAAACTCCAATTAAAATCGTAGGCCAATGGCCAGAATCAACACAAAAGAATATAAACACTCAGATTAAACGATCAAAACCCCCTGCCCGAATGAAACATAAAACTAAACCAGCCATAGCATGGTCATCAGATAAAAGGGCAGGGAGCATATCAGGCAGCGCAAATGTCTGCCTGACCACAGCTAAAAGGGGGCAGGCCAACAAAATGTGGGCCACCATCAAAGCCACCCCGCAGCAACATAGAGGAGGGTCCTCCCGCCGCAGTAAATAACTGTCAGCTGGGAGTGGCCAATGCGGAGCCGGCAAAGGAGTGCGAGTGGCTCACAGGGATGACCGCCACGCAGCTGTCGTCTCCTTGACAGCACGGAGTTTATTACGCATGGTCAGTTCGCGCCATTCAACATCCCATAGTGCAAAAACTTTGCGGCGTAAGACTGCCCTCACATCAGTCTCTGGGAGGCAAATGTCCACAGATGGTTTACTCATGGCCTCTTTCAACAGGCGGTCAACATGTTCATTGCCCGGGATACCAACATGACCGGGGGTCCACACAAAGACCACAGAGCAGCCGCAATGGGCAGCAGTATGCAGGGACTCCTGGATAGCCATCACCAGAAGAGAACGAGGGAAACACTGTTCGAGAGCTCGTAAACCGTTCAGGGAATCGCTACAGGTGACTAAGGACTCACCTAAGCAGGAGCGGATATACTCTAGGGTACGAAAGATGGCGACCAGCTCAGCAGTGTAAACGCTGCAGCCAGCCAGCAATGAACGTTGTTCGGAATGGTCCCCTAGAGTTAGCGCATAACGGACACGACCAGCAACCATCGAGCTGTCAAGTGTACAAAATGCCAGAGCCCCGATACGTTACGAGGAGGGTAAGAAAGCAGCGGCAGAAGGCCTCCGGAGGGACTGAGTCCTTCGGGCCCTGTGCCAATTCCAGCTGAAGGCAAGGGCGAGGCACACACCACGGGGGTGTATGCAGAGATGCCCTAAAAGGAGGCAGAAGAGGTAAAGCCCCAAGCCCAGAGAGAAGCACTCTAACGTGGACCACGATCGTACATCCAGCCCTGGGCTGACGTTCTGGAAGATGGACGTGCGACTCTGGGAATAGTAGACGATAGTTAGGATGCCCGGGCAAGCTAAAAACATAGGCAGTGTAAGTGGCCAGTAAATGTTGTCACTTCAATCGCAGTGGAGGGACACCTGCCTCCACAAGTATGCTGTCCACAGGGCTGATGCGGAAGGCACCAGTGGCAAGTTGTATCCCGCTATGTAGTATTGGGTCCAGCACCAGCAACGCAGATGGGGAAACTGAGCCATAAGCCAGGCTCCCATAATCCAGACGGGACTGGATTAACGCCTGGTAAAGCCGCAACAGGGAAGATCGGTCAGTGCCCCAGCTGGTGTGGCTCGAGCATCTCAGAGCATTTAGATGCCGCCAACACGTCTGTTTAAGCTGCCAAATATGAGGCAGCCAAGTCAACCGGGCACCAAAAGTACACCCTAAAACCTGTGTGTCTCCACCACAGCGAGAAGTTTGCCGTCAAGATAAAGGCGCAGCTCCGGGTGAACAGTGCGTCGCTGGCAGAAATGCATAACGCAGGTCTTGGCTGCCGAAAACTGGAACCCATGAGCTACAGCCCAAGACTGCGCCTTACGGATAGCGCCCTGTAGCTGAAGTTCAGCAGCTGCAATGCCAATAGAGCTGCAGTAAAGGCAGAAGTCATCAGCATACAGGGATGCGGCGACAATTTCCCAACACTGCAGCGAGCCCGTTTATTGCAATTAAAAACAGGCAGACACTGAGGACAGATCCCTGTAGTACCCCATTCTTCTGGACTCGGAACTATTGGAGGCCACGACTTGCACGCACGATACGACAGAAAATTGCGGATAAAGATCGGCAGAGGGCCCCGAAGACCCCATCCGTAAAAGGTAGAAAGGATGTGATCACGCCATGTCGTATCGTACGCCTTCTGCATGTCGAAAAAGACAGCGACCAGGTGCTGACTGCGGGCAAAGGCAGTACGGATGGCCGACTCCAGGCTCACCAGATTGTCAGCGGCAGAGCAGCCTTTACGGAACCCACCCTGAGACGGAGCCAAGGCCCCGTGACTCCAGTACCCAGTTCAACTGCTGGCTCACCATCCGTTCAAGCAACTTGCAAAGAACGCTGGTGAGGCTAATGGGACGGTAGCTGTCCACCTCAAAAGGGTTCTTCCCAGGTTTCAGAATGGGGATAACAATACTTTCCCACCAATGCAACGGAAACTCACCCTCTACCCAAATGTGGTTGTAAAGGTCGAGAGCCCGTCACTGGCAGCCCACTGAAAGGTGTTTCAGCATCTGACAGTGGATGCTATCTGGCCCAGGAGCAGTATCAGGACAAGCGACGAGGGCACTGTGAAATTCCCACTCACTGAATGGAACATTGTAAGATTCAGGATGGTGGGTGCGAAAAGAAAGGCTCCGATGTTCCATCCGCTCTTTAATGGAGCGGAAGGCCATTGGGTATTTGGAAGAAGTGGAACTCTGAGCAAAATGCTCTGCCAAGCCGTTGGCAATTCCGTCGGAGTCTGTACAAACTGCTCCATTCAGTGAGAGCGCAGGGACGCTGACAGGAGTCCAATAGCCATAGAGGCGTCTGATCTTGGCCCAGACCTGCGATGGAGAGACATGGAGGCCAATGGTGGACACATACCGTTCCCAGCACTCTTGCTTGCTTTGGCACATAAGGCAGCAGGTCCGCACACGCAGCCGTTTGAAGGTGATGAGGTGTTCAATGTAGGGATGTCGCTTGTGACGCTGTAGTGCCCGCCGGCGATCTTTAATCGCCTCAGCGATCTCAGGCGACCACCAAGGCACAGTCCTCCTCCATGGCAGTGACAGAAAGATCGGAAAGTGGTCACTACCACACAGGTCGTCATGCACACTCCATTGGACAGATGGTAAGACGCTAGGGCTACAGATCAAAAGGTCAATGGCGGAGTATGTGCCATGCGCCACACTGAAGTGTGTGAAGGCACCATCATTTAAAATAGAGAGATCGAGCTGCGACAAATACTCAACGGTGGCGCCTCTACCTGTTGCCACTGACCCACCCCACAGAGGGTTATGGGCATTCAAGTCGCCCAGTAACAAGAAAGGTGGCGACAATTGGGCCATCAGCGCAGCCAGGACATGCTGCGTGACATCACCATTCGGTGGTAGGTAAAGGCTGCAGATGGTAACAGGCTGTGGCGTCCACACCCGAACAGCGACAGCCTCTAAAGCTGTTTGTAGAGGGACAGACTCTCTGTGAAGAGAGTTAAGGACAAAGATGCAGACGCCACCAGACACCCTTTCATAAGCTGCCCAGTTCTTATAATAACCCCGATAGCCACGGAGGGCAGGGGTTCGCATTGCTGGAAACCAAGTTTCCTGAAGATCAATGCAGAAGAAAGGGTGAAGGCTGATAAGTTGGCGGAGCTGCAATTCCACTGGAGGATGGTATTGTTTATGTCTGAGAAAGGCGTGACAGGACTGGGAAGGCAGATCACGCCGCCGGGTCACCTGCTGCCTCCGGTTGAGCACCTGTGCTAGTGCTATCCATGGTGTCTGAGGGACCGGCGAGAGAGGTCTTCAGCGGACGCCAGAATCTACACTTCATCCTCAGACGCAGAGCTTGTAGGAAGCAGTCGGACAGGTGCCACCGCAATGTCGTCATTCTTGGGGACTTTCTTCTTCTGCTTCTCGCGCTGTGCTTTCGGTTGTTCAGACTTAAGGGGTTCACTGGGTCAGTGTCAGGGACGGACGACGACCGTGCGGCCCTACGACCAGGGACCGCTGACTGTTTCAGCCACTTGCTGATGTCCGCTTTTCCGCTGGTCGGAACTTGCGAAGGAAGGTCCCCAAGGGACCCCTTCCTGGTGATAGTAGCCGAAGAAGTCTTACTCTTCTCCAGCTGGGAAGGGGAAACTGATGTCCCCGATGGTTGGGGGGGTGGGGGTGGGGGGTGTTGCTCCTGAAGGAGATGGAGCAGAAGCAACAGGGAGTGAAGTGCCCCCCCACAACCAAGGGGGCTGGTGGATTCTGACATCTTAAGAGCCAACAATACATGACAATGGGAGAACCGTTGTTGCAGCAGCAGCGTAGGTTGACAACATTGCCACGGGATGGAGCCGCTCATACGTCCGTTTAGCCTCGGTGTAGGTCAGGCGGTCCAGGATCTTTTATTCCATTATCTTTCGTTCCTTCTGGAATAACCTACAGTCCGCTGAGCAGGGGGAATGGTGTTCTCCGCAGTTAACACAGGTGGGAGGCGGAGCACATGGAGTATTGGGATGCGAAGGACGTCCACAATCTCGACATGTGATGCCGGAAGTACAGTGCGACGACATGTGCCCGAACTTCCAGCATTTAAAACACCGCATCGGAGGAGGGATATATGGCTTCACATCACAGCGGTAAACCATCACCTTGACCTTTTCGGGTAAAACATCACCTTCGAAGACCAAGATGAAGGCACCGGTGGCTACCTGATTATCCCTCGGACCCTGATGGACGCGCCAGACTAAGTGAACACCTTGTCGCTCTAGACTGGCGCGTAGTTCGTCGGACTGCAGAAAAAGATCCCTGTGGAATATAATACGCTGGACCATGTTTAAACTCTTACGTGGAGTGACAGTGACAAACATCCCCAGCTTGTCGCAAGTGAGCAACCTCTGTGACTGGGCAGAGGATGCTGTTGTGATGAGAACTGACCCAGAGCACATTTTGGACAAGCCCTCCACCTCCCCGAACTTGTCCTCTAAATGCTCCACAAAAAACTGGGGCTTGGTCGACATAAATGATTCCCCATCTACTCGCGTACACGCGAGGTACCGGGGTGAATAATCTCCACTGCCTTCTTTGGACAAATGTTCCTCCCATGGAGTGGCCAGGGAGGGAAAGGATCTCTGATCAAATTACTTTCCATTGAGATTAGACCTCGATCGCTTAGAGACTGCTGGTGGAGGCCCACCAGTGAGAGATTATGTACCAAGCTTCATTGTGGATCATCTGCCTTTATGCCACCCCCTCCGACCAGGGGCTCTCCCCACGGGCGCCACCCAGCCGCAGCAAATACCACCTGGCAGGATGGCCTTTGCCGGGAGTCCCGATGCCCCAAAGGAATAGGCATCTACTCCTCAGCATATGTGGGCAGGTAGCAGCTCAGGTATCAGCAGTGCGATCCCGGTGTAGTCAGTGGGCTACCACCAAGAGGGTACATGACCCGACCACAACGGACTGGCTACCATGCTGGATGTCAGGTAACAAAATATCCATGTACATCACGAGGGCAAAGATGAAAGTGCACAATGGAGGGAATGTATGCTATCCGGAACACACTGCAGCAGATGTGGCCGGAAGCTCGATGTTAAGTCCAACTCCATGAAAATATCAGGTGTGCCAGATCTTATGGCAAGATGGATTTAAGAAGCACCACGTACGGCGTCCTACCCCAAATGGTACGCACTAACGGAAAATTTGGAAAGGTATTGGTCAAACTCCTTAGGGGACCATCACATTAAAGGCCGAAACAGATGAGACTTCTTTTAGTCGCCTCGTACGACAGGCAGGAATACCGCGGGCCTATTCTTACCCCCGAACCTGCAGGGGTACACTAAGGTATCATGCACGACAGTGAGCCCATAGATCAGAAAGGAACTAGTCACGCCGGATAATCGTATAATTCAACTCCAAACTTCAGAGGGAGTGAAGGTGTTAAAAGAGGTAGTAAAGTAGTCCCAGCTTGCCTTCTTGCTATTGCGGATGAGGCGACTGCATCGCACACGTAACTGCTTATAGCGGGTACAGTTGACCAAAGTAAGATGGTGCAAAACACAAAGAGCGCGTCACCAGTCACCTATTGCGTCACAGCACGCCTTTCGTTCCATCAAGAAACAGGGGGATGCCAGGGCAAATCAGAGGTGCGAGGTATGTAACGGTCCTCGGCTGTAAGAATATCTTCTTTAACATGAGTGACCTGATCGTTGACACTAGGAAAGTGACGGTCATCGAATGTCACTGGAGACAAAGGGAATTGGCTTGGGCAAACTTCCAGTATCTCGGGCACAGAGATGGCAGTTGTGGCTGCAATCTAAGGACACATGGAAAATGGTAACTAGTGTGTATAACCAAGAGCGAATCATTCAAAGTGCCAAGCTAGCTCAACAATACCGACTGGAAGGCCCAAATGAGAGATTCATCGTGGAAGCAGACAAAAATTTAGGTCCCAGTGTTAAGGCAAACAAGATCCACTTGATCAATCAATAGAGAGCCTCGTGGACAAGGACGCGGAGATCCCCGAAGCAGGTGGTGGATATTTAAGTCCCCAACCAGCAAATAGGGGGCCAGGACCTGACCAAGGAGATAAAGGAGATCAGCTCTTGCCATCCATGTGGACAATGGAATGCATACGGTACAAATAGAGAAGATGTATCCAGAAAGGGAAAGAGACAGCAACAGCTTGGAAGGAACTGTTTAACGGGATTGGGTGATAATGGAGAGTATCATGGAGAAGAATCATTAGTCCTCCGTGTGCTGGAGTGCCATCAACAGATGGGAGATCAAATCGGACTGACTGAAAATGAGGGAAAACAAAGCGATCGTGGGGACGCAGCTTTGTTTCAGGAAGACTGAAGATGACCGGCAAGTAGAATCATAAGAGGATCCACAATTCATCGCGACTGGCTGTAACGTTGCAGATATTCAAATTGATAATTGACATAGGGTGGACAGGAAATGGAAGAATCTCTCCACAGTTGCCCTGAACTCAACAACTGGTGAGAGCTGGTAGCCAACTGTGTGGAACGGCATTCAGCCAAAGGCAGATCTTGATCCATAGGTTGTTCGGAGGCAGCTCCTGCCGTCAGCGATTGGCCGGTTGTTCAGCCGCCAGCAGTGCACCTTGGCGATACAGAAGACAGCTGAGGGCAGTTACTGCCAGGTGGCGCTGTAGATGAGACATGCTGTGACGATAGGAGAGAAACTTTCGTTTCTTATGAGCCTCCCTGGAAACAGGACATTGAGATGAGGAAGAAATCTACAGTTCTTAAGTCGGGGTACATAAAAAATCTTGGCGAGTAGGCTCTTTTTTGGAAGTCCAGGTGTCTGATTTTGGGGCTCGTGCTTTAGCACAAGCCAATGAATGGTGAGCCGTAGAGTGAGCAGGTGATAATGGGGAGGTTGAACGGGCGATCTTTGCGCTGGCCAATCTGACGACCGTGGCACTAAAGGGGAGATCACAAGTCTGCGTGGCTGCCTCCTATGTAGGCCGAGGAGATGCAAGGACAGTGCTACATTTACCTGCTGAGGGCACGGTGGGCTTTCGACAGGCGAATAACTTACGAGCAGCAAATGCAGACACCTTTTCTTTCACTCTGATTTCCTGAATAAGCCGTTCATCTTTGAAAATGGGGCAATCTCTAGAGGAAGCTGCATGGTCACCCATACAGTTGGTGCAACGAGGGGATGGAGGTGGACAAGCACTCTCATGGGCATCCTTGCCACATGTAACACATAGGGCCGCTGACACCAATAGCAATGCATAGTGTTGGGGATGTAAGGGTGAACTGAAATTATCTCATAGCCCACTTTAATGTTCGATGGAAGTTGAACTCTGTCAAATGTGAAGAAGTAGTACAGGTTGGTACCAAGTCCTTGTCAACCCTTTTCATGACTATGTACAGTCATTACACCCTGGTCAGACAGTTTTGAATTTCCTCATTGGACAATCCATCGAGAGATGAATATAAAGTGCGGTGCGCTGCCACCTAGACAGCGAAGGTGTGTAGCAGTGAAGTTTGCAGCAATTTTTGTGCCTGGAGGGCACTGACTGTTTCTAACAAGGTGCCATTTCATATTCGAGAACAAGACTTCACAGGACCTGCTGAGAAACAAGGAACTGTGGCACTTATGGAAGAATTGTCCGTGGCTGAGACTCATTTAACTTTCACTTGTTAGCAGAAATTGTAGACTTAGAGGAAACCATTGCAGAAGTATCCCCATGATTACTGGCGTCTCCGATCGCACGGACCTTCCTTGTGGGGGGCCTCTCTCAGGGCACTCCCGCCTTAGGTGATTGTTCACAACTCCCGAGAAACGGACAGAGGGACCAATCGGAACGTTCGGAAGGAAGAAGCTTGGGTTATCACTCCTCCCTGGGCCTGGCCATTACCACGGGTACATACGTGTCCTACCTGTCTACCCAGGCGGGGAATTATGCGTTACCCTGTCACTGGCTACGCGTGGGTCTGTCTTCAGACATGCACAGGGAGGAAAGAAAGAGAAAGGGAGAAACAAAGAAAAGGAAAGGCGAAGGGGCGCCAACACTGCAGCGGAGGAGAGGGTAAAGAGAAGAGGCAAGGAAAAGAGAAGGACAAAGGGAAGACAGATACTTTTCAGCATAGAAAGCAAAGAAGAGAGACTGTCTTACAGTTACAAGTGTCCGTCTCTGGATGTAGGCACAAAACATACTCCCATAGGGGGAGAAGGGGAAGGGAAGAGGCTGAGGTGAGGGGGGGATGGGGAAGGATGGGGGGGATGGGGAAGGATGGGAGGATGGGGGGAAGGATGGGGGGAAGGATGGGGGGAAGGATGGGGGGAAGGATGGGGGGAAGGATGGGGGGAAGGATGGGGGGAAGGATGGGGGGAAGGATGGGGGGAAGGATGGGGGGAAGGATGGGGGGAAGGATGGGGGGAAGGATGGGGGGAAGGATGGGGGGAAGGATGGGGGGAAGGATGGGGGGAAGGATGGGGGGAAGGATGGGGAAGATGGGGGGAAGGATGGGGGGAAGGATGGGGGGGATGGGGAAGGATGGGGGGGATGGGGAAGGATGGGGGGGATGGGGAAGGATGGGGGGGATGGGGAAGGATGGGGGGGATGGGGAAGGATGGGGGGGATGGGGAAGGATGGGGGGGATGGGGAAGGATGGGGGGGATGGGGAAGGATGGGGGGGATGGAGAAGGATGGGGGGGATGGAGAAGGATGGGGGGGATGGAGAAGGATGGGGGGGATGGAGAAGGATGGGGGGGATGGAGAAGGATGGGGGGGATGGGGAAGGATGGGGGGGATGGGGAAGGATGGGGGGGATGGGGAAGGATGGGGGGGATGGGGAAGGATGGGGGGGATGGGGAAGGATGGGGGGGATGGGGAAGGATGGGGGGGATGGGGAAGGATGGGGGGGATGGGGAAGGATGGGGGGGATGGGGAAGGATGGGGGGGATGGGGAAGGATGGGGGGGATGGGGAAGGATGGGGGGGATGGGGAAGGATGGGGGGGATGGGGAAGGATGGGGGGGATGGGGAAGGATGGGGGGGATGGGGAAGGATGGGGGGGATGGGGAAGGATGGGGGGGATGGGGAAGGATGGGGGGGATGGGGAAGGATGGGGGGGATGGGGAAGGATGGGGGGGATGGGGAAGGATGGGGGGGATGGGGAAGGATGGGGGGGATGGGGAAGGATGGGGGGGATGGGGAAGGATGGGGGGGATGGGGAAGGATGGGGGGGATGGGGAAGGATGGGGGGGATGGGGAAGGATGGGGGGGATGGGGAAGGATGGGGGGGATGGGGAAGGATGGGGGGGATGGGGAAGGATGGGGGGATGGGAAAGGATGGGGGGGATGGGAAAGGATGGGGGGGATGGGGAAGGATGGGGGGGATGGGGAAAAGGAAGGTATGCAGCCCGAAAAGGAAGGAGCTGCACTAGCTCAGGGTCCTGTGCTCATCACACACAAATCCACAAAAACGTTGTGGACCCCCCTGGGGGGGCTGTCCAGAGATGTTGGATTTTTCCCGGACTTCAGTATGAGGATAAAGATGCTGCCTCGCCATTATGAGGAGGAAACACCAATGAGTCGCACGTGGTTCAAGACCCTGAGGAGATGTTGCCTCCAGGTAATGTCCAAGTGTTGGATCATCTGGTTATGGGTGGAATCTGGGCAAGGGGCCATGTCATGTAACATAATATCCTGCAAAAATTCCCATTCAGTGAAGTGTTCAATATACAGTTCAGCTTGGTGGAGGTTTAAACATAGGCGTTTTTGAACTCATCATTTCTGCAGAAAAAAGATAACAGGATACGAAGGACAGTGATGCTGTTGTGAAGTGTATAGCAAGGTGTTCTGGAGCCACCAATGGATCAATAAACAGAGCACCCTGTGGGATAAAACCCTGGACAGTTGATTGTCACTGGCAGCCCAAAGGGCTATAGAGCTTCGACTAAACCTGCAATGAAGAGGCATACATCCCAGAGAGGAAACATAGCATTCCCAGCATTCCTTTTTACTCTTTTTAATGAAGTAGTGAGTCTTAGCACAGACACACTTAAAAGCAATAAGGATGGTGCGTGAAGGGTGTATTTTAAGTCTGTGCAGTGCCCATCAGCGATCCTGGATAATGATTGCTAAGTTTTTTGTCCACCACGAAACTGGTTGACGACAAGCTGTGGACAGGGAGATAGTCTCTGTGGCATCAAAAAGAGGCAGAGACAATGCAATCTGAGAGAGATGTCACAGTGGACAGGGGACGTATATGAAGGCCAATTGGCTCTGCAAGATGCCCACTGTGGAAGCCTGCGTGCCTGGTGGCAGCAGGGGAGTGACAGAATCACCAAGAAGTAGTCACTGTCAGAGAGATCATTACTTGGCGACCAATGTAGGGAAACCACAAGAAAACACCCTGTATCATGAGAATATAGATTATTACGTCAAGGCAACTAGTCATACAAGGAGCATTTGGAAAGTCCAGGCAAAGTCACAGAGATGGTACTACCGCTGCATATCGAGCTCATGTTTAGTTAGTAGCATCTTTGGAAAGAACACACAACTTTAAGCCATATTTGTCCATTGCATTGTGTTTGGCATTCGTGTGAATCAAGGAAGTCGAGTGATTGTCAAAAAATAGACGAAAAAGAATTTCATGTGGTGATTAAACATTACTTTTTGAAAGGCACAACACCTCAGGAGACTAAAGAGAAGTGACTATCACCTAGGTTAAAAGAACATTTGGCCAGAAAATAATTCAGCTCCGACGACGAGATGAAAGAAGAGGTTCATAACTTTCTGAAAAACATGGCGGCGAGATGGTATGACATGGGCATACAACAACTGCCACAGCATCTAGGAAAATGAATCAACAAATGGTGATTATGTCGAAAAATTGCTAAATGTTCAAGCTGTAAATTAATTTGTCTTGACTGTCCTGTATGAATACTATCTGCTTCAGAATGAGAATGATGTTGGCGCACTTAGCTTCCTTTACAGAAGCCTACTTGCTGTTCTGATACAACAGAATCTGAAGTTTCAAATTCTTTATTATTTTGCTGTAGATTTTATAATAAGTATTCAGAAAGCTGATTACCCATAATTAGTTGAATTACTTCTGTCTCCTTTTCTCAGAGAATGAACTAACTTCAGTGCATCCACCATCTTCTGGCAGTTCACCTGTATGCGAACATATTAGATGGAGTATTCTGAATTCTGGAAATGGTCCACCATATATTATGAGCTCTATAATTCCATCTAATCCAGGTGCTTATCAATTTTTGTTTTCTTCAATGCCTGCTTCAATTTTGTCAAATTGTGTATTGTCTGTTTCTCTTCCATTTGCTCTTCTGCACCCACATCATACCATAATTGTGTAGTTATTTGTCTAGGCTGCTGAAGGAATGACATATTTGCAGTATCTTTGCTGTTCTTAGATTATCAGTTTATATGCTATTTCCTGTCTATCATGTGTCATATTCAATCTTGCTTATGAATGTATCCCATAAAGATCGAAGAGTCTATCTTAATATTTTTAGTTTCATTTCTGCTTTCATTATGTTTCTATTTAGCTTTCTCCGGCATTTTCTGTAATAGCCCCTTATATGTTCGTTCTCTCTCTCTCTCTCTCTCTCTCTCTCTCTCTCTCTCTCTCTGGCTGCTTCTCACTCTTCATCCCTCATCTTAATTTCCTTGTTTAATTCGTTTTGTTTTTCCACCTCACCATCTTTAGTAACCTGTGTTACAGTACTTTTAGTGTTTTGTCAGTTCTTCAATTATATATTCACTTTAAGAAATTTCTTTCAATAACTTAGTTAGCCTTCACTGACAGATTTTCAAACACACTTCTTGACGGAGATGCACCTTAGCGAATTTTTTGATTACTTTCATTTTTTGTCTTTTTTATATATTTGTTACTTTCTGTTCATTAAAGGCGACAAACTCTATAACTAAGATGTCCTCCATCAAATTAGTCTCACTATGATGATCCTTTCATTTACTAGTGTGTACTGTAATTTTCCCATTTTCTATCAATATTGCTGCTCTACAACATGTACTGTGTAAGATAGAAATTTTCTACGTATTTCGTTTCTTTCAACTTCTTTTTGGTTTCTGTAATAACTCCTCTACTGATAAATTTAATGAGTAATTTTTAAGCTCAGTCACCTTTCTCGGGACCCAGTATAGTCCGCATGATAACATTGAGTATGTCCTTTATTACATAGTCTTCTCCTTGCCTTAAATCCATGGTTTCCAGTTTTTATTCCAAGCTTGTTTTAAGGCTTGCAGGTATGAAGATTTATTGCATGGCTAGGTTACCTATCAATGATCTCATCTGTTGTGCTGTAAACCATAGTGCTGACATTACAGCTGGACCAATGTCAAAGTGCATCATTGAGTTGATTGGCGTTTATTTGGGGGAAGAGACCAGACAGTGAGGTCATCAGTCTCATCAGATTAGGGAAAGATGGGGAAGGAAGTCTGCCATGCCCTGTCGAAGGAACCATCCCGGCATTTGCCTGAAGCGATTTAGGGAAATAATGGAAAACCTGTATCAGGATGGCTGGACGCGGGATTGAACCGTCGTCCTCCCGAATCAGAGTCCAAAGTACATCATTATTTAGAGTTATTTTAAGGGATGCTTCTGCAGTAACTGTCCTGCTTCTGGTCTTCAATTTGTTTCAAAATGGTCGCCAGAATTATTTTTCAGGGCAATGCATTATACAATCTGCAACTGGTGGCACTGATGGTTCAGCAGCTGAAGAACCACCCACGTCACGTCAAGAAACTCAACAGCATTCACCTGCACTATTGAAAGAAACTGTGGAAGTCTAGTTGGAGAGCTAGTAAGCACTGCACTAACCCACTTTAAGGCTCCCTGCGAGAGTCCACACTACCCACCTCCCTTGATATTACTAAATAGCTTTCACTGTTCTTTCACACTTAAATCAATCACTTTGGCATTTGCCTGCCTTCTAAACAACTTATTTTACCATATTTTACTGTACACACAAACATATCAAACTACTGTAGAAGGCAAGAAAGGAATGGTGGTAGTTTTGTTCCCAATTTTAGCATATGATGGAAAAAGTAGCACACCAGGGCCTCAACAATCTTCTAGCCTGCTAATTCATCTGCTGCAAGGAGCACCTGTTTCTGTAGAATGTTTTATCACTGAAGATACATATGGCACTGAAAACATGTCAATGCTAATGTCGCACTTCGAGAGTTACATTTTGAGATGTGGGAAGACACCTGCTGATAATAGTAAAAATCCAGAGCTGTTTTGCTCCTTTGACATCAAAATTGTGTAATTTCTTAACTTATATATAATGTAGCAAACGCTATTCAATGTGCCAAGGTAGGCTCAAGTAACTGCCGTATCAAGATCTAAAATTAATACTTACAGTGCATCGTACAGAAAGGCATCACAGACTGGTGGCAGATGTGGCACAATTGTGACCCAACATCACTGCTCGGGCAATGACGTAATGGCACCCCGCACTGGAGCAGTCTCCAACCCCTTTTCACAGGCAAATAAACAGTGACCACAGGCAAGACAAGCCAGTGACAGAACATAAAAATGCCCTCAACAGGCACTCTATCCAGGTAGTTTTGTACTCTACATTTAGAGTCAGGTGAAGCCACTTCAGTATCATGACCTTAGATCTTTGTGAGTCTGCGATGTCTAAGCATTCCACACTAGCTCAGCCTTCAGCCCCTCTTCACGGAAAAATAAACAGTGACCAGGAGCAAGACGAGCCAGTGATAGAATGCACTAATATCCTCAGCATGACCTCCGTCCAAGTTCCACCGTATTCCACAGCCATGCATCATGGCTGTCCCTCGGCATGCCAAGCTCTGAATGTCACACACCAGCACTTCTACTTACAAATAATGAACCTGTTTGCTTTAATCGTATCCACAGAATCAAGTCTAATGTTTGCTCAAATAAGTGTCCTTGCAGAACTACACATCTACAAGCCAGAAACACAAATAATATTCTTTATCAGTTGTCGTAAACAATTGAAGCTAAGTATATAGCTACGTCAAAGGTGCCTGGGCCTTGAGGCTGAGTGTGAAATATTGTGCACAAGTTATTTATGCCTTACATACTGCCCAGTTACAAATAAAACAATATCTTTAGCCTAAGTTCAAGACCACTTTGTTTTTACTACGCAGGCTTTAGCACCATAGAAAATGTTTATGTAAAACAATAACATTGATTCTACTCTTAACAAAAGAGACCAGTGTTAGCAAAAATCTCTTCACTCCTGTCTTAATTTGGTCCAATCAACACAAATTCAAAATTTTGGAATCCCAGAACAAAACTTCTCACAGTAGTCAATATATGACATTCATTTGCCCAATTTTGTTTGACAGGGTAGGTTTAGCTACATGCTACAGCAAAGAGCTAATAAGCTAAAGCTATAATACTCACATTGCATTGTGTAGTGGTTGCCGTGTATATGTACTGATGGCACATGTAGCACAGGCATCAATCTTTGCTGGCAGGCATACAGCGTAATTGCACACCGCACTGGCTCAGCCTTCACCCCTCTTCACAGACAAATACACAGTGAGCAAGGGTAAGACGAGCCAGTGACAGAATGCCCAAATGCCATCTGCAGGCCCACCTTCAATTTCTTCCATACTCCACATCAGGATATGAGCTATGACGTAATGGTGTACTACAGTGGCTGTTGGTAATCCCTCTTCCCAGGCACATGACAAGAGTAAGATGAGCCACTGATGGAATGCACAAAAATATCTTCTGTATGCTTATCATTCCAGTTTTTTTCACAACTTGACAGTGATCCCTTGGCACTCCAAAGTGCTTGCGGTCCCATGGCGTCATCTACTTACAAGTGAGTATTTTTACCTGGACCAAATATCCGTAGAATGAAACCCATTTTGAGTCTGAATATTTGGCCCAAGTAAAAATGTTCCCTTGTCAGAAATGCCCATCTCTGAGGCAAATTTTTGGTGACAAATGAATATAGTGTCTTAAGGGGCTCAAGTGTCAAATCTTGGGAGAGGTATTCACTTCTCATGACCTTCCCATTTCCATGCCAGATAAGCTATCTTCTAAGATCTTAATTACAGCTTACCTCAACACAGCAGAGCATCAGATCACATGCATGTCAATGGCAATTCTTAATTTACTAAATTCATTATAGGTAAAAATATTAACTACCCTCATGAAAAATGAGAACTAATTATACTAAGAGCAAATACAACAGTCAAAGGCATTACTAAAATTACATTATTCTTGAAAGAGATTTTCACCACAAACACTGGACAATTAACTGTTTTTTTCCAAATCAAGTGATCCCTGTCAAATTTCATTCACATCAGTTTGAAGAAGGAAAAGTCAAAACGAACACTACTCTAAAACATACATTGAGAGAGATCAGACTGTCAAAACTGCCATAGAACTGACGTGATGCATATCTTCAGCTCACTCTTTCAATTTCGTAGTCAGTGTAATCACTAAGTACAAGATGCTGTCAGCACTAACAAAATCACAGCTGCCAAATGAACTGTAAGACAATACACAATTGTTCACTTCCATTTGTTTGTATCTGAGCAAGTGTTATCACTATAGCACAGAAGAATATGACAGTGAGCATACCCGATAATGTTTTTGGCACTGGTAACCAGTACACAACACTACACAGTTACATCCATGATGGAAAACTGGTGTTCAGAAAGGATTATACTGCATGATGAGCAGAAGGCTTTTCACGAAGTAGGCAAAAATGGTATAGGAAAAGAATTTATGTCTGAATTTGTGCATAAGCATCAAAGGTATGGAGACACCACACTTCATACTGAATTGCAGCTCCAGCTTTTCTTAGTATTATTCAAAAATTTTGAATGTGTGTCAGTTAATGCTTTTCCCTGACTTACTCACTAAGCAGCAGCAGAACACACATGGGGAAGTATTTAAGTTTGCAACCTTTCGGAGCCAGTGACACCTTCAGGCACGACTGAAGATGTTTAGAAAAAGGGGTAGAATTCAGAAAAATCACCCAAAATCTAAGTCAGTTGAGACCTACCCAATGGATGGGATGAGAAGGAGAGACTGCATTGAACAATTTGAACACCTAAGTGCTTAAAGCTGGAAGATATGGTAATATGCAGGATAGAAATTACTGATAAAACACTGTGCACAAGTCAATATGAGTGCAAAGCTGAATAGTGCATTGCATGTGGTACAGGATGGGGAGGCACAGGGGGAAGGGGGATGGAGAAAAAATACAGCTCAAGAAATAAAAGATAAAGGAAATTATAACAGGTGTGAAGGCCGAGACTGAAGAAAATGTAAATGTATGCAAGGTGGATGGCATGAGTCAAGGACACGTAAAACCCTATCCAACCGCAGTTCTGGCAAATGTCTGCGGGAAGAATTCAGATGGCACCTGTGGTGAAACGGACACCGAGGTCATAACTACGTTGCAGAGTATGCTTACCCCCTATCATTCTAACAATAACTTTGTAGTAGTCATGCCATGTGAAAGGCTCAACAGTTTCTGCACAACAGCTGGTATACAACACGGCATTTCACACTTTGCTCTCCCTTTGATAGTATATTTTACACCAGTTACAAGGCTCTGTTGTGGTGGTGGTGGTGGTGGTGGTGGTGGTGGTGGTGGTGGTAGTGGTGGTGGTAGTAGTAGTAGTAATCAAAATTGAAGTACAGCTGCTTCTTGTTAGATTTAATATGACCAGAAATTTGTAGCTGGCCTATAGTGAGGAAAAGATCAACACCAAGGAAGGTGGCATGGGATTCGAAATAGGACTATGTAAAATTTAATTGGGAAAATGTATTTGGAGATTCTAAGAATTTTCACAGGTCAGTCTCGGCATGAGTCCATAGCTGATCATCTTTCCCTGATTTATTTGCAAATCTGACTGCAATTTTCTATTGCACCCTCACATTGCTTGTACACAATTATTTTGCATTTAGCTTGTGTTTTTCATCAATCCGCTCTGATCAACTTATACTGCCATCTCCTACCTTAATTTGATAAACACAGTATATTACTTTTTTCCAATGACTTCCTCTGTTTGTCCAGTTTTTAAAATTTTCACTTTTCATAACTTTCCCCAATCAAATTTTGTTTTCCCAAAATCAATTTTTTGCATCCCATAGGCAAGTTTTCTTGCGAGAAATTTCTCTTGCTCTTGCGAGAAATTTCTCTTGCTCTTGCGAGAAATTTCTCTTGCTCTTGCGAGAAATTTCTCTTGCTCTTGCGAGAAATTTCTCTTGCTCTTGCGAGAAATTTCTCTTGCTCTTGCGAGAAATTTCTCTTGCTCTTGCGAGAAATTTCTCTTGCTCTTACGAGAAATTTCTCTTGCTCTTACGAGAAATTTCTCTTGCTCTTACGAGAAATTTCTCTTGCTCTTACGAGAAATTTCTCTTGCTCTTACGAGAAATTTCTCTTGCTCTTACGAGAAATTTCTCTTGCTCTTACGAGAAATTTCTCTTGCTAACTCTGGTCTGTTCAGATTTTCATACAAATCCTTATATTTTTCCTTGCTTTTCTTCCCCTATCTTTTCCCAAATCTATGTTGCTTGTTTCCTGCCACTTCCATCTCTAACACTCCAAACACTTCTCCTGCAGTGACGAATCATCACATTTTACTTCCTTTCCTTTCAACGTTGGTCCATCAGGAACTATTAAGGAAGAAGAGGCACACAGCAGCCAGTCAGAATTCCATTAGTTTTTATCTGTGTGATCAGAAGTATGCAGACAACTGGCTGAAAATGACTCATAAGTTCGTGGCACCCTCCAATGGCAATGCTGGAATTCATTATAGTGTTGGCCCACCCTTAGCCTTGATAACTTCCACTCTCGCAGCCATTCGTTCAATCAGATGCTGGAAAGTTTCTTGGGGAATGGTAGCCCATTGTTCATAGCGTGCTGCACTGAGGAGAGGTATCGATGTCAGTTGGTGAGACCTGGCACGAAGCCTGCATTCCAAAATGTCCCACAGGTGTTCTATAGGATTCAGGTTAGGACTGTGTAGGCCAGTCATTACAGGGATGTTTTGTCGTGTAACCACTCCACCATAGGCTGTGCATTAAGAACAGGTGCTCGCTCATGTTGAAAAACTCAGTCGCTATCCCCGAATTGGTCTTCAACAGTGGGAAGCAAGAAAGTGCTTGAAACATCCATGTAGGCCTGTGCTGTGATAGTGCCACACCGTAACACCACCGCCTTCGAATTTTACTGTTGGCACTACACACTTTGACAGATGACTTTCACCGAGAGTTCACCATACCCACACACTGCCATTGGATCGCCACATTGTCTACCGTGATTCGCCACACCACTCATTTTTCCAGCGTTCAATTGTTCAATGTTTACGCTCCTTACACCATTCAAGGCACCGTTTGGCATTTACCGGCATGTGTGGCTTATGAGCAGCCACACGACCATGCAATCCAAGTTTTCTCATCTCTGCCTAACTGCCATAGTACTTCAGTGGATTCTGATGCTGGTTGGAATTCCTGTGTAATAGCCTGGACAGATATCTGCCTATTACACATTATAACCCTCTTCAATTGTCCACTGTGTCAGTCAACAGACAAGGTTCGCCTGTACACTTCAGTGCTGTGTGTCCCATCATTTTTCCTCTTCACTGTCATATCAGAAACAGTGGACCTAGGGACAGTCTCCCTCTCCCTCTCTCAAATGACTACTGGGGTCACTGATATGGAGTACCTGGCAGCACAATACACCTAATATGAAGAGAGTATGTTTCAGGGGTGTACTTGCAAATTAGGTTTTGGCCATAAATAGCCATCTTCAGTGCATTTTTGTTACAATTCAACTGACTCATGGCAATTTATGTCACCATATGTTCTTATAGGCATATAGACAGGAGACTAAGTGCTTTCTATACACCTGTAAGAACATATGGCAACATGAAATGCCGCAAGTTTGTTGAATTGTATGAAAAGGACTGACAATCTAGATTGCAAGCGTAATAATGGGATTGCGAGTAACTGCTGTGCGCCTCTCCCTCCTTTTTCTCTGAAAACATGCTGTTGCACAATTAAAACTAAGGTCCCACACTGTGTTCTTAGAATCCTGGTTGTCCCTTGAGTTAATCCCAGAGGCCTGACATTGAAAGTCCCAATTTTTGGATGTGATCTTACTCTATTACACCAGTCTTCTACAGTTTTGAATACAGCAATCTCTTGCACTTCTCTGGCTAATCTGTGATCTTTAAACCTAATCTTCTAATTTCCACACCACTGGACTTCTCTCATACAAAAACCTGCAGTTATCTGCCCCCTCACGTTTCCTTGGGTGATATCTGCCAAGCCAACTTCAAACAGCAACCAAGCTTGGCCAACCTCCTTAACATCCCACAGCCTTCACCAGTGCCTCCCATACCAGTATTCACTCAATCACAAGACCAGTCACAGCAGTACAATGTTCTCACAACCTCTTGTTGAAAGCAGCATTCCCTCCTGAATTATCTGTATTATCCAAGGGCCTCACGTTCAACCCTAAGCCTCATGTTACTTTAGTGAAGGACCTACTTTCATTTACATATCACATCAACTGAAAATGCTGCTCTTTGCAACCCAGTTCCGAAACCATTCCAAATGCATACCTGACATTGGACCATGCCTTTAACAGTTCCAAGCCTGATTCCAACTAGATCCACCATTACTGCCTCAATATCATCCCTTACAAGCCTTCCAAGAATTCCTCACATCCAGCATTGGTTCACATTCCTTCCTCATAATTTCCATTCCTCCTATCAGACACACATGTACAGCATCTGCCATCAAGATAATATCCCTATAATTCAAACTGACCTGCAGTCCGTCCTCAAAACCTAGGCCCCTGAAAAACTACCACCTCAATCCAAAGACCTGCTTACCTGTCCCAAACCACACACATTCACCTTTCAGCTCCTTTCTAAGAGCCACAAACCCACTCACCCTGGCCATCCCATAGTTGCTGGCTTCAAAGCACCCACTGGACGTATATCTGCCTTGGTTGATCAACACCTGCAACCCATAGTACAAAGACTTCCCTCCTACAAAGACACCATTTCCTATATCATCTGAAATCTGTGCCAGTCCCACCACACATCTTTCTTGACACCACCAATGTAAGCTCCCTCTATACCAACAATCTCCGTGTACAATGTCTGCTGCTTAGCATTTCCGAAGTCACTGCCTGCCTGATTCCAAATCTATGACGTCAATCATGTTCACTTTAATCAAGTTTATACTTACTAACTACTACTTTACCTTTGAGGTGCAGGCACACAAACAGATCAGGAGCACAGCCATGGGAACCAAAATGGCTCCATCCTATGCCAATCTTTTCAAGGGTCACTTGGAAGGGGCATTCATAAGATCCATAAAACTACAGCCCCTGATTTGGTTTTTAGATACATTAATGACATCTTTACCATTTGGACCTAACAGTGAGGCTGACCTGTTCAAGTTCTTAGAATCTGTAACTACATTCTCCCAATTAAATTACAAATGGCCCTATTTGAAGTCCCACAAAAAGTAAGCTACTTCTCAAACCTATTAACAACAGTACTTACATTTTGACACTTGTTATCCTTTCCATGTCAAACATTCTCCCATACAGCCTTGGCATTTGAGGCAAATTTATGCATTCACATGCAGACTACCTACAGCAATAAATCACCATTCTCTCCTCAACCTTCACAGAATGTAATTACCCTACCAGCCCATTTCAAATGCAGATTTCACAGGCCATCACATCCAATCCTGGTACTTGTGATCCCCAAAAAAAAAACTCTGGTCACTCACTATTATGCTGGTCTTTAATACGTCTACATATATATTCTGCTAGCCACCAAGTGGTGTGTAGCTGAAGGCACAATTCGCACCAAAGTCTTATTCCCCCCCCCCCCATTCCACTCGCGGATCGCACGTGGGAGAAACAACTGAACACCTCAGTACGATTTCTAATTTGCCTTATCTTTGAGTGGTGATCATTGCACGATTTAAGAGTTGGTGGTAATAATATATGCTCTACATCCTCGGCAAAGATCAGATTTCAGAATTTAGTGAGCAGCCCCTTCCGTTTAGGGAGTCTATCTGCAAGTGTATCCCACTTCAAACTTTCTATGGGATTTTTAACACTCTCACAATGGCTAAATGTACCAGTCACAAATGTTGCTGCTCTTCTTTGGACCTTCTCAATCTCTTTAATCAGACCCAACTAGTAAGGGTCCCATACAGACGAACAATACTCGGACTGGACAAACTGACATATTCCAAGCAATTTCCATTGTTGAACAACTGAATTGCTTCAGGATTCCACCAATAAACCACAATCTAAAGTTCGCCTTGCCTGTTACTTGTGTAATCTGATTACTCCATTTGAGATCATTTCGAATAGTCACACCCAGATACTTGACTGATGTTACCACTTCCGAAGACTGCTCATTTATTTTGTACTCTTTACATTAATGGAGATTACACTTACTAATATTGAGAGAACTGCCAGTCATTACACCATGCATTTATTTTCTGCAAATCCTCATGATTTTTCACGTGATACTACTTTCCTGTACACTACAGCATTATTGGCAAACAGTCTCATAGCACTGTCAATACCATAGACTAGATCGTTTATGTAAATCTTTAAAAGCAGCAGACCTATTATGCTGCCCTGGGGCACATCTGAAGTTACGCTTGTTTCAATCCGCTACTTCAACAAGGCTACAACTTCCTAAAAATCATGCCTTGAAATGAGGTCCATTCTGACATTTTGCCCACCACATGTACAATTTATTTCCATCACCCTCCCACTCTTTGCAACATCCTTGTCAGAGCCTGTGCTGCCCCTGCACTGATCTCCCTACTATACAGCTCCTACCTCTGTCTGTAACCACGCATACTCTAAGACTTGACCCATGCACTCTCCTACCATCATCTATGACAACCCTGTAACTGGCTGAACATACACAGTAAAACTTCATCAAAGCAGAACGTGTATACTTTGGAAACATACTCAAATTGAAGTATTTCAGTCCTGATGATCCAACACAGTTACACACTAATTTTTTGTATAAAGCAGAATGTAACTATCGCAGATGCTGAATTCAAATTGTAAGACTGAATAACTGCATAATGCATAAAGAGCTTATTCAGTATTACTGTATACATTAATCATTCACAACAGTGCAAGAACGCTACTTTTAACACAGACTGCGCAGGCCTGACAATGCTTCTTAGTGGTGCAAACCGAGGAAAGCACTTAGACACAGGGCAGTGCTACAGATGTGGACATCAAACCTCACAGTTGCGTGCAACAATTAACAAGTTAAGAACACTCATGGCACATAAAAGTTTGTTAATGCTGTCAGCGTTTCTCAGTTTCCACAATTAGTGACGCTCACAGGTGCACACTGGAACATTGTTGCGGACCTGTGAAGACAGTAATTCAATCTGGGCAGTGAAAGAGGTGGGTGCCATTACGTTAAAGGGGTGGGTGTCATTTCGATAAACAATAGTCTAACCCAGCAAGGTGAACCATTGCAAAGAAATGTAGTTCCTGCAATATTTTTTGCCAGTTTCAGCTGACTAGTAACTATGTCGCACAAAAAGTGTGTGTCACTGACACTGAACGAGAAGGTTAAGGTAATTGACATGAGTTAAGAAAGAAACTACACAAAGTAACATTATGTTTCAAATGCAGTTAAATTTGTTACTTTAAGAAATAGAAATAAGATACAGGATAAATGGATAAAAGGGAATGAGCAGAAGAAAACTGAAGAACAGGGGAGAAAGAGGATGCTACAGAGTGACACTCACAAACCACTAATGAGCTTGGAAATATGGAGTACAAGGCATCCACAAGATGGCTGCACAGTTTCAATGCTAGGCACAATATCGTGTGGGATTCAGTATGTGGGGAAGCTAAGGATGTGCAGTAAAGTGTGGCAACAGAATGGAAGACAATACCATACAACCTAAATGTGAACTATAATAAGAAAAACATCTATTGTCGATGAAATGGGTCTGCTTGTCGCGCACCGCCTTCAAAATTTTTAGCAATTCCAAGTGTAAAGTGCACCAGAGGAAAAAATGTCTAAGAAAAGACTCCCTGTACAGTTGTGTGGAAACAGATAAAATTGAAAAGGCACTGGTGTTTAGGGTTGCCATCCGTTTCAATATATCAGGACAGTCCCTTAAGGACCACCTCATCCTAACATCCTGTAAGACCAAATTTTGTCCCAATATTGCGAAATACTGTTATGAGCTTGGTTCAAGCATTGCAGTAATGCTATCTGTTAGCACAACACGTAAATGCAGCCTCAGTTTCATTTCTGTTAAGGAATTTTTGCTGACAAGCATCACAGATGTAGTGATGTGGGCCAGGCAAATGCCCTGTGGGTAGGACATTTATAAATGGGCATTTGCCTACAGCAGATTTAAATGCCCAAAATCTGGGCACTTGGGCATTTATAAAAAATTACTTTTCAAGCTTTTTTACTGCTAGAAGGCATAATTTACCAACTGAAATAAGGGATGGGTTGATACTCCTGGTATTAAAAGTAAATGCTTTCATTTAAACCTACTTACACCATTCATTGCCTTTATTACTATGAACAAAAGGAAGTAAGGGCAGCATTTTTTAACTAGAATGCAAACTTCAAAAACATTATCCTTAAGTCGTTGCTTCATAATGTAAAGCACTTTATAATCCATGTTAGATCTCCGATTATTGAAGAATGATTATTGATAGCCCAAATATTACTGAATATATTACACAACTGGCATTTGTTTCCTGATAAATTTATTCTTAAACGTTTATCTTTTCAGTGAAAAAATGCTTTGCTGTCAGATGTAGCTATATTTGTCACAGACAGATTACAGTTTTCTATTCTGCTCCATTCTTCATCTATGTTTATGACTCCACTGCTATGAAGAGAAGACCCTGTTGATCCCACGGAAGAACCCATATTTAACAGTCCAAGTGAAGACAAAATTGAAAGCAACCCAGTGGTCAGCGAGGAAATTATTCTACAACTTATGAAGATCAAGAAACTTAGTGACAATTACATAATTTTTTTGTAGTAGTACAGAATAAGTAAAAATACTATCTACAGGCTAACTACTTACTGTAAACTATAGTTTATTTCAAATATTGATTTTAAAACTTTTTTACTATGCACTACCCCACGAATTTATCTCCTTAAATTGTAAGAAGTTACATTTACAGTCCAATTTATTTTTCAAGGGTGGTCTTTGTCAAGAAAGGCCATACAGGTCTGAAGCGTCGTGCAATTTGTAGCAGTTTCATCTCAGTAACTCACTAAGGTAAGACAGTTGTGACGCATCTCATTTCTATGAATAATCAGACAAAAAGCATCAGCATCAAAGCCTATTCTGCAGTCATGATTAAAGAAGATAACCAGGAAAAATTGCTCACTCTTGCTGTAGAACTAACAACTTATAAAGTTGTCAAGCATTATCAGTCCTTCAATTCTCTTGACTACTATGGAACAGAATGCCCAATCTATCCCAACTCTGAAGTCATCGCAAAGCAGTCTACAGCCAGCATAAAAGCAATACAGCTATTGTTAAAAATATCGTTAAAAACTCACGCCATGCACTGAATGCATGAAACATTTGCAAGACGATTCATTTTACATTATAGGCACTGACGCATCTAACCACAAGGCTGAAAAGATTTTTTTTCTGTAGTTGTCCAATATTTAACTGAAACTGACAATCCAAAAGACACTGCTGACGTTTGATTCACTGAATAAAGAAACATAGGAAAGAACGTCAAAGTTTTGTCTTTTGAGACCACTGCAAATTCCATTACATAAATTAATTGCATTTGGTGAAGAGAATACAAACTTCCGAGGGCTTTGTGACACAGCCAGTGGAATGTTTTATATCAAGTTAAAAAAGAACTAGGAAAAATGAAGGAACTGGATGCCCTACCCACAATGTTCTTCACCATACTATATCAAGCGATGTTGGGAATCTTGACTGTTGACATTGAAATAGTCATGAAAACATTATTTTCCAATGCACATGGTAAGGACGCAAGCTGAAATAATTCTGCTTATATATTATGTCAATTATCACACTCTTTTAGGTCACTCAAAAATAAGGTCTCTCATCAATGCCCTCAGTTCAGAGAATTCTTAAGTTTTGGATTCCAGTGAAAATTTTTTCGACACAGAAGACAAGACACCTAAAATTTCAGATTTTCAGTTGTACGATCAGTGAAATTTACTTCATGTTTCTGCAGTCAAACTTGGCTCTGTGTGAAAAATTATAAAAAGCATGGAGAAGAATAAAGCCTTGATAATTTAAGTAAGAAATACATTGACACTCTGATGTCTGAAAGAAAGGAAGACTGCCAATTTTATTGGCATGCAAGCAAAGATGAGTGATTAAAATAAAAAGTGAGACCCCTAACCAAGAAATAATTTTATTTTGAAGTTTGAGAAAGAGAATGGTTTTCTATGCCCTAGCATTTTGATTACTTACAGAAATTGGCCATTTCTTTTAATAAATATCAGGTATTTGGTTGATGACACTATCTGAAACCCCAGATTGGGAGGGGATTGAAAACTATTTAATAGGTCTCAAAATAATGTTAATATTTCAGGTAACAATTTCGTTAATGGGTATAGGTATCTGAAGAGCTTTTTAGAAACAAAGCTTGGCTCTGAAAAATGAAAGTCTACACTCCATGTAAGAAAGGCAGATTTACAGAAACTAAAAATCTGGGAATGCAAACACTAACTGCAAATATTTTTTACTCTGGCACACAAAGCCACTATGGAAAGAGTATTGTCACTGGTGTCGGCCCAGTGGGCTGATGAAAATCTATTGCTGGCAGGGACTATGAAATCAATCTTACAGTGGTACTTTAATTACAAGCTGACTTGCAAGGAGTTTTATGAATACATAAAAAAGGAAAAAAAGACATGTTCAAAATGGTGAACTCTTCTGAAAAATATGGTGTAACAACTACTTCTGCCACAAAACGTGTGATTATTTTCTAAAAAAGTAATTATATTAAATTTACTTCATTTCTACACCCGTGACAGCGTCTCGATGAGATCTCAGCTAGATATGGCAACCTTAACTGGCAACTGTAGAGGAGACAAAACTGTAGTGTTTCAATAACATAGATGTCAGTAAGCTTTCAGTCATGGCAAAGCAATACTGGACAGAGCAATCTGCCATCTGAACATCAAGTTATGAAACTTTAAACACTTGGTTCCCACAAGGTTCAACTAGACAACCCACAGACCAGATATTTACACATTCTAGTCTCCTGGGCGATTAGCCACTCACTTTTAGTGTTGAAGTCAAAATTACATTTCTTCTCAGTATGTCGTGGATGCACTACATTGCACTGGCTTGGCAGCAAGGGAAAATAAAGCTCTAAACTGGTAAAGAGTGCTTCGGTAATTTGGGGTTTGGAGATTGTGAGGCTTCTGCGGCCACTGTAGCTCAAGAAAATGCAGGAGGAGCAATTGCTGGAATAATTAAACGTGAAACAGTTCAATGAAGACTATATTTAAAGTGACTATTTCCTGTCAACTCATTTCCCTTCAGCAACCACTTAACAGAAATCCGCAACACAGACGATAAGGAAGAAACAAAGGAAGACAAGCAAAATGATTTTGCTAGGAAAAATTGATGCTTTGAGAACTACTGTTTGCATACACAATGTCATGCAATCTGCAGCACACACAAATTCTCCGAAGCTTGTTTAACTATTGTATAGTGCGAAAAAATTGATGTATACAAATGGTTTCGAACAGGACATTCCAACAGGTTTCCCTCCTTGATGCGTGGCACAAAAAGTGAAATGTAAAGCAAATAAACACGCGAATAATGTGTGTGTAAATACAATAATAAATTTAAAACCAAAGTAAAGATACAGGAATACCATATTTATCAGTCAGGGCAATAATCCAGCATTCTATAGTATAATAAACAGTAAATGAGCACCTACACAGGAGTGAAGGTATGTAAAAACATGCATAATTAAACTTTTGTGGATGATACCCGACTAATTTTATGCAGCCCAACGAGTTTCGTGTAAACCGGAAACCTGTCCAATTACAAAATTATTTTAGTTCCCTGCGATTCTGTTTCAATGAAGTTTTCTGTACTATCACAAGGAGAGAGACCTGTGAAATAGTGTTGTGTGCCAACTATTGTGCAAACACTGTTTGGCCTTTTACATTGGCATGACCACCACTAAGTTATCAGTTAGGGTGAGTAGGCATAGCCAAAAGGCATGTACTGGCAGCACACACTATCCTGTCGCAGAGCATGCCACACTAAGAAAAATCAAGACCTCAGTGCCTGTTTCCCCCGTATGTGCCATCTGGATTCTTCCCGCAGGCGCCATTTTTCGGAACTCTGCAGGTGGGAACTGGTGCTGCAACAGGTCCTCAGTTCTCACCATCCACCTAGCCTTAATTCACGTTAATCTATTTGGTCAAAGTATTTCTCCACACGCTTTTTACACTGGAGGGCTGCATCTGAGCAGATTTTTTTTTTTAGAAAACAAAAAATGTGTGTTCCTTACTTGTACGTTACAACATATGCTAAATTCAGTAACATCCGAAACTATAAAGGCAAGATTGATATGGATTATGCCTGTAAGATTTGAAAGATTAGTTTAACGTAATGGATGTCTTGTAAAGAGGTTTATGATGAACATCATCAACAAAAGTGAAACAAGTGGCACGGAACTCTGTCTAATTAAATGACAGTGACTGAACCATATTCAGAAATGACACAGGAAAATAACTGGCCAAGGTTGAAAGCATATAAAATGGAGACTGGTAATAGGAAACTAGTCTGGGGGGAGGGAGAAAAGAAAAATATTGACATGATGAATCAATATATGCACAACTGTCACGTGAAATCAATCAACAGTGCGATGCGCTTCCCTTAGTCACCACTATGCTTTTCAAGTCACCCCATGCTTTTGATAACGGCCTTGGGAGGCTCGATAACTGCCATGGGAGGCTAAGTGTGATAACACTGTTGTTGGGTAGTAATGGCTCTGACAAGGTAGACTAACGTGGAGCTGCCGCCACCATTTTTCAGCAGAAACCCCCAGGAGCAGAATGTGTCCGTTGCATTCTGTGTGCAGCACACTGACCGCACTTCTGGCACGTCTCTTTATGTAGCTCAGGAACGTTCCGGAAGTGGGTCCGTGTACAGCACTGTCAGTTCTTCTGTTCACCACTTCTACAGCATTTCCCTGCACCTACCAAAACTGCAGTTTGATGATGTGGCACACCTTCAGGCACCCAAGAAGATGGCATGTGTTGATTTCCTTTGTATTTACACAACACACAGCCTCTTCTCAGACACCCAAAAGGCCAAGGCATTTTCACTGAGGTCATCGAACACAAGCTCAGACTGCATCAGGCAGTTCACACCAGCACAGCACCAGGGTGCTATCTCTGAGCTCAATCTTGCAACAGCTGAAAATAAGCACAACAGACTTGCACTGTTAAGGATTCCATACAAAATTATGTATGCAGATAGGACAGGAACAGGAAACACTATTTTGCTCTGTGACACAGTTACAGCAATACTCTGATGTTTTCTTTTAGTTTTACTGTGATTTTGATGACAGCTTTTGAGTATCAAAATGTAACAAAATGGCTGTATCAAGACTAAACAGACTTCAAAACCCGAATATTTTTACATTGCCGAAGGCACATGCATAGATCTTGGTATTTGGCATGAATTTTAACTAGATATCTCAACTACCCGTTCTTCAGAAAAAGGGGCCTTGGACAGATAAATGATCTTATAAGTGTTCCATTTTTACCAACAGATACAGAACTCTAAAAATAAAGAGCCAAAGGAAAAGGAGACAGGCTGGGAAGAAGTACAGGAAGAAGGGAATGGCTCTGATGCCACTAAAATGGGGAGGGGTGTAGATGAATGAAAAAATACTTTGACTAGACTGTGTTGAACAATACCTGCCTCTCTGGTACAGAGTCACTTCTCATTAGGTGGTCACACAGCCCTGTATAGTGCACAGACCACCACCAACATGCCAGTGGACTTGGTTGTTTGGTTTAAAAGGTGGTGGGTGGGGGGAGGGGGGGAAGCAAACTATGAGGTCATTGGTCCCTTTTTCCCAGTAGAACATTACCCAAGGGAAGAAGCAAACAAAAAAGATGTACAGCACAATAACAGGAGAAAGGAAGAACCAGAAGAATGACAAACACTAAAATGGACTAAACAGGACAAGTGAACCACAGAGCGTCAAGAAACAGGGAGATGAGATTAAAACAAGAAAGCAGATTTCCATGGCTGGCTGACCATCAGAATAAAAAAAAGGACAAAGCCAGCCACTCTGCAACATCAAAATCTCCACCCTAAAAGCCCTAGGGTGGAGGACACAAAGGGACAAAGGACATGCACTAAAACTCAGATCAAATCATAAAACCCACCCTCATGAATACATCTTAAAACTAATGCTGCTGTTGAGGCTTTGTCGCCCAACACCGAAGGTAGAGTGCTGGGAAAGTCTAAAGTCCACTGCAGACCGGCTAAAAGTGGGCAGTCCAACAAGAGATGGACAACTGTCATTTGGGAGCCACAGCGGCACCGAGGTGGGACCTCACGACAGTAGGTAACCATCTTTGGGTTTAAGACCGCAGGTCTGGTTCAGATATGCCCATCTCCAGGAGCAGTTTCCGCAAAGCCTGTTTGGCCAGCCTGTCGGTAAGTTCATTCCCTGGCATTCTGATGTGTCCTGGAGTCCACACTAACACCACTGAACAGTTCCAAGGCAGAGACGGACTCCTGGATGTTCACTATCAAAGGATGGTGAGGGTAGCACTGGTCGATAAGATTGTAAGCTTCTCAGGGAGTCAGAACAGAGAAGAAACAACTCACCAGAACAGGAAGAGATGTACTGAAGTGCACGAGATATGACCATTATCAATGCAGTGAATACACCGCATCCAGAAGGCAAGGAATGCTGTTCAATATGGCCTCTGCAGACATAGGCAAAGCCAACATTACCATCACCCATCGAACAGTCGGCATAAACAACTTCAGAGCCTCAGAACACGTCAAGAATAAGGAAGTGACAGCGGAGTGTGGCAGGGTTAACGGAGTTCTTAGGACCACGCGAAAAGCCCAGACAAAGCTTCGGCCAAGAAGTACACAAATGGACCTCATGTAAACGTGGTAAAGGGAAGGACCCCAGTTCGGAGAGGAGGGATTGCACACGAACCCTGACCTGGGCCGTCTATGTGTGTGGGAGATGAACTGCTGCAGGTGGAAAAATGAGACATTAATTCAGATGCTCAGGAGAACTATGAATGTGTGCAATATAACTGGTGAGCAGTTGTACATGTTGGATCCACAATGGAGACTGCAGCCTCCACCAGGACACTGGTCACCGGACTCATTCTAAAAGCACCCATCACTAGGCGAACAGTGGTGCACTGGGTAGAGTAAACGCAATGCTGGGGGCGCCGCCGAACCAAGGGCTCTGTAGAGCTGCAGCAGTGCAGAGCAATCACCATCCCAGTAGGTGTTGCTCAGGCAGTGGAGAGCATTGAGGTGCTGACAGCACTCCCGCTTAAGCTCACGAAGGTAAGGTAGCCAAGTCAATTGGGTGTCGAAAACCAGTCCTAAGAATCAATATGTCTCCATTACTGTGAGTGGATCATCATTGAGGTAAAGTCCAGGTCCCAGACAAATGGTACAATGCCGACAGTTGCACGAGACACAACTTCACATCTGGAAACTGGAAGCCATGGGCTAGAGCCCATGACTGCGCCTTGTGAATGGCTCCCTGTAGGTGCTGCTCAGCAACACCAGTACTGGAGGAGCAGTACGAATTGCAGAAGTCATCCGCATACAAAGAAGTGGATACCAACAGCCCTACAGCTGCTGCTGGGCCATTGATGGCCATTGAAACTAGAGATACACTCAATATGGAATCCTGCACTCTCCTGCATATGGGCTGGGGAGGAGGAAGATTTGGATGCATGAGACACTTGACACTGAAAGTACGGAGCAATAGGAAAGTTTGGAATCAAATCGGGAAGGGGTCCCAGAGACCCCACTCATATAATGTGGGAAGGATATGTCGCTGGGTCAAGTCGTACACTTTATGTAATTCAAAAAAAGATGGCAACCAGACGGTGGAATCTGGAAAAGGTTGTTCAGATGGCAGACTCTAGACCCACAAGATATCAGTGGCAGGGCAACCCTGGCGAAAGCCGTCCTGACATGGAGCCACTAGGCCACGTGACTCCAGGAACCCAACTGCCGGCACACTATGTTCCAGCAGCTTACAGAGAACATTGGTGAGGCTGATGGTCCGATAGCTATTAACATCAAGCACATTTTTACCAGGTTTTAGCACCAGAACGATGCTTCTCTCTTGCAGGGTGTATACGGGGACAAGGAAAAAAAATTCCCGGATTATTCCCGGATTTCTCCCGGGTATCCCGTTTAAAAAAATATGCTTTTTCCCGGGCGAAAATACACCTTTTCCGTGCTAAATGACAGTACGTTTTCTGTAGATTTTTCCCTCGGAACTGTAAAACTTGTCAATCCTTGGAATGGTTAATGTTTTATACAATCGCGTAGAACTTCCCGGAAAAAAAAGAAAAGACGGGGCAGAGAAGTTTTGGAAAGACCTTTGTTTTGCAGCAACATATACGCTGCATATTTTCGTATTACGAAAGTATAAATTCGAATTGCACCAAACACCACGCGTTAGTTTCCGGAGCGTTGAAACCGAGGTTGATATGTCCTTTTGTAAGCGAGTCATATCTCAAGCCACGAGATCTCGCCAGACGACAGCAGCTATTCAGAGCATAGGACACGTGTTTTAGTCAGCCAATAGCACCATCACTTAAGGTTTATAATTTATATAAAAAACTGGTAGCTGTTTTTTATATAAATTATAAACCTTAAGTACAACAGCCACGTTTCTCAACATGTCGACTTTCGACAAAATAGCACCATCACTTGTTACATAGCGCGAACACACAAGAGGAAAAGTTAACGGTTTACATTAATGTACACAATACCGTATATCTACAAGAAAAGCTAAGCTTTCACATATAATATTGGTCTCTAAGATTAACACGCTACAACAGAAGCTAAGCTTTCACATGTAATATTGCTCTTTTTTTGCGTGTGTTATACTTTAAGATACATCACACAAATATGCCAGTAAATTTAAAATGACATAAATGTCTCGCGGCTGGAAATTTTTGTAAGTGGCTGGTCCTCAAACTGTTCAGTTTCGAACGCTCTGTGATTTAGATATCCATCCCTCTTTCTCACACTTAACATAATTCATATTGGGTAAAAAGAAATTTACTTTGAAAGTAACGCTTTTCTAACCACCGTTCGCAATATTACCCAGAGACTGTTCGAAACAGGTTCGATTTACCAGTTGCCAGAGAGCGCCAGAAAACGGACATTATTGTGCGTGTGCAACTGCAGTGGTGTAGGAAGCCCGCATGTTCGTGTGTATAAAGCACTAAGAGAGCTTAGATTACACCATCAAAGAAACAGGGCATCAGACGATACTCCAAAGAGCATCGGAATTTTGTAAACCATACTAAAATGCATAATTCACCTTTAAGTGCAATTTGGCTTTTTCCAGATTCACGATGAAGCAGGTCCCATCTGATATTAAGCTTTTCAGTGTGGTTTTTGGGATGTAAATTTTCTTGGAGTACCAGTACTATGCGATCTCATTTTTGGTTCTTTATTATGGCATAATGCCATACATGGCAAAAGTTGATAATGTGCACTTGAAATTCAGCGAACAGTTGGAACTAGCCAATACTGTAGAATGAAACACTTCGTTTCAAATAAAATGATCGCCTCAGCGGAAAGATTAATCAAGCCAAATTTCTTCAGCAAACTTGCAAAAATATTGTTCTGCAAGGCGATTAATGCTTGACTGCTACTAACTTGGAAATAAAATAATAATATATTTTTGCCCTCCGTAATCATGTGAATGTATTTTAATTCACTTGATAGCTCACGCCCACAGAAATCCATTTTGTTTTCATGTGACGTGGGAGCTGTAAACGAAGAGAAGCAGCGAAATCACTTAACGTAAACATGGGTCACGTGCAGGTTAACCCCCTCCCCACTACAACTCAAACAGCCAAACTACAAGTAGCGCCGTAGCGGAAAGCAGGAGAAGGTACTACTTATACGCGAGTCAAATGCGCATGCGCAACACACCGCTGGCAATTGGTCAAACGAACCTAATGTGAACAGTTGTGGCGTCATGCTCATAGGAAGCAGTTCATTGTTACGAAGAATTACAGTCTGCGCCCTACGGCCTTTTTCATATTTTTGTTATTTGCAGACACTTGTGCGTGCACGGGGTTTCGTTGTAAATTGCACATTTCCTTTGCCACTAAAATTTTTTTCCCTCGTTTATATTTTATTGCTGCAGTATCATTCTCCAGTAGCAGGATACAATAACGATCTTTGCTAGAAAATCAATTCTGCAGTCAAAATTACAAAAATTTAACCGAAAGCTAAAAGAATGAAAAATTCCCGGAATTCCGAAAAATTCCCGGGTTTTTCCCGGTTTTCTCCCGGATGAAAAAATTCCCGGGATTTTCCCGGATTTCCCGGTTCGTATACACCCTGTCTTGCCATTGCGATGGAAAGACACCAAAGCACCATATCCAGTTGAAGATGACAAGATATCGCTTGTAGTCAAATGAAAGATGTTTATCATCTGACTGGATCCGATCCAGCCTAGGAGCTGTGTCAGGGCAATGTGCAAGGGCGCTGCCGAGTTCCCACTCTGTAAATGCGGCATTATAGGGTTCACTGTGAGGTGTAGTGAACGAGAGGACTTTCCATCTGCCATCTGAGGGTGTGAAAGGCTAGGGTAGTTCTCAAGAGACACAGACTTGAACATAGTGCTCAGCAATCACATTTGCATCAGTAGAGAGCACACCATTGATGTTAACACCAGGGACACCTGTTGGGATCTGGTACCCAAGAAGACGTCTGATCTTCGTCCAGACTTCGGAAGGTGATGTATGACACCCAATGGTCGACGTGTACCTCTCTGAATACTCCTGTTTCTGTCGTTTTGTAAGCCGGCGAATGCGGGCACAGAGCCACTTAAAGGCTAATAGGTGCTCTAGGGCAGGAAGCCGCTCATGTCATTGTAGAGCTCGCCGACACTAATTGCCTCAGTGCCTTCCAGCAACCACCAAGGTTCTGTCTTTCGCCGGGGGCACTCTAGAGAACAAGGGACCGTATTTTCCGACAGAAATTATCATTGTAGTGACCTGCTCAATCATATCAATGGCACCACGTGGGGGAGATTCAACAGTACCAGCAGAGGTGAAGGCAACCCAGTCTGCCTTGTTTAAAGCCCATCTGGGTAGGTGTATGTGAGTGTGACACAGGAGGAGTGACAGGAAGATGGGGAAGAGGCGTGCGGCAGTTCCCGTATTTAAGCTCCAGAGGTAGAGTTGGTACAGTAAATTTTCGACATCTCTGCCACTGCCAGTAAGCATGGTGCTACCCCACAAGGGGTTATGGGCGTTAAAATTTCCCAGAAGTAGGAAAGGTTTAGGGTGTTGATTAATCAGTGCAGCCAATACATGCAGGGGTACCACATCATCTGGAGGAAGATACATGTTGCAGACTTACATTTTGCGTCATCCATATCCTGACAGGCACAGCTTCAAGAGGAGTTTGAAGGGGCATAGGTTCACTACATAATGAGTTCAGGCCATGAACACAAACTCCACCTGACACTTATAGTCACTACAGTGCTTGTACTATAAAAAAAGTACAATTACACTGGAGGAAGACATGATCATGAGACTGGGAAGGCATGAAACACTATGACTGTCTACACCTCAGGGTCACCTGAGACCGATTTGCTATATCCATTGTGTGAGGGTCGGGCAAGATCTAGGTCCTTAGCAGGTGGCAGAATCTTCACCTAATCCTCAGATGCAGAGCTTGTAGGCAGTGGTGTGGGTGCCACCACAGTTCCCTTGATCTTTGGGGTATTTTCTGGATTGCTCTCACTGATCCTTGGGTTTCTCTGGCTGGGAGGGTGTCACTGATTCAGCCATCGGGACTGAGGATGATCGTGAAGCCGTACAGCCAGTTGCTTTTGGGCACTTCAGCCACTGGCAAGTTTTATTTTGACCACTAGCAGAAACCTGAGACGGTAGTGACCCAAGGGACCCCTTCCTAGCGAGAGGAGCCCAAGAATACTTATGCTTCTCCAGATAAGTGGACTGGTGTCCCCAATGGTTTGGAGACAGTGCCCTTGAGGTAGGTGGTGCAGGAGCAACAGCAAGGAAGTGCCCCATTATGAAGGGTGCACGAGTAGTCTTCTTGCTCTGAGAGCAGACTGGAACTCTCAAAACTGATGGGGCTACAACTGTTCTTGCAGCGGTGGCATAAGAGGTGGTCATAGCCACAGGATGTAGGCACTCAAATTTCCTCTTGGCCTCAGTGTAGATCAGTTGGTCCAGGGTCTTTATTCCAAGATTTTCCTTTTTCGCTGTAGAATGATGCTCTCTGCAGCTAACAGATGGGAGGAGGTGCACATTGAGTATTGGGATGGGATAGATGTCCACAATCCCAACATGTGATGCTGGAAGTACAGTGGGAAGACATATGGCCCAACTACCAGCAAGTACCACATAGGGAGAGGGATATGTGGCTTGACATCACAGTGGTAGACCATCACCTTCGAGTAATTTATCCCACTCTAAAGCCAAGATGAAAGCACTGGGGGGGGGGGGGGGGGGGGGGGGGCGCCAATCTGATTATCCCTCTCCCCGATGGATGCACCTGACGAAATGAACCTCTCGGAGCTCTAAGTTGGCACGCAGCTCCTTGTCAGACTGCGAAAGAAGGTCCCTGTGGAATGTAATACTCTGGACCATATTTAAGCTCTTACGAGACGTGATGGTAACAGAAACGTTCTCAGCTCATAACAAGCAAGTAATGGCCGTGACTGGGTAGAGGATGCCGTTTTTATCAAGACGGACCCTGACCGCGTTTTGGACAAGCCCTCTACCTCCCCAAACTTGCCCGCTAAATGCTCTATTAAAACTTAGGCTTCATTGAGACAAAGGAGTCCCCATCAGCTCTCATACATATGAGAGACTGGGGCGAGTAAGGTTTGCTGCCATCCTTAGCCCAGTGTTCCCCCCATGGTGTCGCCAGGGAGGGTAACGATTTAGGATCATACTTCCTTGCATTGTACTGAGACATGGAACACATACAGAATGCTAGCCACAGGACCTCCCACTCTTTTCCCCGCCATGATGAATCTCGAGCTGTGACGTCACCTGGCAGCTACTGCAGTTTGTTTACAACGGTGTCGCTCAGTGTTTCTATCGAAGGCGTGCATGTGAGTTCGTGTTACACGTTAGTTTAAGTGTAATTCTTGTCCTGCCGAGTGTTCAGGTGGAAAGGAATTGTTCCGCGAGTCTTGTAGGTTCGTTCTTGGAATTATGTCTACAAATATGTCGTATTGTGCAGTTGCTGAGTGTAGTAATAGTGGACGCAAGACTGAAAGCGTAATTTAACACAGTTTTCCAAAAAAAATGTTTAACTAGAGCATAAATGGATTGCTCGTTGTAAATGAGAGGACAAAATTAATGTTAATAATGCAAGAGTTTGTTCTTAACATTTTTGTGAAAGCAGTTACAAACGAGACTTGCAGAATGAATTGTTAGGTCTACCTACACGGAAACTGCTACAGGATAATGTTGTTCTGTCTCTAAAAATACCATACTGGCACAGAAATATATTCAAAGTTCCAGGTCCCAGCACCATGTATGTTACTGATAGCATTCTAACAGAGAGAGAACGTCACTGTGACACTAGAACAGTAAAAAAAGCTCTCTCAATGCTGAAAACTATCTCCCAAGAAAAGTAAGATGGACAAATCCAGCAACACAGACATTTTTACTGATCCGCTAATTTCACTTAAAAACCAGGAAATTCAAGCACTGAAGAAAAAATGGGTTAGTTTCAAGATTAAAAATGTTCGACTAGAACAAAGAATTAAGAAGTTATAAAGCAAGCTACATCTACAGGGTGTTACAAAAAGGTACGGCCAAACTTTCAGGAAACATTCCTCACACACAAAGAAAGAAAATATGTCATGTGGACATGTGTCCGGAAACGCTTACTTTCCATGTTGGAGCTCATTTTATTACTTCTCTTCAAATCACATTAATCATGGAATGGAAACACACAGCAACAGAACGTACCAGCGTGACTTCAAACACTTTGTTACAGGAAATGTTCAAAATGTCCTCTGTTAGCGAGGATACATCCATCCACCCTCCGTCGCATGGAATCCCTGATGCGCTGATGCAGCCCTGGAGAATGGCTTATTGTATCACAGCTGTCCACAATACGAGCACGAAGAGTCTCTACATTTGGTACCGGGGTTGCGTAGACAAGAGCTTTCAAATGCCCCCATAAATGAAAGTCAAGAGGGTTGAGGTCAGGTGAGCGTGGAGGCCATGGACGTGGTCCGCCTCTACCAATCCATCGGTCACCAAATCTGTTGTTGAGAAGCATACGAACACTTGAACTGAAATGTGCAGGAGCTGCATCGTGCATGAACCACATGTTTCGTACTTGTAAAGGCACATGTCATGTTCTAGCAGCACAGGTACAGTATCCCGTATGAAATCATGATAACATGCTCCATTGAGCGTAGGTGGAAGAACGTGGGGCCCAAGACATCACCAACAGTGCTAGTACTGTAGAGCAATGAGTCGCATGTCAACACAAGCACTGAAGTCAACATTATCTTCCTTCAATTGGGCCAACTGGCGGTGAATCTTTGAAGTACAGTACATACTGACTAAACTAAAATTAGCTCTAACATGGAAATTAAGCGTTTCCGGACACATGTCCACATAACATCTTTCCTTTATTTGTGTGTGAGGAATGTTTCCTGAAAGTTTGGCAGTACCTTTTTGTAACACCCTGTATAAAACATGTGTAACACTAAGAGGCACTAATGTGTATGCTCAGATATGAGAAGTACACTTTCTCAGTGTTTCACACCAGGACTAATTCGTTGTCTGTTAAAGAAGAGGGAGCAAGTAAAGTGGTGATCAGAGGACATTGCAAATGCTCTCACATTGAGGACTGTCTCCTAAAGCATATGCCTAACTGAGGAGGAAGAATTATCCTTTTCCCTGCAGGTCAACACTCCAGACATGGACGAAACAGTTCAAGTGCCGACAACCAGTTTTGGAGTTAATTAAGGGTAGGTCAGAAATGTTCACATCATTAGAGGCGATTGGTGTCCTAAGCTTCGACGAGATTAGCATTGACGGTTGTGTGACTTACAAATCGTCTGACGATGTAGTACTCGGACCACACAACAATGTCCAAGTCGTCATGGTTCGCAGCTTGTTTTCAAAGTGGAAGCAGCCAGTGTATTATGACTGACGTTGCAATGTCTAGTGATTTGTTGCAGAATGTTATAAAAGAAGTTGAAACAGCAGGAGTCCATATCGTAGCTGTTACGTGTGACATGGGACCAAAAAATATGAATGGGTAGAAGCAACTTGGTGTGTCTACATCCAAGACATCCTTTTCAAACCCTGTCGATCATAGCAGAAAAAGTCTGGGTTATTTTGGATGTTCCACATTTGCTTAAATTATTAAGAAATCATTTTGTTGATGACAATCACTTTGCCTGATAGTACTGTGATTACAAAAATGGTTATAGAAGTTCTTCGACATCAGATATGTTCTACATAGAAATCACAAAGGAAGCTTCATTCATTGAGCTCGTGAACGATGTTTTCGATGTGCTGAATTCGAGATACCCTCAAGATGAGAAAGCTCCCCTTAGAAGTGGTTACGGGTTTAATATAAGAAGTCAGGAAAACTCTAAAAAGATTTCTTGAAATGTGTTCTATTATAGGAGTAGGAAAAAGAAACAGTCTTCTCCCATTTCAGAAGGGATTCATTAGATCAATAAATTCACTTTTTGGACTTTACAATGACATGAAAAATTCCGGAGCTACTTTTGACAGCCAGACTTAAGATTGTCTGGAAAATTTCTTTTCCATAATCCGTGGCCTTTGTGTCTTCTACAACAATCCCACACCTTTCGAGGTGAAAAACAGAATTCGTTTATTGATACTGACTGGAAGTGCAAGTGAAATACCTTTGTCTTCTGGTGATTCAACTTCAGAGGAAAGAAATGAGAGTTCTGCTTCTGAAAGCTACCAGACACCAGCTAATTAAACTGAGGAAGATTTTGCACGTTTTCTCTCAAGTGATTTATGTATCAGAGTAACTGATAAATCATTAAACGTCACTACAGATGACAAAAACTTGCCCTTAGATTTTGAGCTCAGTGATTCAGTGTGTACCAGTGAAGACGTGAATGATGCTTTAAAATATCTAGCAGGATATATAGCATTCAAGGGCAAAAACATTGACAGTTCTTTGGGAAATACAGCAGGGCAGTGTGTTGTTGATACAGAATTACGTCTGAAGCAAGAATGGATTACTATTATTTCAAAATGGGGCCTCATTTCTCCCTCTATTGACTGTTTTGCTAAAATAGGTGAGTTAGAAATTATATTTGCTGCTTTTCACGGATCAAATATTTCTCATTGTAATAGAGTGATGGCATCCTTAGCAGATCATATAAGGGCGAAATTTCCCGAACTTAATAGCAAAATAGTTCAATTACATGTCAGAACAAGATCTTTTATACAGATTAGACATTTAAACAAAAGCACCAAAATTGATGCAATGAAATGGAATTTGGAAAGGAAGAATCGGATCTGGTCAGTGTCACCTTCAGCATCTTCGACATAGCTTCTGCATCAGCTTTGTAAGGTAAGTTCGAAGATTACTATCTTTTTATTTACAAAAAATGTGTAAAATAGGCAGTACCCAATTTTAAAACATTTACTGTAGTCGGGTGCCTAAAACACTAGCATGAATGCGGAAGCCAACATCAGCCACTAGAATGAAGTTTCATATCAGCCACTAGTTTTGCGTGGCGATATATCATCATTGCTATTAATATTTAGTGCATTTCTTTCGGAAACCCTGTATATAATATTAACATGAAGTGTGTTCAACCCTGTGAGCGCGAAACTTTAAGTTATATGAGAAGAGACGTGAAAACAATTTGCAATCTCTTATTTTCTACAAACAGAGACTGCTGCCGTCTGGCTGCCAGGCAACGTAACAAGTCGCTGACCAATGAGAGTGCACTAAGCCAATATAGCATACCTTTTTTATTCTATGTTCCTTGATGCTTGCATTTGATCACCAGCAAGTGATGTGGTACGCTTCATCGCACGTCATCCACCCTGATGCCACCCACTGCGACCAGGGGCCCTCCCCAGGCACCACCTAGCAGCAGCAGCAAAGGCCATCTGGCAGGATGGCCATTGCCAGGAATCCTGATGCCCCAGGGTGATGGGCATCAACTCCTTGGCATATGTTGGGAGTTAACAGTGAAGGCATCAGCAGAGTGCTCACTGTGTAGTTAGTCAGGGGTCTATAACTAACAGGGTACATGGCAGCCCCACACAATGGACTGGGTAGCATGCTGGATATGACGTGCAAAGAATTCCATGGTCCTCGTTGGTGGCTGGAGGGAAATGCACCCAGGAAGGTGTCATCACTCAAGATACGGAGGATGAGCAGGACTGCAATGCCATGACGAGAAAGTGAGCTAAAGATCTCGATCCACAATAGACACGACACACCACGTAAGGTGCCCTTCCCCAACTAGCTCGCTCTTCAGGAAAATTTTGGAACACTGAGGTCAAACTGTACAGGGTAGTATAACATACGGGCCGAAAGGTGTGAGACTCCTTTCAGTCGCCTCTTCGACAGGCAGGCCTATTCTAACCCCCGGGCCCAGAGGGAGGGGTCAATGCGAAAATGGCATAAAACAGTGGGCTCCTTCCAAGAGGGGCAGACGGAAGAGTGCCAAATTGCAGTAGACTCCTTGATCATGTGGAGTTTATTACTATGAGCAGTAGAGCTGTAGATGGCATTCCACTTTTGGGCAAAGAGAGATTTGACATAGAACCACATATCCTAAACTGGAATCAAGAAAGGAAAAGGGGTTAAGTATCTGCTTCTCTATCCAAAGTCAGCCAGTTCATTCCCTTGGATACCCATATCACTTGGGACCCAGAGAAAAACAACCTAACAGGCAGCACACCCAAGGGCAGAGTGAAGGTCATGGATAGCAGAGACCAAAAGGGTGATGAGAGTATCATCGGCTGATGGCCTGCAGGCTGCTCATTGAGTCTGAACAAATTAAAACACTGGAAGGAGGCCTGAGATACAAAAAGGAGGGCCTTGTGAATGACTAGAAGCTCAGCTGTGTGAACACAATACATGATAGCAGCAATAAATTGCATTCGAACCAGTACGAGATGTGAAAGCATATCCCACTTTATCATTTGTCTTAGAACCATCAGTGTAAAGAATGGTGGTACCCTGGAAGGATGGCATATACAAGACACCCGAAAACCACAGGAGCAACAGGTATTAGGACCCTGGAATAGATCAGTCCTAATCAGAGGTCTGGGCACCATCTGGGGTGGGTGGGTGAGTAGGTGGGTGTATCGTAGGAAAGACACAGGGTGCAGTCCAGGGAGCAGAGATGGAGATCCCAGCAGAGGGAAGTGAAATGCATGCCAACCGATAACCCCAACCGATAACCCCACCCATGGGCAGGTGTTAGGAGGGAAACAGCCCTCGTTGGCAAAGAGCATAGGGTACACAGGATGGTCAAGGAATTGGTGAATGGTGATTGCGTAAGACACAAAGAGTTGGCTTTGTTGTATGTGTAGAGGGGAATCCCCATTTCTGTGAGGAGGCTATCAACGGGACTAGTGCAGATGGCACCAATAGCCGGACACATCTCGCAATGATGGACATGGTCAAGCAGTGGAAGGAGCTGCTGAGCCATAAACTTGACTACCATAATTAGTCTGGACAAGACCAGAGCACAGTAAAGACAGAAGAGTGGAATGGTCTGCACCCCAAGATGTGTAGGCCAGGAGGCTGACAGCATAAAGCTTCTGCATACATGTAGTCTTTAGGTGGTGAATGTGGAGAAGCTATGTCAGCTTGTTATCAAAAATAAGGCCGAAGTAATGGGACTATGTTACAACATAAAGAGGACCTGGTTGCCTAAATTAAGTTCTGGATCAGGGTGTACTGTAGGTTGACTAAAAAAATGCATAAGCCACATTTTGGAGGGCAGAAACTGGAAGCCATGGGAGATGGCTCATGCAGAGCCCCATCAGATGGCACCTTGGAGCCAGCACTCAGCAGATGCTACCACATGGGAGCTGCACCAGATGCAAAAAATTTGTCGACGTATAGTTCCAGGGTAACCAGCAGCCCAACAGAGGGCACAAGCCCATTGATGGCAATGAGGAAGAGTGACACTCCATACACAACCCTTTGGGATACCATTCACTTGAAACAGAGGCACTGAGCGAAGAGTGAACTCCTAACCCAGAAGAGCCAAATAATTCAAAAACCCACTAAAACACTATTTGAGTCATGTGATGCCTGTGATGTCACTGGCTACCTTGATGCTCTTACTGCCACAATGATAATTCACAGTGATGTCTTGTTTCGAATTTACATTTCGGAAAATGTGTTACAAATTATATGTAAAATCATACTGTGTGTATAATCGTGAAAAAATAGTTTTTTTAATGTTCAAGAGAATCAGAAGATATGTAATTTATGGTTGCACTATATTGGCAAACTGTCACCACATGTTCACCCAAGTTCACTAAATTAAAAATGTGTTTCACTGTGAAGTTAGTGGTAACATTGTCGATATTCTTTGTCACTGTTACAAAGAAGGAAATTTGTCATTTTACCCGCCTACATCTGAATTATTCGGCGGCACAGTTGTTAGTTCTGTAGACCGTTGAACATATCCATAGATAAGGGGTTCAAATCTAACCCGAGAGAACACTTAATCTTTAAAAGAACTCCACAACCCTCTCGTATGGAAACAAAATCAATGACAAAATTACATCACACCAATCAGAAACAGAATACTATTGCATTTTCCTCACTGTTTGCATGCACTTACATCTGCAATTGCTGTTCACACAAGTCACATTCAGAAAGATTTCTTAGTTTACATGACCACACACTTTTTACTTTATTACAAACAATGTTTTTATCTTCATACTGCCCAGCCAGGATCCTTATTGTATAAACTTTTACAGTTTCGTCCTCTTACATAAAGATTAATTAAGTCTGCTTCAGATGCTAACATTATTTTACACTAATATCACAGCCCTTTTGTTTGTGTCACCAGCATGTTTTACATACTTTATATTTTCTCCTTACACACTCATCTCCCTACATCTCATTGTACAGTGGGCATATGGTTGTCATCATTGCTACTAACAATGCTTTCCAAAACTGAACTGTTTGTTCACAAAGTAAATGCATTTATCTTCTGTTGTCAATTTCTCAGACTGAGCTAAATCAGGGTGTCTACATGGACAAGGAAAAATAATTCCCGGATTTTTCCCCGGATTTCCCGGTTGAAAATACACTTTCTCCCGAGTGAAAATACACTTTTTCCGTGTTAAGTGACAGTATACTTTTTCTCGGCACTTATCAATCCTTTTATGATTTATGGTTTTATACACCTGTGTAGAATTTCGCGGCACTTTAGAAAATGAAACTCAGGGGGAAAAAACACGTTTTGGAAAGATCTTTGATGTGCAGCAACATATGCACTGCATATTTCCGTGTTACGAAGGTATAAATTCGAATTCCATCAAACAACGCATGTTGCTTTCCAAAGCATTAAAACCGAGATTGCGACGCGCTTTTGTAAGCGAGTCACAGCTCATGTCACCTGATCTCGCCAGCTGATGACAGCATTTGACACGTGATGTAGTCAGATCACTCTTAAGTAGCGCGACCACACAAATAAGAAAAATTAATGGATTAAATTAATGTACAATTGTTGCTACACGAAAAGCAAAGCTATCACATATAATATTGCTCTCTAAGATTAATGAGCTGCAAGAGAAGCTACGCTTCCACATGTATTGTTGATCTTTTTTGCGCGTCATACATCACATAAATGTGCCAGTAATTTTTTTTTAATAACGACGTAAATGTCTGATCTTCTGGGCTCGAAATTCTTCATATGGTCGTCCCCAAACAGTTGATTTTTAAATGAGAGTCAAACACACTGTGATTTAAGAAATTCGCCGTACACTCTCTCACATAGTTTATCTTACATAAAAGGAAATTTACTTTGAAAGTAACGCTTTTCAAAGCAATATTCGCAATATTTTTCCGTGACCTGTTAGAAAGGTACGTTTCAGCAGTTGCCAGAGAGCGCCAGGTAACTGGCGTCACTGCGCTTGCGCAGCTACGATGACGCAGGAAGCCCACATGTTCGTACGTGTGAAACATAAAAGATCTTGCATTAAAACGAATCTAATGTAAGAAACTGTCACGTCACGCTCATTGGAGGCAATTTGTTGTTAAGAAGCACTGCACAATCTTCCTAAAGCCTTTGACACACTTTGCTGTTGGCAGACGCTTGTAAGAGTACTGTGTTTTGTTGTTGTATATGGCGCATTTTCTTTGCGACTTAAGTTTTATTTTCGTTTTTTTCTCTCGTTCATGTTTTGTTGCTGCAGTATTATTCTGCAGAAGCGGGATACAGTAAATTTTTTTGTTAGAGTATTGGTTCTTACCAGTCAAAATCACAAAAATTTAACTGAAAACTAAAACAATGAAGAATTCCCGGAACTCAAAAAGATTCCCGGGTTTTTCCCGGTTTTATCCCGGATGAAAAAATTCCCGGGTTTTTCCCGGATCTCCCGGTTGTCCCGGGTCGTAGACACCCTGTAAATATACATCCCACAATTTAAACATAAGTTCTTGCTAGCGCTATTTTCGTCGTTCGTGTGAAACTTTAAAAAATATACAACCTTTCCAGGATTCGGGCATGTGACTTCTTCACATAGAGGCAGTTGCACAATCCATTGCGCCCCTGAACACTAGATGAATGCAGAATGTTTTAATCTTCCAGAAAGGAGATAAGCACTATGTGGATTTTGTTTTGGGTTACAGCTTATGACAGTCAACAATCCAGTTATAATACAGGGTGGTTCACTACGATATGAAATACTTTAGTATATTATTCTACAAGTAAAACTAAAGAAAGAAGTTCATATATAATAAACATAGGTCCAGAAATGTTTAGTTAGAGTTATGCCTAATAAAAGATTTTGCCTCAAATTTAGCAACTTGGGTAATATGAAGCCATTGTACAACTATGAGACAGTAAAACACGATATCCATTAATTTCTTGGTTATTGATCTGGTGAATCTATAAAAAGTCGCAGATGTGTATCTGCAGTAGTTTTCCAGAACAGAAGCAAAGAAGTAATTTCGTAAAATTTTTAATTTATTAAATACTTGTCCCAATTTGTTTTTTATATTCCAGACAATTGCACAACGTTTTCAACAGAAGTTGTGGCGAATTTCAAGAAGTTTTAGCGAATTTATTTTACTAAAATGATTGTAATAATGTTAACAAACTGTATGAATGTGACATTCTGCTTTTATTAATACCATAGCACAAGTAAATTCATGTTAAACCGTAAAAACAATGCTCAGTGTTAAGGAATTTGCACAGTGCACATACAATTTCACAAATTCACGTTAAACGTTCAAATGTCTCCACAGAGTTAAATGCATTTAGCTGCCCGTGCATGAACAGATTTTGTTGCTCGTTTCAGTTTCACAGGGTTGTTCGTATTTTCATATATTGCATTCATAATTTGAACAATATTGACTGTCCTCAAAGTATGTCTCATGCATCCCCATACACAAAAACCCATTGGCAATAGGGCGATCTGGGTGAACGAAGACTTAGTACCACGACCAGTTCATTTCTGGGGAAAACGTTCATTTAAATGTGTAACTGCGTTGAGGCGTGCCGTCATGTTGAAAATACATTTGCCATCGCGCAGCAAGTGGAACACCTTCGCGCAACAGGGCCATTTCTTGAAGGAATTGTTAAGTACGTTTCGCCAGTTAAGACGTCCTGGGAAAATGAAAGGTCCAATAAAGCGTGTGTGGATCATACACCATACATTTACACTAAATCCCGGCTGGAAACTGCGTTGCACTGTTAACTGTGGGTTTGCTTCAGACCATACGTGCTCGCTATGTACCGTAAACTGTATACGATTTCGAATAATCTGTGCCTCATCAGTAAATAAAATGTGTGTGTAATTGCCGATTAGTATTTAACCAGTTGCACAACTCCAAGGGAGGGGCAGGATCTCCCGTATGTAAATGATACGCTTTTTGTTTATGGTAAGGATACAGATTATTTTAGTTTAGTGCACGCCATACCTTATACTCCGATATGCCTAATAGTTGAGTGTACTGGAACCCGGGGTATGTAGAACAGCATCCATATCATCGTCTTCATTTATCTAGCGTTTGTACTGATTATATACGCTAGGTAGATAACCTGACTCCCTTAACATTTAAATACACTAATTCGGAATCTTCCGTGTTAGATAACGTACGCCACTTTGTTAAAGGCAGCCGTAAGATTAGCATCACATTTGCTAGAAAAACATAACGGCGTATTCCTGTGTCGTAAATTTGAAAGGCATCCCTGTTTCATAAATAATCTACAAACTACAACAATTACTGTGTGGTTTCACTTAAAATACACTGTTACTATGTTCTTTCACTGAGCAATACATAAAGACTTCAAGGTTGAGGAATGACAAACAGCTCACGAACGGTTGCCAACAATGACAATCTTTTCTCCATTCTTCATGGAAAGTAAACAAAGTAACTACAGTAATCTGTGCTTCTCTGGGTGTTCTGTTAAACTACTGTAAGTTGTGAAATATGTTAACTGATGGGAAGCTGTCATTGTGCTGACTAAAAAACTGGAGCAGATGATTTCCAGACCCTATATTTTAACAGTCTAGCAAATTCGCCTCACGCCTTGAAGATGTAAACGCGCAAAAATATAACTTCCTAGATTCGATTTTCGTAGTCCACAGGTTGTGTAGCATGTAAACTTTATAACAGGTGGGAGACTTAACTCTGGTTTAGTGTCTCGGCCCCCAGTCACACTATACGTTTTAAAATTTAACCAGACGTCCGACTGTGCTACTTTGTTGTCGCTATGGTATCAGTCCTATAAACGAGTAGCTGTCACTCAACTGTGTTGAAAGTTTTTATCGTACTTCCAAATTGTCGAGGTGAAGAAAGAAGTGGCAGGCAGTCACTGAACCATCTCAATGCATTGTTCTGTTTCACCAGACACGGTTACGTTAGATGATGTACCGTAACCGTATTCTGCACTGTGATTGGGTGATAGAACAGAATACCCGCCATATTGTAACACAGCGTTGTTAAGTGCGGTATTTGCTGGTTTTCATATGTAAACTTTCGTGCTGCTACAATTTGCTGTTCGATACAACGTCGCATTTACAACCTCTCAAAATATGCACGATTTAGGAACGGTTCGTGGTGCAAAAATGTTGGCTCATCATCACATTACCCTTAACTCACTCTCACTAAACACCAAACGATAGCCCAAGTACCTGTTGGCGGGCGTTGCGACCGTAGGGAAAGAATTTAGTCACGATTACGTTGACGAAATTTCTTTTCGTAAAGAAAATACAGACTCATGCATAGGCTCTGTGTTTGCTTACAAATAAATTTGTTTTTGGATGGGATCCGGCTTGAGAAAAGCCATTTTTCTTTTCTTCCACTACCCAAGCATGTTACGGGAGCTTTTAATCTTCTTATTACACAGGAAAAATCTATATCTTCATGTATAAATTCGAATTTTTAACCCCAAAACAGCAAATGGGAAAAATATTACATTACTGACCAATCTTAAATTTTACTACATATTTTAGGCAAAGGGAATCAATTTAGTTCTACACTAGTTAATTACAATTTTTCAAAAATAACCCGTTATACATCCTATACTGACAATGTCAGACAGCAGTTGGTACGAAATCGGTTCCCGCCAATCTTAAATTTTATGACTATTTATTAACCTACGATAAAAGCTATTTACAACTTTCCAAACAGCCAAGGGTTTTAAATACATATCTTGTTATCATATTCTGGTTTTACGTTTTGCATTCCATTTTTTTGCCATCACTGTATTTGTAACCATTCAGAAGTTACTTAGATCGAAATGTGAAAGGAAAATACCAAACATTTATATACGTGTAGGTGGTAAGAGCACTTTTCCTGTTCAACAGAAAGAAAATTGAAACCCACTCAGAGAACCTTGTTGCAATATTTTCTACTGCTATTATTAGAAAAATACCAAATTCTAACAGTGTGGTGAGCTTATTCATATACAGACATTACCAGCTAACATTTCCAAATTTTCTCTATTCGATTTTAAGAGTTAGATGAAAAAAACTTAGCTTTATGGGGACCAAGGCCATAAAAGCTCGTCATATCCATTATTGGCAATTCAGTACTCCGGTAGTAATGAGAATGCAAATTGGTTAGTTTTTGTACGTACACAAACACAAAACACGATAAGAAGTTTTCAAAATTAAGGGGTCGAAATAATGGAAAAAGTTATGTTTTGAGTCTTCCCTTTTGAAACATGTACCACAAATACGCGTCTTTAAATAATGATTGCTGCAATTATACCATTACTAATTTTAGTCCGTTACGCTCGTGAAAACCAGAAACCAAAACCTATCAGGCAGATTCAGTGACTATTCTGATGGGGAATTGCTAGTCAGCGGTACTTACCATCATCTTCAGACCTTGATGCACACGCGCCAGCCCCGATAGGACATCCACCGCTGCAAATCATACTTCCCTACTTGACGGACTTCAACTAATGGCATTTCTGCGCGGGTAAAGCAAACCTTCCCCACCACTCGACGACTCAGCCAATCGCAGCGTAGCGGCCAGATCCGCCCATCGTCGGTTCTACCAACATTTGAAGCCAATGTCCGGAAAGTTCCTAAATTTGTCTTTGTAACATTGGTCTCTTCGTGTACAGCTCCCACGCACGTCAAATTAAATCAAAACAGATTTCTGTGGCCGGGAGCCATTAAGTGAATTAATATACATTCTCATAACTATGAAAGACCAAAATGAGTTAGTAGTTTCGATTTTCTGATTTTATATTAGGTTCGTATGAGCAGTTGCCAGCGGGCTCGTGAGCATGCGCAGAGCTGAATTCGCGTATGAGCAGAGCCTTCCTCACGCTTCTGGCTACTTGGAGCGTGGCTGTTTGGTGTATGAGCAGTAGCAGCAAGCAGCCAGAAGCTACCCGGAGAAATTTGGCGCGCCCAAGCTGCCAGATCCGCGCATGCGCAGAGCAAACTGAGTTATAGTGGGGGGGGTCCTTCCCCACGTGACCCGTGGCCGTGTCTACGTTTACAGCTCCCATGTCAAATGAAAACAAAACAGATTTCTGTGGCTGGGAGCCATCAAGTAAATTAATATACATTCTCATAACCATGAAAGACCAAAATAAGTTACTAGTTTCAGTTTTCTGATTTTATATTATTTCCACGTTATTAGCAATCAACCATTAATGTCTTAATGAAGCTATTTCTGTCCGTTTTATAGAGAAATTTGCTTCAGTTAATTTTTTTTCCGCTGAGGCAGTTAGTTTAGTTGAAACGAAGTGTTTCATTCCGAGCTGTTGGCTACTTTCAGCCTTGTTCAGTTTAAAGTGCAAATTTTCATCTTCTGGGACGAATGACGTTATACCATAATAAAGAACCAAACATGAGAATACAGTAGTGGACCTCCATGAAAATTAATATCACGAGAACCACATGAAACGCTGAATATCAGGTACTTCAGAGTCCATCTGGACATAGAAATGTGCAATTAGAGCGGAATGAAGCATTTTAGTGTGGTTTATGAAATTCCGATGCTGCTGGAGTAGTCTCTGATGCCCTGTTCCTTTTAAGACACTGTAAGATCTCTTAATTCTATATACGTACGAACATACGTAAACATTGACTTGAAACTAAGTAGGCAAATTTGCTCAATAGTTTTGAATTAAATATTTTGTTTCAAATATAATGACAGCTGTAGCAGAATTTTATAGATCTGCCTTCTGTGAAAGTGTTTTTCGATCACAAGGCACTTGTCTAGTACTTCCTGTAGGCCTGAAGTTATTTCTTAATTTGTGTTTACGTCTTAAATTTATAGAATGCCATTCTATGCTAAATTGTAGACTGGCCGTGTTTTATCGTTTTAACTCCCCACATAGCTTCATATTTATTCCTGGAGTAGAATATGAACTGTCAGTTGTACGGTTTCTTGGCCTCACAGACAACTTTGTTAATTTTTTTACACATTTTGAAACAGTCATGAAATTTATTGTCCTTTATTCGGGTGTAAGCTACACAAGAAACTGTGTCAGTAATTTTTTTGCAAAAAATTTGCATTCCATGCTACTAGTTTTTTGCAGTGCTATGTAGATGTAAATCTGTTGGAAATGTTACATAACAATATTGCAGAGTACGAATTAAAAAAAAAAAAATCTGTCAAAGTCACCCCATAGCAAAATGTTATGGTACTTCGAGCTGTGGAATCTAATTTTGAAATGATATTTTGCCAAGAACTGCTTCCTTATTTGCATCCTTTATCTGGATGGAATACGATAAAACAGTTGTACTTAGATCAACTCTGTATGTCCTCTCAACAACATGCTGCAGGGCTGCACATGGTCACGTGATGCCCCACCACGCACGAAATTCCACCAGAAATGCGACGAAAAGCGTATGAGCAGAGCAAGCACCAAGCACGGGCTGCCTACGTCATCGTAGCTGCGCATGCGCAGTACAGCCTGTTGTCTGGCGCAGTCTAGTAACTGCTCAAATGAACCTAGTGTTTGATAAATAATAGATCAGTCCTATCTAAAGATTTTTATCTATCTCTTGGCAATTTTGTAGTGAATGCAGAGTTGTATCGTGGTTCGGAATCGACATTTAACTATAGATCCCCAAAACTGGTCGAGGAACACACGCAATGATCTGACCGTGCAAATGTCTGCGAAAATTAGCTTCGCTTTATCACCTGGGCGATTTTGATTAGAATTTCTGTTTCTTGCAATACTTTTTTTTCTAATACAAGTTGTGAGCATAGACTGTAATAGAATTTCCTCCATTTCTGAATAAACGAAATAAACTTTGAGCTTACGAGCGCTTAGGCGCTTGCAAATGAATTTCTTTTCTATACCGACTGACGGCGGGCGCGCAGTAGATTGGACCCACATCGCAGCTTATCTCCTATTCCAATCTACTGCACGCCTGCCATCTGTCGGTATAGAAAAGACTACCTGTCATATCACGTGTAAATAAAATGGCCTTGTCGTTGAGGGGGTTGCATTTGTTTGCGGCACGGTATATGAATAACTTCAGTGGGAGGACGCGCTATTTATTGCAGCGCATGTAGAATCAAGGTTATAATTCTGAGAATAGGTTAGACACCTTTGGTCGCTTAAGGAGGCATGTATTGCTTTTCCTCGATTAGAACCCGGTGGATGGGGCAGCAAGTCACTAATATTGGAACGAAGCACCCATTCCTATTATACGAGCCTGGACAGTTGTATTGCATACTATTCCGGAGTCTTCCAGACATTCTGTGTGCCACAATTTTTCCAGAATTTGCTTACCCTTGGGAAAAAAGGCATATATCTTCTGCAGTATGCTTATAGTTACGAGAGGCAAAATTCACTGTTTCCATCGTCATGTAGCCCTGCGCAGATTATTTGTCTGATTTTATGTTCGTAATCTGCATGGTGGGCTGAAGTAAATTCGCAATTTCCTCCGTGAGCAGAGGGTGAGATATTTTTGTTAGTACGTTTCTGCGAGAAATAGGCGTCTTCCGTAGGGTGCCGCCAGAAGTTTAAACATTTCAGTTAAATGCCCGTCACCCCCCTTAGTCGGCACAATATATTACACGAACGTCAATATTTTTAAGGCTCTGCAGGCTCCTGCAATAGATTGCCCAAACTTTCAATGTCTATCTCAACCGGTCAATATTATTCTCCAGTATTCAGTATTGCGCAATAAAGATTGAGCGTGAGAGGTTCCTCAACACACCCATCCCCCATCCAGTTCGAATGAATATAACGTTGATGATATATGACTCTTCCTTAGGTACCATAAAGTTCAAATAAGTAAGTGCAGCACTAATGTTTTGCTGTGTCAATCAAGTGCTCTAAATATTCGCGTGATTGCTATTTTGACCACATAAAGACTCCGTAGCTCAGAGTTCAGTGTGTCTTCTCCAACCTCAGGTTCAATACTCGGTATCGCCACAAATTTCCCCTTGCTGCTAGTAATGTTTGAGCAATCCCAACCCGAAAATGACAACTGTGGAGCTTACTGAATGACAAGGTTTTTTTTTTTCTTCAATCTAAACAACAGAACAACATTCATGAGCGTAGGGAAGGGGTGTAATAGTTTGTTACTTTCTTACCGCAAAACCTCGAAATATAACTTACACTCACCCATCCACTCACTTTAAATGTGCCATAAATTCCTAGAATTGAATAACAGTAATTAAACATCTGAAATAGTTAAATACAACTATAAAAATAATATTATTTTGCATAATGTACATTAGCAAATAAGAATTGGAATCTGCTTGACGAATCAGAATTTGGTGTCAATTTTGTGTCTGTCTATAACAAAAATTGTACCAGACATGGAGGCAATTGGAAAATCAATGGCGTGTTATGTTTAGAATAAAACTGTGTAAAAGATATTCCTGTAAAAATACGTCGCTGTAATTACAGAAAAGGTATATGCTTTGGGGGATGATAGTAATTCTGAACAAAAAACTTCGTAACAGTGATTTCCGAGACAGAACAGTTCCCTGTACATTATTATTTATTGCTGAATTATTCATTGTTTACAACGTACAACACTAGTGTAAACGAAGTTGAGACGGACAATTTGATAAGGTCTCTTGTGGTCTTATCAAGACGGGGAACTACCTCACATTGGCCTACAAAAACTATCTAAGCTACAGTACGTGCGCGTCGCGCAAAATTTTCTATTCTCTCGTGATCTCTTACGTAAACTGTTGTGTATATCCCTACAATGCTGTGAACTAAATCATTTGAAAAATATTCATCAACAAATATTCACATTAGGAAATTAATTTTTAAAAATATATTTTCTGACTGGTTATAATTTACACGAAATAAAATCGAAGTTTGCTCTCCCGATTACCAGTATTTCTGTCGGCACTACATCTGTGAATCCAGGTCAACAGACTACGGCTATATGTAGGGGAAAATAGGGGAACGCTGTTTCTTTCAGTCGTTTCGCCATAGCTCCAACAAAGTTATTTTCCTAGTTGAAGGTCTTCCAGTTTCAGTTTTACGCTATTTAAATTCATGTGGTTTACAGGTTCTGTGGGCTCGTGAATTATGTAACAGCAATTAGTACGGTAAGCCTCTGAGTGGGTGGCTCCTGCTGGCTGGGGTTTTTTCTACAGCCAGTCAGCCCGCAAGCGAATCCACGCAGGCTGAGCCCTCAGGCGGACATATTTTGCTAAACACAGCTTGTAATTTTCTAGGTTTCCTTGCCGTTTTCGAAATTCTTATTGGCCCAAAGTTAGCTTAAAAATTTGGAAATTTACATATGGAGCAATATAATAACTTCTAATAAAGATCGTCTTTTTTAGGGGCTTTCATGATTGTCGTAAACCTGAAAGACCCTTGTGTCAACCGCACACACCTATATCTACCGTCATTCAATAACGCCACAGTCAGAAGATGTTAACTGTGATTAGATCTGTATTACTTCGACAAAGACATTGGCAAATCTTTTATAAATGCTACTATGGAGAAGAATTTTCATGAAAGATATCAAAATGTACCGCATTACGCCGTCAAAGATTTTATAAAACGTCTTTTAGAGAAAAAAATCTAAAAAATTTCTTCTACATTGTAACACAGGCCACAGATGTCGTTTGGTTCTCTCAGTCTGTTCGTGAAGCGCTTTATGATTTCAATTAGTTAACAATTTCCATATAATTCAATAGCTCGATATCAGCCTTAATTTTAAGTTCACGGTATTCTGCGCTCAGCATAGAACAGATAGTTATGAATCGCTCGCACAGGCACATTCTTCTACGCATGTAAAGGGTTGGACAAGAAATATGGAAACAGCGTGAGGAATGCGTGCTTGATCGAACGTGAGAGAATTGTCGATGCTCGTTGTCAGGTGCTTCGGTAGCCAAGGGCGCGGAGTGTATGTTGTTTCATGGGATTTTTACCGCATACAGGGAAAAGCGGAAAATCATCATATTGACTTTGTTCTTTTTGCCTCCTTTTTTCGCAGTTCAGTTGCACATATACAAGTTGTGTAGATTAATTGATGTCTTTAGCAACTGTAATAAAAGTCTTATTAAGACCCGACGCGTTTCGGTTTATTTTGAAGCATCTTCGATTGTCTTACTATTTTATTTGTTTCGATCATTATCAGTTCGCAAGGTTTATTTATTACTAGGGTGACCAGATGCAATTGTTTAAAAAGGAGGACAAACAGCTTCAAAAAGGAGGTCAAAGGAAGAAAAAAAAGAGGACACATCACACGGGCCAACTGCAGATGAGGATACCACCCGTCAAAACACTCAACAGGAAGCCAAGCCAATACAAAGCGAAGATACGAGACGAAAATTTTAAATAATCGATATTGGCATTCGCTTGTAGGTCGATGAACGATAACATCGACGATCCTGGTGCCACCTATTAACACCGCCTTCGTGCTTGTTTATCACGAAGGCTGTACCAATAGTTAAAGTATTGAAGAAAAGAGCAATAGAACGGGACGAATTGTAAATTTAACTGTATTACGCTCAACTTCGCGAAAAAGCCTGACACTATAAAAATCCGCCCGGACCCCGGACAAAGAGCTAAAAAGGAGGACATGTCCGGATTAATCCGGACGTCTGCTTACCCTACCTATAAACTGTTTTTATTCTTTTCGTTACAGTTTTCTTTAACTGTTAATAGTAATATGTAAAGCATGAAAACAAAATTATAAGAGGAAAAAAAACATATTGCTACAGTTACCACTGAAGGTGCTTTAAAATAAACCGAAGCGCCTCTGGTCTTAATAACATTTTCATTGCAATTGCCAAAGACGGCGATTAATCTACATAATTTGGAAAATCATCATCCGCTACGTCTCAATGCGGGCGAAAGTGTGTGTTGAGTGACCGCGACGGACGGTCATTGAAGAGGATTTTGAGGAAAAATAGCAGGACGCGAGCTAAAAAAAACGCACTCGCGAACTCCGTCGGCACCAAAACACGAATGGAGCTCCAGAAGTAGGGAATTGCGGGTCCAACTGTATTCCCACAACAACACATCAGTCATGCAAATTCCCCAAACGAGAAAACATGGACCCGAAGATGCAAAGCCTGAACTATGCAGCAATCGAAGGAAGTCATTTTCAAATGGTTCAAATGGCTCCGAGCACTATGGGACTTAACATCTGAGGCCATCAGTCGCCTAGAACTTGGAACTACTTAAACCTAACTAACCTAAGGACATCACACACATCCATGCCTGAGGCAGGACTCGAGCTTGCGCCCGTAGCGGTCGCGCGGTTCCAGACTGAAGCGCCTAGAACCGCTCGGCCACAGCTGCCGGTGGAAGTCATTTTGCTGGAAGAGTCTTGCTTCTCATTGTTTCCTTCTGGCCGAGTTTATGTCCCAGAAGTGAAACAAGAAAAGCCGGCCGCAGTGGCCGTGCGGTTCTGGCGCTGCAGTCCGGAACCGCGGGACTGCTACGGTCGCAGGTTCGAATCCTGCCTCGGGCATGGGTGTGTGTGATGTCCTTAGGTTAGTTAGGTTTAAGTAGTTCTAAGTTCTAGGGGACTTATGACCTAAGATGTTGAGTCCCATAATGCTCAGAGCAATTTTTTTGAAACAAGAAAAAGGTTCGGTAATGATTTGGGTAACCATGTTGTGGTATTTCATAAGCCCCATTTTTACTGTGCAAGATCTCATTACTGCCTACGATTATGTGACATTTTGGCTGATCAGGTCCGTCCCACGCAGCAATGTTGTTCCCCCATGGTGATTCTGTATTCCAAGACAAGAAGGTGCTTATTCAGTCAGGTCACGTCATCCATAACTGGTTTGATGAGCACTAGGAAGAATCATCGCATCTCCCCTGACCACTCAATATTATTGAGCCGTTGTGGTCAACTTTGGAGAAAAGGATGCGTGATCAAATCCACCTCCATCATCGTTACCTGAACTTGCCGCTATTTTGCAGAAATAACGGTGTGAGATTCCCTTAAAAACGGTAATAGAATTTGTCTACACCGAATAATGATAATGTGTTGTGTTCGCCCGGGGACTGGGTGTTAGTGGTCGTGCGGTAGCGTTCTCGCTTCCCACGCCCGGGTTCCAGGGTTCGATTCCCGTCGGGGTCAGGGGTTTTCTCTGCCCCGTGATGACTGGGTGTTGTGTGCTGTCCTTAGGTTAGTTAGGTTTAAGTAGTTCTAAGTTCTAGGGGACTGATGACCATGGATGTTAAGTCCCATAGTGCTCAGAGCCACTGGGTGTTAGTGTTGTGTTTATTACGGAGCGTCAGTGGCCGATGCGCAGTGGCCAGTTCTCGTACAAAGCGCTGGGCGAGTTCACTCGTTTGTTCGGAAGGGGAGGTCGTCAATGTTCGCCGCCTTTCAGCCGGTCGGCGATGGCAGAAACGAGGCACACGCCCTACAATCTTTCTCAAGCATTTTACAGAAACTATTCGGTAAAAAAATAGTTTTGGTGCTGCTTATAGCCTTATATATCAACATAGTGATGATGTGCCTATCATTTCGTTAATGGTCATAGCTATTATGATATTTACATGGAAGTAAGGCATTGCGCGGAACTCGAAAAAGTTTGCAACAAAAAAGAGGGATCGCTGATTTGCGTTCAGTGCATATTGCATAATATGTGGCTGCATATGAAATTTAGCTAACATATCGAATTTTTCTTTAGACTTGGGTGGAGGTCTCTGTCACCAATCTCGATTAAATTGATCGCGCCGCTCCAGCGATAAAACCAGAGCGAAATATCCAAAACTTTCCTCATATTTCATAAACGGTTTGGTATACCAAAATGAGAGTTTAGCAAATGAAAGCACGTAAAGAGGAGAGCGTTTTGCCATATGGTTATTATGCAAAACTTCATTATCTCCCATGCTATTCCGCTAAATACAGACTTTTTCGATGAAAGAATGTAATTTTGGGGGGGCCATAGGTAACTGGCGAAACAAGAAATGCTGTGGGTTTTGGAACAACACAAGTGAAGACGCGACACGTTTACTTTGTTTCGAGGATGTGCTACTTCATAAGCTACTAACCTTACTTTTCCTCAGTTCCCACTTAAAAAGCTTAACAAATCACTGTTTCAGAATTCTCGCGCAGTTTTGTGTGCACAACATGTTAGTGAGGTGACACTGCGTGAACGTCAAGTGTGTTTTGGCAAAAGAAACCAATTTTAACATGACAACAGAAATGTGTAGATTTTACTGAAAAAACGCCACTCATTATGCTTCTTGAAAGTTACAAGTGGTTAACAAGATAGGCGAAAAATCGCTGCGTTTTCGGCGAAATGCTTTTTAGCTACCAGCCAAAGCGCGGGTGACAGATTTTTTTTAATGGTGACCATGTAAGTATGGGCGTGGATGGACTCCACTTAATATTTACAAAAAAAAAAAAAATATGTGAGTGTAGTTTCCAGTTCAGAACGGCACTTCCGCTCCAGCGTTCGGCAGTGCCCCTACAGCGTCTGTCCGTAACTTCAATCACTACCGCTCTCCCCAAGCGTGCCCTGCCGTTTGGGTGTTCTGCACGGTCTCTTCATCGTCTTCGAAGCGCAAATCGCCGACGTGGTGTCAAACAGACTTTCACCAGGCGGCCGAACAATCCGAGCCACGGCCAGCCAGCCATCAATGCCAAACGATCATTTCATTTCATCGTTGCACAATGCTAGAAAGATGTTCCATTGAAACGTAATACTATTTCGAAAATGGAATATAAGGAAAGATCCGTAAAACCTACGAAAAATTTACGACGGAAAAATCTAAAGCTTTACAATATCTTACTTATCGTCATTTATGGTGCACTGCGAGGACATCCTATGCAACCATCTTTGCTTCACTACGATATGAAATCGAATGTCATTTGTAACAATCATTAAACATACTGCCTTTGAAGTTGTGTCCCTAGTGTCCATCTGATACATTTGTTATCTAGCTCTCAAAAGGGACTAGCCGGACGTGAGGTAATGTGTTACTGTGGTGTTTATTATTAGCTAGTTGACTGTATGTACAGCGTGCTCAACAACAGCGACATGAGCTCGCACTAAACTGATTTGTGTACTCTCTGAGTTCGTCCGCACTCGCTTCGTGTTTGGATAGTGGCTGTATTTATGGCTGTATGCATGTACATGTTCGAGATTTGTAAGAACCGATAACCCACAACTTCGTACAGACAGTATGCTTCCAGTTGCCAACTGATTAGCATCATTCAAAATTGCAACTGCAATAATAAAAATTAAATAAGTTATGACACGTAAACGATCAAAGTTAAAAATTACATGAAGGATGAGGGCTGATTCCACACTAAACCACTCTAACAAAATTGCACATTTTAGTTCACATCACAGAGGGACGTTGTCTCTCTCCAGAGGAGAATTCGATTTGCAGATGGCTTGCCGTTATGTGACAGTTTAATAACTTATTTCAGTGTGTGCCATTTTCACCCAACAAGTACTTAGCGAGAAGCAAGCCGGAGTGGCCGAGCGGTTCTAGGCGCTACAGTCTGGAACCGCGCAACCGCTAAGGTCGCAGGTTCGAATCCTGCCTCGGGCATGGATGTGTGTGATGTCCTTAGGTTAGTTAGGTTTAAGTAGTTTTAAGTTCTAGGGGACTGATGACCTCAGAAGTTAAGCCCATAGTGCTCAGAGCCATTTGAACCATTTTGAACTTAGCGAGAAACATGATGAGTTAGTTGGTTCATTAGTGACGCACAAAAAAATTTGTATTAAATTAAACCTGTATAATAATTACTGCCGCACCTTCACAGGAAAGAGGTAGCGTGGGAAAAGAGACGTCAGTCTGTAGGTTATCGTGGACACTCACTGACACATCTGATTAAAACTTACGGTCTGTTGTTCCCTCCACAGTGCTCATTTGCGTACCTCATATAATAATGCGTATTGTTTTAGACAAACGCCGTCAGAAGTAGAATGGTTGGATGGGGTGAGTTCCTAATGGATAATGTTGATCCCCATTCTGATCAAATGGCCCATTCATGGACTGTGATGTCTCTTGTGAGAAAACCTGTATTCACGTTACATTTTTTCAGTGTTAATATTTACACTTACGAAGTAGTTTAACAAAATTGCATCCTACTGAATTTGGTGGAGACACTAAGACGAAAGCAATATTTTTATACTTTGATTTTTGGTCAGAAGTATAATTTTGTGAGTAGTACGCTTCAGGTCTTAGCCTGCCAAATATCGCTATATGAGCACAATAGATCCAATTCATTCTGAAAACAACAGATAACAATCTTGGCTCCTATGCCGTAATTTTGCCTTAAGTGTACATTTATCGCGAAAACAAAACACCTTACTCTCAAAGAAGAAACTTACCTCGTTTAAAGATTATTCAAAACCAAGAGCCTAATCACTGTATAGATATACTTTCTTACCGATGATAACTGCATCAAAGTAAATGTGAGTCCGTTATTATGAAAATATGTGACTCTAACTTCCGGCAAGGAAGTTTGCTTGCTATGAAAGTTACGAAACACTCAAGGCGAACAACACCGATAATGATAATCTTCTTATTGATTAAGTAAAGAAACAGTCCTAAATACAAAAGCAAAAAGATTTTCGGTTCAAGAGGTTAACTGAGAAGTCAACAAATTTAGTGGACGAGGGCGAAAGAAATGGGGCTTCGGCAGTTCATCAAGAAAACTAAAATCAGAGGAACAAATCAGACAGAATATCCAAGAGAAGCAGAAAAAGAAAGTGTGAGAAAAAGGAGTGAAATATCAGTTCATGCACAGCACAACGAAGAGTTCAGGAGAAAGTGTGGGGTTGAAAAACGTAATTTTGATATAACATTTCCACTCAACGCACAGTCTTCACAAGCTGGGAATTGGGAATCAGGCCTAACCTTATTGTATCAAACTCACAAGGAAACTTACTGTTTTTTTGGGTTTCCTTTTTCTGCTCAACAACGAAGACAAACTTTTAATATTATACAAGATTAGTCAGCTGGCGTTTCTGAAGAAGAGAAATTTGTTAACATCGAGTATAGATTTAAGTGTCAGGAAGTCGTTTCTGAAAAGTATTTGTATGTGGTGTAGCCATGTATGGATGTGAAAAATGGACGATAAATAGTTTGGACAAGAAGATAATAGAGGCTTTCGAAATGTGGTGCTACAGAAGAATGCTGAAGATTAGATGGGTAGATCACATAGCTAATGAGGAGGTATTGAATAGAATTGGGGAGGAGTTTGTGGCACAACTTGACAAGAAGAAAGGACCGGTTGGTAGGACATGTTCTGAGGCATCAAGGGATGACAAATTTAGCATTGGAGGGCAGCGTGGAGGGTAAAAATCGTAGAGGGAGACCAAGAGATGAATACACTAAGCAGATTCAGAAGGATGTAGGATGCAGTACGTACTGGGAGATGAAGCAGCTTGCACAGGAAAGGGTAGCATGGAGAGCTGCATCAAACCAGTCTCAGGACTGAAGACAACAACAATAACAGTCAGCTGGCGATAACTGTTAACACCAGCGGTGCCATCGATTACAGGAAATGTACAAAGTGTGCTCATCTCGAGCTCACGCCAACTCAAGACTCTTACGTCACTCAATGCGTATCGCATCACCCATAAGCTTAACAAACGAGCTATATTGTGACGTCACGACACAGAACTATACACTTCCCGCGTTTCTACTTCGGCAGTTCGTTTGACCCACGCCGTTGCACGGTACTGCAGAACGTATTTTGAAACTCGTAAAATAATCTGAATCACTAACCATATTAAAAATGGCATGGGCCGGGAATCAAAACTTGTCTGCATCGCTGAGTATAAGAAATGGCGCTAAGTGTAGAAGTCTGCGCGGATAAGGGAAATGCTATCTGCATCTTCACCGAATTTGCAAGTCCCTTGTCTTCATCTACGGATATTAAAATAGTGTAAATCACATTAATACGTTCGGTTCCCTCACGCTCTGACGGTTGGCTTGGCTTGAATTTTTGTCTTCTGCCGTCGCGTCTCGTAACTTTACGTTCTATTGATTAAGAAGATAAGAGACTAACCAAGACGTAACAGTTTTCTGTCATAATTACTGAAACAGATTTTGTGAATTATTCTGTGCCATTTTTCCGCAGTATTGGAGAGTCAAATAAAGGCGTTACAAGCTATCGTCACAGACTGCATACTGTCGGCTATTTGTGGTGTAGATCGTCTATGAAAAGTATATCAATGCACCGTAACATTAAATTATATTGAGGCATTTTTCAGCGTAATAAGTCTTGTGTACTTGTACAAATATTTAAGACAAATATTGAGATATTCACTAATTTTACACCCTACATTTATGTCGTATCGGTATGTGAAATACAAACAGAAGTCAGAACATGGAGCGAAGGTTGCAAAAAATGAAGTGTCCTAGAACAGTCTATATCTTGTAGCAGATATCGATAACTGAATGACAGCTGTCAATGCAAACGGAAAAGTAATGAATCAGCCAAAAAGCAGCTGCTAGTATGGCGGAAATAGGATATACGTGTAATTGGACGACAAGCCAGGAAGTAAAGCATGTCGTCAATTAAGCGTCTACCTCTGACCTCTCAGATTTTCTCGCAGTGCTTAATATTGTGCTTCCGGATGTTTTGTCGAGTTATGTTACGGTATCATCCACAATATTTCGACAATCGATACAGCCGTTTCATCGCGTAGCGTGAGATTTGTTGTTACATGTACTCCCTGCCTGGACTCCAACCAGTCTGGTTTATCGTCGAGATATTGCGGATAAAATGGTGACACAACTCGGCGTAACAACGCGAAGCAAAATATTAAGCCCCGGGTAAAACATTTGTGCATCAAACAACCCAAAGACAATAAATGCACTGAGGACAGCGATAATTTATTATCTGCATACGATAACACGCGACCCATTGGTAAAGACGTTCGCAAATAAATGTAAACGTGTTGCACTATGCCTTCAACAAAAAAGTAAACATTTCCAGTGATTTTAGTGAGCGAAGTGTATTTAATTGTAATTAATATATAATTAATGTCATTGTTTTAATTTATAATGTCGAATCTCACCTCCCAACATAACTGCAGCCACTGGCAGTGAATCCCGGCTCCTATCTTAGACACGACATGAATGTACTGCCAACATCATGCGCCCCGAAAAGGCGTGACACGTGGAACTCGCCGCAGCGGAGAGCATTAGCGGACGCACTGTAGGAAATTGTGTGTCACCGATATGCGAGCTGGGTTGGTAATGATTAAAACAAAGGCGTTTATCGTTGCGGCGAGGTTTTCAATCACCAACTTTCTCCTCGGTTGCGAATATATTTTGTTGGTGTCCACTCACACGCAGCGAGAAATTGCTTTAAAAAAGCAAGAGAAATCAGAGCTCGTAAGTAAAGGTTTAGGTATTAATGTTTACCATGTGTTATTCGAGAGTCGAACAGCCGTGGGATACTCTGGAAGTGGTTGTATGAACCCTCTGCCAAACACTTAAATGTGAATTCCGAAGTATTCATGTAGACGTCATGTCGGTGTATATTATTTTGTGTAAAAAGCTTACCAAGTGCAACTATTTAAAATGAAATTAAATATTTTGTCGTGATATTCTTTCGAACAATGAGCACTGTCTGATGATTCTGTTCTATCCTAACTATATTAAAAAAGCAAATCGCATAGAACTGAATTTTTTCATGGACTACGCTCATCGCAGACGCAATATTTCTCTGTGAACTAATAAACGACGTTACTTTTTGTGTGACAGAATACTAAATTGTTGGTTGTCAGACATAAGCCATTAAAAAAGGGGAAGTAATAATTTCTGTACAGTTGGTCTTTTGTTGCGTTTGAAGGCATCTTTATTTCACAGTGAATTCGACTTTTCGAATCCTATATGGGATGCAACGTTTTTAATAGGTTGTTTTTATTGTTCACATATTTTAGGGCGCTTAATTGCCGGACGAAGATGTGATTCAAAGAACGTATCAAGTTCAGTCACGCTTAACTCGTATTTCTGATATAAATCGCCCAATTGGAGTGTTCTAGATCTAGTTTTGGCTTCATTCTGTTGTTTACATTAAGTTCAATATGGTTCAAATGGCTCTGAGCACTATGGGACTTAACATCGATGGTCATCAGTCCCCTAGAACTTAGAACTACTTAAACCTAACTAACCTAAGGACAGCACACAACACCCAGCCATCACGAGGCAGAGAAAATCCCTGACCCCGCCGGGAATCGAACCCGGGAACCCGGGCGTGGGAAGCGAGAACGCTACCGCACGACCACGAGAGGGGGGCTTTACATTAAGTACTCGCTTCAAAGGCCATGTCGTTGGGTGCACGTCTTCCTGCTTAGCATCATAATTAATTTTGTGAGCAACGAGATTCGAAGGTTATCCGTGCCAAAATACTAACGTTAAATTCAAGTCTGTACTTGATATATAACCAGTGTGAAAGAATGACCGTATACTCCCACAGCGCATTACATGTATTTGGCACTAAACATTCCTAGCGTGTTGCCACGGTGAACTGTTATTATGCACTACTATGGTTCTTTTATTCTGCCTGTTTTCAGTCAGTCTCTAACTACGCCGCCCCCCCCCTTTCCTTTAACCGTGATGAATGCAAATTTCGAGCGTGCTCCTTACCTCTGTCCTAAAAGCCTAAGAACAATTAAATCATAGCCGCGCGGGATTAGCCAAGCGGTCTCAGGCGCTGCAGTCATGGGCTCTGCGGCTGGTCCAGAGGAGGTTCGAGTCCTCCATCGGGCATGGGTGTGTGTGTTTGTCCTTAGGCTAATTTAATTTAAGTAGTGCGTAAGCTTAGGGACTGATGACCTTAGTAGTAAAAAGTCCAATACGATTTAAAAAAAAAAAAAAAAAAAAAACATAAAATCACATACAAGGTACAATATCCACGATTCGCAAACGACATTTGCAACTTCCCCTGCGAATCCAAGGTGCAACAACGATAGGATAGCAGAAACTACATCCAAGACCACAAAAATATAGTACAGCTGACAAAAATGAAGAGGCGAAGTGACCATCATTTTTGGACACGGGAAATTAAATTAATTTCTTTGAAAACTAGCGTGTTCTGTCTAAAACAAGGGTTGCCAAGAAACCACAATTACGATGCTGAAAATTGTTATTGTGTGCTGGTTAAAAAAATTCGTGAAAATATTCAAATCACAATGCGTTTAAGAGGCCAGACAATACACTGCGTCATCTATGGCTACGAATAACGAATTGAATTCGTGTTCAGAAGGAAAGTTGTAGCATTTACTGATAAATAAAATGCTGCAGTGAGTCACCAACATAATAGGTTGTTCGACGATGTGTTTCCATGATTTTATACACGTTTTCAGTGTCGTATTGTAAGTGAACTGCAAGCAATATAACACTCCAGTAAGTAAAGTGCACATTTGGTTAACGCACCTATTTACTATTCGTACAGTACTTGTAGTGAGTGACCTTATGCAGCACTTCCCAGAAACACAATAAAATTTACGCCATCACATTACATTGCTGTGTCTCGACTGCCTATCTGAAGAGGTTGCAGAACAAATAAATAATAGTGGTGACAGTATGCAATATTTTTATTTTCGCTTCATTTGCAACAGCCTCTGACTTATCAGACGAGGGAATAAATCGAAGCAGCATGAGAAAATGTATTTCTGAATTTAGAATTTTTAAGCGCCCAAGTTGGAAACACCAGACTTTTTCCACTTACAGCTATGTACAGATCGGTTAGCTAAAAGGATAGTTTCCCTCCTCTAATTGAATTCTCAAGACTGTTTGCTTCCTTGGTATAACCTCTTCCATTTATTCTGTGGATGTTAGTTACTCACAATGAGAAGTACTACCTATTTGTGTAACTAAAAGACGTAAAAATTTAATGTACACTGAGAATAACATCTGCATCTTAATACTCCTCGTTCATGCACAGTAACAGCTTTCCTGTAGGGTGTAAATAGATTCTTCATACTGAAACAGAATTTGCAAAAATATTTCAGGCACAGGAAGAAAGAAATTTATAGGATTTAGTTATGTGGGAGCTATCCCGTCTTTCCACTGCATGAAGTACTGTTTGAGCAAAACGCGTTATTATCAGTGGTCTCTTTAATAGTTGTGGTTTAGTTTACAAGTATGTTTGACGAGATCATAAACAGTCCTCTTGTTTAAAAACACTCTTTTATCAATCACTTTTTCTAGATTCTACGTTATTTTAAACATGAGAACTGTTTGTGATCTAATTAAACCGATTGTTACAGTGACTACTGATGATGCCAAAGACACAGTGAAACGCGTTTGGTCCAAATAAGACTTTACACAGTTGCAGACGGTGTAACTCCAATATTACTTGTGAAACAGCCATTGCGGAAGGGAAACATCAAAAAATGAAAAGAAAACATGTTTTAGTTCTATACGAGAACTATACGCTAAGTACCAAGTTGATAGGGTTTACATCCTGTGAGAACTAATCCTACATTTAAATATTTTACTTGACTCCTGCAATTTCGAAAATGCAATTATTGTATTATCAGTGTATCGTATTTGAATCATTTTAAAGTGATTTAGGAATGGTACGAGAGCAAGCTACTGCTAAATTATAGGATACTACTGATAATGATGATGTACAAGAAATGAATTTATTTCACAGCGAGAAACATGTGAATATAAGAGAAGTGGAACTCGGAAGTTGTCCAGGTGTTACAATTTTTGTAGAAGAAACGAAGGAAAGAAGAGAGCGCAGCTGAGACCGCACAGTTTCTTAGAGCGTTCGGTGAGTTCTAGGGCTTGTTACTGTGTTCATTTTCTATTTTTAGAGACGGTTAGGTAGCCGCACAAAGGCACAGGTAGCTGTTATTGTCATAGCGACTGTGCAGAATCCGCCCTTAGGGTCTGAAACGGTCGTTAAGGGCGCTTTTCCCGTGGCTTCCTACGTCTGTCTGCGTTGTCCGTCTCCGCAGCCATTTGAACGAAACCAGTTACCACGGGTTTTCCCAGCTCGCTGTACTCACAGTTAATGGGACCACCCTTGACCACATTCCGTTTGAGCTCGCTTCGCTTCTGCGTTTTCCGCTGGGTGTTTCCTCGGCTCCCTCTCTGGAATGACAAGATATCTGTAAATGAAAACTCAAACCCAACGTGAATTGTGGTAGGAGAGGGGACGATAATCATAGGTATAAACAGGGCTATCACTTCCAGATTTCAAAATGGTTTTTACGCTAACGTAGCGGTTTTTATATTTGAAAATTATTAAATCGTCTTCCAATGCCGTTGTAGATTGACGCAAATCATTTCTGCGTTTTTTAATACCAGCATTCGTTCGAGGTATGTTCTTTTATCGGCAAATACATGACTACCGGTTTATCAGCAATTAAACTGTTTGCGTCTCTTAACATAGTAGCAGTAAATTGAAGATAATCCCATAAAATATCTTTTACACTAAATTTACCAAAGTAATGAAATTATGTCCGACTCCGCTGGATAATATATCGATAATTATACAAAGATCATAAAATGTATTTTGAATAAATAGTCGTGAAACAAGGGCACCGCTCCCTTTTCTTTTTCGCTCAGCTCTTTTCTTTTTGCCATTGTGCTTGTCTCTGTCCGTCAGCCTGATTCATTCACACAATTAATTCTGTAGAGCCGGTGAAATGGTCAGAGGAGATCTTTCTTAGACTGTTACTTAATTATGTGCAGTTGGAACTGTTATTAAGTATCAGAATACCAAGTGCGTGTGTTTGATTATCGGGCGTTTCATGTAGAGGATCTTTTGTTTTAAATATTAGGCAGTGTGGAATCGTTTAAGTTGTCTTTTATTTCTTAAAAATGTACAGTTAAAGTTTTACCATATTTCATTTACAAACCTGTCCTTCCTTTACAGATTCATAATTTTATATGATTTCTTCAATATTGAACATTTGTTTTGGTTATTATAGCTTGCAAGTGCCACTTCATGCACCGTTGTCAGTTGTTTGCGAAATATGATATAAGCTGCAATCATTTCAATATTACGAAGTCCGATAATCAGTTTAATACTAATTTACGAAAGAAAACATATTTAAATTCACGGTCACTAACAAATTTTACCAAAAGATTTGTTCTCCAAGCCAAAACTGTGAGCCGTTGTTATTTTCAGAAGAAATTGCATTACCTTTCGTAAAAGTTCTGAATTAAGTTAGTCATTTAATGAAAGAGGCACCAGTTTCTTTTAACATTGCCTCCATTGGTTTTCATTTTAATATAAAAATAGTTCAAAATCAGAAATTTTCTTTCACATTAATCGCAAGTAAAATAATTAAACTCCAATTAACGGGCAGTGACTTTAAATTGCTACCTTAGGCGAGGACTGCCACGGAATAAATAATAAATGACTGATTTTTGTGTATGTATTTGTTACAAATTCGTGTTTGTAATTATATGTATTTTCTGTACATCAAGAGAGTGAACCAAGAAAAGGGATACTAAAGGCAACAACACAAAAAGAAAAGGCAGCTGTAAGATAAGGAAAAACAGTTCAAGGGCAAATCTTGTACTCTGTGTAAGAAAGTAGATGGGCTTGAACTCCTTACCATATGTGAATTTATAAAATTATTTCGTGTGATTTTTAGATATTTATGTATGAAGATGGCGGAATTTATTAGTGGATTCGAGTAATGGCGTCCGCGTGGTTAGACTGTTTAACTTTGTTGGTAAGTATTACATCTGAAAGTGATTTTCGGATGTAATATACGTGTTTATGTTAAAGTATACTTTTTGTGTTTACGATTTTGGTCTATATAACTCATTGATATGTGGAAAGTAGGAAAGAATCGGACAGTCGAGGACGAGGAGGATTATACGATTCGGAATAAATACCGACGATCGACAAATTCCGGTCGTTCAACCAAAGTCTACAAGTTCTACCGCAAGCAATTCTGATATGCCGTCAGAATTAGAATCCAAGACTGGAATACCAATTCCTAGTCCTTTTGCCGAACTCTATAATTGGAAGTTAGAAACTGATAACTTCGGTGAGTTAAAACTTGCATGTAGAGACATACTCGAGTCGGTAAGGCAGTTGCACTCGGAAGTGAGCGAACTAAAATAAACGCAGTCTGAATTTCAAAATACTGTACAGCAGATCGCCTTGCAAAGTGACCAGCGGAATGAAGAGTTTTGTTACCTGGTTGCATCACGAAGGCAAACAGGTTACGAGTGCTTAACAGCCCAAAGTGACAGAATTAATAGCCACTTCATGAACCGGTTGCATCAAAAGGATTCACAAGTTAACGAAGCGTTTAGGACTGAGTTACCCACCGTAATTTAAATTTCTCGTGCTTAAGTGCTGTCTCAGCACAACAAGGAGAATATTGATGTAAAAATAGAAACCTAACAAATTAAAACGATGCTAAAAAGTGATCTTCCTAACTGGAAGTATGACGTAGACAGCACTTACGCAAATAGCAAAACGAGTTGTTAGTTGCGCGCAATAATGCAGGTGGAAGCCCAGGAGCTGCGGCAACAAACAATCCGCATTTGCATTTACCGTCTACACAGTCGGATGTGTTGTACAGAGAAGCACCGTACAACAATTACACGAATGAGGGATATTCATCGTATGACACGGGAGCGGGAAATGCTTTGACGAACGTCTTGTTGCAAGAGAGTTTGCTCAAGCGTCGTCAATTCAGACGTATAACCCAGACAAGAAATAGGGTCAACACCCCATTTATTTCATAAAGAGTTAAACTGCCCAGATCCTGGAGAGACGCCGAAAGGATACAATTTATTGCCTCACACATAATTACAAGGCGAAGGTGCGCTGTGGGCATCAGAAATTATAGAGAAATTAGGGACATAGAAACAATTCGAGAGAGCGGTTTTATCAAATACACTGGTCTCCAGATCAGCAAGAGAGATTAAGGAAAGAAGTGTAGTCATCTGAGGTTTACAACAGTAAACATGGTACTCTACACCATGTACTTTGAGAAATATATCAATAAGACAAGCTACTGGCATGAGACCATATCAGTAAAACACGTTATTCGAATTTTAAAGGCAAAATTACCTTCAAATTTAAGAGTAAAACTATTGCATGCTCCTGAAAATGACACTGAGCAGTTCATGTCTGCTGTTGACTCGATAGATTTGCTACTCAAGGACACAAAGCAGTGGGCTCAAGACAACAGGCAGGCTGATATGAAGAACAGTGTGTACCACAGTAACAGTGGTAATGGAACCGAAACCAAACAGTCATTCGTTAATGGGAATGGAAATAACCGAAATACACCCCAGAAAGGTTATAGAAGTAACCATGCACAGGAAGGTAATAACTGACAGTACTTTGGAAAGAAAGGTATGATAATCGGTGTAATCCCGGTTATTGGAATGACAACCACAGGAATAATCAGGGTAACAACATAATGCCACAAACATGGCCAAACAATGAACAAGCTGTGATGTTTAAAGCTTTCCCGGCGTGCTGATTGTTCTCCCGTGTTTTTATGGAAAAATGAACAAGCTAACTGGTACAAATCCAACTCGTGAGGCTACTTGCAGTGATTGAAAGTAATCAACCTTCAATTCGTTGTAATAACTGCGCTGATATACGTGATGAATTTTTCGCAGAGGAAAATTCCTGCAGATAAGAAAACAATACAGTGGTACAGGGGGCACTTGAAGTTGAAGCGGGTAAAGTACCTACAGTTGTAATAATTGACAGCGGTGCATCTGTTTAAACAATTATGTGAGATGCGATAGGCACCAGGTCGAAGAATAGTAGTTGGTAGACTCAGTTATAATATTGACAGGAAATAGAGCATTTTAGTGCATATTCCTGGTTGTTGAGAATTTGTCAGCCAACTGTATTGTTAGTGTAGGATTTCTGCAAGAGAAGGAAGCAAAAATCGACTTCTCGACAGGCAAATGCTTTATAACAGCTGATGGAAAAAATATATAATTCTGGATTTGCTCAAAACAAAAGCTCGCCATGTCAAATTCTGCCAGCGAGTGAAAATCAAATTTTTAGGTATTGATCTCCATTGACAGGTGGTAGTTCAACTACTCTCGATAAAGTAGCGAAGTGTGCTAATGTTGACAGCAACAATCTCGATCAAGAGGCAATATTACCAGGCAAGATTTAAGAATCAGATTACTTAAAAGTGAGCAGCAGAGAAATAAGCTATGCAATCTCTTGTATTGATATTTAAAAGTCTCTGCAGAAAACAGGTATAATGAAACGACGTATATCACATGCAGTTAAGCTTCACGACACGTATTGTCACACAATCTATACAATTCCCTGTACCAAGAGAATGACCATAAACAATCAAGAAAATGCTGGAATGGCGAATAGTAGAAACATCCTAGCAAATAAAATTAGGGGTTTATATCCACGTAAAGATCTCAAGAAATTTGTTTCGTAACTGTAACATTTCTGTTGTACATATCTGTGAAAATATTTCATTTCTATTGTCATGAACATGGTAGAGTTAGATGTGAGAAGAAGAGTGTCAAAGCAGTTATATGGATATAATAAAGAGAAGCTGAAATGCATTTAAACGACATTAAAAAATAACTGCCAAAACTCCAATTTACTTGTAAAGCCAGAACCTTTCTTTTAAGGACATGGCATGTAATAAATTGTAAATAGCACAGTATTCTAGACAGAATTTGTAGATAGTAGGCCTATGTTAGTTTTAAGATTATTTTATACTTCGGCTCCAAAATATGTGATCAGTTGTAAATAACTGAAACTATTCATGTCAAAAGTACATGGCCCACGAGATCAAGATAAAAATTTAGAATAGTAGTATATGTGCTCATGTACATAAATACTAAAAGACGTATGTTCTCCACGTTGACGTCCTGTGTCGATGCTTTAGCCAGCAGGCAAGGTGCTCAGGTCATCTATTCTGCAATTAAACTATGTGTTTATTTTGGCACTTACTGATGTCCTCGGACATTAGTTTTGCGTTTTAGAATTATTTGAAGCGTGCTTTCTTATCAGTATAGTACAAGATTGGAAATGGCCCTTGATCTGGGTTTTCCTCGGAGTAAAGAAATAAACTGGGTGCCCAATACGAACGAAATACATACCCGTAAAGCGCTGCCGCACAACACATAAAATAATGACCAAACACAGTTCGAATCGCGAATTTTCAAAGATACTGCAAAAACTGATATAATTAATGTCCATGTACAGTCATGTTCCAAAGCAAATATATTCGCCACACTGCGAAAAAAGCTAATTTGGACGTTAGATTTAAAGCATAGCTTCAGTATCAGGTAATCTGACTCTGAAGATTGTATGTAATTGCAAATGAGTAATAAAACGAATTCCAAAGTCAGTGCTATTAAAGACGCTCAGAGAAAGCTTTAGTACGTGAATTTTGTGAGTGTAGAACAAAATTGTGAGAACAGTGAACATACTAGTGTTGTAAAGTGCATAATAACGTAGACGCTTACCATCAGTGAAGTGTTCAATCACGTGCGCAGGTGGAGCATCCTACGTAAAGCACAAGTAGCCATTCTAGGGAAATCGCATTGCTACGAACCGAGTGCACACAGCCTTCAGCTTAAACCGCACATCGACAATGTTCCCCGCGAAACTCCGAATTGTCGCGGTGGAATGTGAGCCACGTGATCGCCCAGCATTTCAAAACAGAGGCTAGTCACTGCTATGCTATGAACGCTCTTTTAGTGCAAATAGTGATGGCTTAATATGCCAATAAATAAACTGCAATACTAACTGCAAACAAATGACAATCGGAAAGAAACGACAACGTGGACAACAGTACAGATGGCGAAACTTCACTGCGGCGAACACTACGCAAACAAAAGAAATAACGGACACAACGAACTGTAAACTATCATCACGAACAGCATACATAGGACAATACATGTACTAATACAACATTTTTCAGCCAAACCGCGGAATTGTATGCCTGTATATTAATGCTTAATCTATCATTTCCATGTACCCCTTACCCGAGATGCCTTTCCTGCGAAAGAGCAAGACCTAGCCACCTGTATCCAGTAACCAACTCCAAATCTTGGCATGTCTTCCATATTCCTGTCCGCACCTGAGGGTCCTGGCATCGACTACCATCTATCTACCAGCAAGAACCGTCGTTCTTGCAATCCGTCGCAAGATCTATCATCGCAACTACAAATCACTATATTCGACGTTGTAAAACTGTGAAAAATTCTTAATCAAACTCAGTTTCGTAAAGACTTACGCTTTTGATTTGCGAGAAATAACGTTTATGACAAACCCACACAATGAGACCTTTAAATGAAAAAAACATTATATGCCAACAGACTTTCACACGAAAGAATTGTTTAAAAACTGAACATTTTATGTACGGCAATAATCCTGTTTGACATGTGTTACCATGAACATTTTATGGACTTCCAAATTTAATGCGTTTTCGAAACGACATGAGAAAATGCCTATGAATTTCTGCAATGTTTGTACTGTCTTGTAACAAGTAAAATATTATTGTACTTTGCTATCCAAATATTCAAATAATGTTCAATGAAGACTGAGGACTGTTGCCCATCCCTTGGATTTTAACCATGCTTTCTTTGGGGCCGCGCCTGAATAGATGGACGAGTAATTACAGTAGGGGTACAAGTTAGAATACAGGCCTCAGTCAAATAACAAGTGCAGCTGTAAAGCGTAAATCTAAATGTAAATGTACTCAGATAATCGCGATTTCTTTAGAATGAAAGTAGAGGTATCCAAGTCACATGTAAAATTGTGAACTTTACGCCAATGAACTATGAAAACAACAAATTAAGTAACGTTAGTTAAATATTAATCTCCAACAGTCAAAACAAAGTGAACTCTACACTTAGGGGGGCATTTTACAACGTCCCCAACTTTTACATGAAATTTACCCAAACTAATGTAACTATGCCAGACACCTCTGGATAATATATCGACATTTATACAAATATCATAATGTGTAATTAGTATAAATAGTCGTGACAAAAGGGCACTGCTCATTTTTTTGCTCTGCTCTTTTGCTCTTTTCTTTTTGCCATTATGTTTATCTTTCTCAGTTAGCTTGATTCATGTTACGCAAGTAATTCTGGGTATCCGATGAAATGGTCATAGGAGCTCTTTTTAGACTATTACTTAATTATGTGCAGTTGCAACTGTTTAGGATATCAGAATATCAATTGATTATCGCGAGTTTCATGTAGGGGATCTTTTGTTTTAATTTTTAGCCTGTGTGGAATCGTTTAAGTTGACTTTTATTTCCTTAAAATATACTGTTTAAGTTTTACCGTATTTCATTTTCAAACCTGTCCTTTCTCTACAGATTCATAATTTTGTGTGTTTTCTTAAATTTTGCGTGTTTTCTTAAATACGGAAGCATTTCTTTTGGTTATTATAGCTTGCGTGCGCCATTTCACGCGTCGTAATCTATTGTTTGTTAAATACGGTAGAACCTGCAATCATTTCCATATTATAAGCCCGATAATCAGATTAACACTAATTTCCCAAACGAAAGATATTTAAATTCACGCTCAGCAACAAAATTCTGCCAAATGTTTTGCTCTCAAAGCCAAAACTGTGGGCCGTTGGTACTTTCAGAAGAAATTGCATTAACTTTCGTAAAATTTTTGAATTAAATAAGTCATTTAATGAAAGAGGTCCCAGTTTCTCTTAACCATGCCACCACTGGTTTTCATTTTAACAGATTAAAATAGTTTGCTGGACGTTGTGACCGAGCGGTTCTAGGCGCTTTAGTCCGGAACCGCGCGACTGCTACGGTCGCAGGTTCGAATCCTGCCTCGGGCATGGATGTGTGTGATGCCCTTAGGTTAGTTAGCTTTAAGTAGTTGTAAGTTCTATGGGGCTGATGACCTCAGATGTTAAGTCCCATAGAGCTCAGAGCCATTTGAACCATTTAAAATATTTCACAACCCTAAATTGTCCTTCACATTGATTGCAAGTAAAACAATTACATCCCAATTAAAGGGCGGCGACGTCAATAGTCCCTTTTGTTCTCTTGCAATATTTATTAGTTGAGTAACTGTCCATGAGGCCTCAACAAACATAGGTATAGGTCCCATACAAGTAAATCACGTAGATTTTTTTTTACTGTGTCAGGTGTATTTCAGGAAATTCTGTTTCAGTACCAAGAATAACTACCAATCTATTTACGCCATATATAGGCTAGTAAACACGGCCACCTGTTCAGTCGAAGAGATGTGTTTCACAGTAGCGAAGATGAACAACCGTTCATAGCTCTTATGGTATGCATTTTGGGCACATATTTACTAGATGTTTTTTCTTCGGATGATCGTTCCTTTGATATACTGTATATTGGCCATTCCTACTGGGACACCCTCTGTAGTACAGCGTCAACGAATTATTTATATATTCCTTGCACATTTTAGTTCGCTATAAATGATGCTGCACCTCAGCCATCGACTACAATATAAATATTCAGTCGCAATCTATTCGGTATGAATTGTGCAAGTTTGTTATGTCTGATGTCATTGTTCTTCCATTTACACTGCAGTATTGCTTTAAGACCTGATTTGCACCCTTTATTGTAGTTGACTATATAGATGTTCAATAATGTTTCCAGTGATTCCGCTTACTTGCGACAAGTACAATTAGGGAGTTTTTTTATATTTTAGTGTCTAACTTTTCGTTCGCTTTTAATGCGTACTTCGATCCATGGGTCTTGGCTGATATTTATAATACGACTATTAATATTTTATTACTTTAGGTGTAGTACTGCACAATGTCACAAAAATCTAACAAAGAATTTTCTGGAGGTGGTAACAGCACTAAAAAATCTCATATCGTTTGTAATAGCTTTACCCATGACAGTGCCAGTCTCAGTCTGATAGTACTAATACTGGTCGAAGATACAAGAAAGCACAAGCATTGATATCGGTGACCTAAATATGTTACGGTCAATTATGAGTGTTTCTTACTAAGCTTGTGCTCACCTGAACGTACTTTGCTTGTTGAAAGCTATTATTATGTTGGTGTGATGTGTGCGAGGTACGTCATGTTGCTCGTTTTTATCTTTAACGATTTCAGGTAGAGGGTACAGACGTAAAAGTTGTGGCATAGGACTGCCAAAGCATGCAGAACCCTATTCCCACATGAAGACACAATGGGCTCTACTTCAAGTATATCTGTTTTTGAAACAAAATTTCACCCATCAGAGAAGCAAAAGTTTCCATGACGGAATGGAAGATCTTGTAAATCGGAATGATTTGTCGCTTATCCGTAGCTACATTACGAAGAAAAGAGTGGCAGTATTTTCTGTTATGACTGCATTCGGTCCGTCCACTTTGTGAACAGTAGAAGACCACGGAAAGAGACGGATTTTCTTAAAGAAGGTTACTGTAACTGGAAAGAAGCTACAGAAAACTTCAAGGTACGCGTGAAGAGTCTTTTTCATCGAGAGTCTCGCGCAGATATTCAGCAAGGTGAAAATAACACATCTGTGATAGCCCAAGTCGCGCGACGTCAGCTGACAAATCAGGAGAAAGCTAGAACCGCTTTACTAGCAATTATCAGTTCATTCGGGTTCCTGGGTCGAACAGGAAACGCACTGAGAGGTCATGAAACAGTCTCTGAGAATGTCATGACACTTCTCGATGAGAGGAAGAATGATGTGCCAGTACTGAAGATATGGATGAAACGCCATGACACTTGGTTGGCCCCAGCGATACAAAACGAAGTACTTGAAATTATGGGTCGCATGATGCAGCGAGATATTGCGCAGCAAATAAAAATATTCCCCATTTTACGTAATTATGGCATATTCAACGACGAACGTGACTGGCCAGGAGCAGCTCACTCTTTGTGTACGTTATGGTGACCCAGAGACGCTCGAAATAAAACTTTTTTTTTTTCTCGGTTCATATAGTCCGCCGGACTCCAAGGCGCAAACGTTGACAACTACCATTAAAAATATCTTTCTGAGACTGACACTAGAAATTGAGTTTCTGCGCGCCCGCTGTTTAGATGGTTGCAGCTAATAGGTCTGGGCGGAACAAAGGTGTGTAGGAAAATCTTCTTCAAGACCAACACACAGAAACACCGTTTGTTCCCAAAGAATTGTCTCAAGAACGAAAATTTAGGAAAGATTTGTTTGAAATTCTTGATCTCCTTCTGAATAAAACTGATCGAAGGTTCAACCAAGAGGATCTAAAGCGACTACCCCATATTGAAGAGATACTTATTACGTTATCCCCAAATAAATAAATGTTATGAATGTCATGAAAGAACTCGTTTCCCAAACTGTCGAAGGGAAAACTACATTTGGAAATAGTATGTAAAATTTTTAAATATAAATAAAGACAAAATAAGTACCTTCTTTTTCAAACAAATTACGTTTTTATTTTTCACTAAGATGTGATGCACAGTGTTAGTGAAATAGTTATAATAACAAAAGGTTTCTCTCTGACCGATTGATATTGCAGTCTACAGTAAATATGAATTCCTTTTCGTAAATGGTCTCAAAACAAAGGAGGACCAATGTCTTCCAAGATAAATGATGTCTTTTTAAAAATTAAAGGAACAAAATTGTTTTCAAGAGCACGACCTACAAATCTGGGTCCATATTAGCATTAATGAGTACTCTGAAGAAGAGCGCTGATTACTTAACACACTTTCGCACACTATCGGTATGCATATATTCTTAACAGTTTTGCTGAAAGACGAAATCAGTAAATGGTGTCTGCTTCCCTCTAAAGAAGTAGTTGGTACGCCAATGCATCATCTACATTATACTCCGGAAGGCATCTAACGATTCGTAGTGGAGGGTTCTGGCAACACTTACTTTTCCCCGTCTTTTGGCGAGATGTGTGTGGAAGGTAGCAATATGTTGTCCGACTCTTCCCGGAAACTGCTCTCTGGAAATTTCAATAGTAAAATTCTTCGCGATACGCAATCATAATGCGTCTCTTGTAACTTCTGCCAATAGAGTTTATTGAGTATCTCTCTAACGCTCTCGCGCCGACTAAACGATCCCGTGATGCAAAGCTCCGCTCTTCTATCGGTCCTGCCTGATAAGGACCCCAGATTGATGAACAATATTCAAAAATCGGTCAGGCAAGCACCTTCCCTCGTGGTTGAGTAGTATTTCCTAGATTTGTCCTGAACATTTAAATTAGAATGTCGTCTTAACAATTTGGTACTTACATATGTCATTCTTGTTAGCAGTTAAGAACCGTAATAATGCTTGCAATCATGGCAAAATAATCCAAAATCATAGGATGAGGTTCATTGTATTGCGACCATTACCACATTCCTGTGCCAGTGCTATAAACTTCTCAGCAATTCTACTTCTACAGCACAAGCTTCAAAATGCTTATCACTGCGAAACTGGAGAGTGTATTTTGTATTAGTTCTTAATATGAAAGGCAACTCCGGGTTCCGCTTCACTTCTCAGAGCAGTTCTTGGTCCCTGAATAACTTCAAATTCTAACTAAACTTCTCACTCAACGTGGGTAAAGTGAAACGAAACAAAACTAGACAAACACACTTAATAAATAGAGAAATGAGTCGCAGCCGTATTGCCACACTTCGCAGCTACCCAACTGGGTAGCCGCTTGCAATCACGAATCGCATGCGATCCATCAGATTGAATGGAATTTTCATGGGATCAGCGATCGGCGACCGATCGCTGCGATTTGCACACACTCGTGTGATCTACGAAGCGATCGATCGCCCACGCGACGGATCGCTGCGATCCGTCGCTGTTGTGTGAAGCCCTTAACAGCCGTGTAGCTTACACCAGAATAAAGGGCAATAAATGATTTCATGACTATTTCAAAATGTGTTAAAAATTAACAAGGTTGTCTGTGAGGCAAAGAAACTGTACAACTCACAGTTTATATTCTACTCTAGGAATAAATATGAAGGCATGTAGGGAGTTAAAACGATAAACACGGTATGCGCCAGTCTACAATTTAGCACAGAGTGGCATTCCATAAATTTAAGATCTAAACAACTCAAATTAAGAAATAACTTCATGCCTACAGGAAGTACTAGACAAGTGTCTTGTGATCGAAAAACATTGTTTCACGGAAGGTAGATTTGTAAAATTCTGCTACAGCTGTCAATGTACCGTATTTGAAACAAAATATTTAATTCAAAACTAATAACCAAATTTGCCCGCTTCAAGTGAATATTTACGTATGTTCGTATGTATACAACATTAAGAGATCTTACAGTGTCGTAAAAGAAACAGGACATCAGAGACTACTTCAACAGCGTCGGAATTTCGTAAATCATACTAAAATGCTTCATTCTGCTCTAAGTGCACATTTCTATGTCCAGATTCACTCTGAAGTATATTCAGCTTTTCTGTGTGGTTTTCGGGATATTAATTTCCTTGGAGTACCAGTTCTGTATTATCCGTATGTTTGGTTCTTTATTATGGTATAATATTAATCGTCCCAGAAATGAAAATGTGCACTTGAAATTGAACGAAGTTGAAAGTAGCCAATAGTGTGGAATGAAACACTTCTTCGTTTCAAATAAACTGACTGCCCCGTCGGGAAAAATTAATTGAAGCAAATTTCTCTACAAAACCGACAGAAAGAACTTCATTAAGACATTAATGGTAGATTGCTAATAACGTGGAAATTGAAACTACTAAATTCTTCCATGATTATGAGAATGTATATTAATTCACTTGATGGCTCCCGACCACAGAAATCTGTTTTGTTTTCGTTTGACGTGGGAGGTGTTAACGAAGATAGACCAGCAATATCACGAAACATTTACACAGGTCACGTGGAGAATGATCGTCCCCCCCCCCCCCCCCTCCTATAACTCAGCTTGCTGTGAGCATGCGCGAATCTGGTAGCTGGGCGCATCTTAAAAATTTTTCTGGGTAGCCTCTGGGTACTTGCTGCTACTGCTCACACGGTAAACAGTCACGTTTGAAGTAGCCAGGAGCGGGAGAAGGCGCAAATTCAGCTCTGCGCTTGCGCACGAGCCCCCTGGCAACTGCTCAAACGTTGGGCGTTCGGAAATTTCCGCGACAGACATCTAGGACTTAAAGAGGGGTGTGAGGAGATAATATTTTGAATTGGAATCCATGTCCGCAAGCGAACCGTTTCCATGCTGTACAATCATTTGAAAACATGTTGGTGACGTGACCACTTTTATAAGTAATTAGGTGTGACCCAATCCGCTGTTTTACAGTTCAATTCATTAATAGCCAAAGAAATTGTTTGGGTACTCGCTGATGGATTCTGTTCAACGTGATGCAGCATGGCCTCTTCCAATTCGGGTGTGCGGATCTCGTTGGAGCCCACAGTCACGTCTGCTGACGGTGGAGGTACCCTTTTTCGAAGCTGTTGCGTAATTGTTGCAAAAAGGGTAAGCAATGAGTCGGGTGTTGTGGAGAACTATTTCGATAAACGCGACGAGCAGTTCTTTCATCACCGTGAGCCTCGCCATTCAGAAGGATCATGTCGGTGTATTCTGAAAACGTGTTCGCAACCATATTGCTCTAAAAATCAGGCACGTGAATGAGGCTCGAACCAGTTCAGAGATATAGGATATACGACAAATGACATCAGCCGATCAGACGTTATCAACCCCCATCATGACTACTCTGTTGCACACCTACCCAGGAAAAAAGTTTTCAAAAGGCTGTAGCACGGAAACGATACGTTTCCGGACAAAGAAGTATATAAACTACAATAGGTCGTTGTTTCCGGACATGGGATCCTACTCAAAATGTTATGTACTCACTCCCCTCTACAAATCCGAGAAGGTTGTAACGGGAATTTCCGAACATCCTATACTATCAGAATTTCTGACATTTGTGAACGTTTAACTTCCAAAATTATCGAGTCTATGCGCCGTATAGCTGCGTACTTGTCGTCTCTTTCTTGAGGACGGTTTCGCGCCCCTTGGCAGCCCCGTGGCGAAGCTTGCTGGCGCCACGGCTGGCTTCCGGCGGGGAGCCCGACCGCCGGGATTTCCCAAAGGCAGTTCTGGGAAGGCCAACGGCTGTCGCCAACGTGGCAAGCTCCCTTAGGACCCTCTCGCGACGCTCTCTTCCCACACAGGTAAAACTCTGGCTGTCGGGTTCCGCTGCTCTTTGTTGTCAATGCGCTCCAAGTCGTTACAAGCTCTGCCTTGCCCGGAGTTCTAATAGCCTGAAAGCGGCCGAGATTACATCTTGCCTCGGATGTGACATACTCTGGGAATTGTGTTTTCGTGTACCTTAAGTAGGCTCAAAACGGTCGATATTACTGTATAATAATATTGTGCACTATTGTTGAAATTCTCCCTAAACTGCCAAATAAAAATTGCCGTTAACGTTGTGCTATTTGTTTCGGTTTGCAGTGTAAGTGTTCTACTTTGGTGCAAGCAGACATAAGAAGGTGGAATAAAAATAGGTATATAGAGCGTCAAAAATTCTTCCATCTTTTCTAACGATTTAATCGGGCTGGCGGAATTGGCCACATCATTGTCTCCAAGAAGACTCGTCTCTTCGAAATACCACAGCGTTGGTTCTATTATTTCTTCGAGTCACTTATTCGTTTAAGTTCCTTCCTGAAGTTTTTTCTTTAACAAATATTTTTGTTAATCTTCCCTCGTAGATCTAGGGCAGCTGTACCCAGCCTTTCTGAAACCATTACCCCTGCGTGCAATCAGATACAGTCGGACACTAAAGTCTACCTACAACCTAAAAATAATGCTTTAAGTCAAAATCAATCAAGAAAATATTATGTAATCACTTTCTGTGACATAAACAGACATGTTAGGAACTGAAAAACAACATATACACTGCATAATTAATAATAATCCCATATACTGACATCTTGAATACACAAATTAAACAGCAGTCAGCTACAAAAGTAAACATACAGTGTGATGTTGTTGCAACCCCACACAAGAATATTTCCACCACCATACTTCACTGATGGGACAAGATTTCTCTTCTTCCAACTTTCATTCCTTTCTCGCCACACCTTTTGCTGTCCATCATTCTGGAAGATGTTAAACTTACTCTCATCCATGCAAAGTACTGTATACCAAAATGTGAAATCTTTATTTCGGTGCAGAGTTGCAAATTCTAGGCGCTTCTGTTCATTTACCCTGCTTATCAACGGTTTCTTCCTTGCTGTTCTACTTTCAAATCCATGATTGTGCAGTAGTCTTCGTACTGTTATAGGACGAACATTATTTCCATTCTTTTGGGTTCTGTGTCTGCCCATGCAGACATTTCCTTAGAAGGTCAGGATGAGCCAAGTCTCTGAAAATAGGTTTAACTGTTGTAGTAACAACAGCAGGATGAGAATCCTAGTGAGAATAAGATTCTCCAGGTGACTGAGCCCTATTGTATTTGCACCACGAATTTTCTCTTGATGGACACAATCCATGACATGGCTTATCATCAGTAGAGGATTTATGGAAGAATATGGCCCAAACATCTCTCTTCATTGCTCCAGATTTTCTTTATTTCTCCTTAATTGCCTGCCCATACTATACCGGCAAGTTTTCTATAACAACTACTCGCAATCACACTTGAACAAAACTAACCACGTGTTTGAAAGTGTGTTGTTTACAAACAGCAGAAACAAAAGAATATCGACCGTTGCATTCCAAGGATAGCCAACATACCCGGGAGTAAAAAAAAAATAAAAATTAAAAAAACCCTAACGTGCAATGTAGGGGATATAAAGATCTAAAATATATGCAGAAAAGTGGGTGACAGAAAAGTGGGCGTAGCACATAAAAACAAGGGGTAGGAAAATGCTCGAAAAAAATTTTTTTTCAGCAAAATCCTTTTCAGAGTACTTAGATAAAACCTTAATCTATCGAAATATGATGAAAACCGAAAATCGATTTTTTTCGACCTGAACCACGGTGTGGTCCCTTTAAAATAAAACGACTCGAAGGAACACACCAACTTTCAAGCCATGTTCACAGACGCAATACAGGCCATAGATTTGACCACACTGACAGACGAGATTTGACAATATTCCCTACTACACCATCAAATTTCTTTGACATTAATATTTGACGTATCAAGTTCGATAAAGAAATATAGTGTCGCCCCTATGAACAGTCGGCACGAAATGTCAGCGAAAATAGCAGCAGTAGCGGCAGCATCAAAGTTGCTCACAGCAACAGCTGCAGCTTGTAACATTATGTGATTGTCTTATTTTAAATCATTCACTAATCGAGCAGTCGCTCGGCAACAGCTACTGTTAGCAAATAATGTTGCGAGAATGTAAAAGGTGAACGACCTGTGACGTAACTTGTTTATTGTCGAAGCGCCGTCAGAGATGCAGTGAGTTATTGACTTTGAAAACCGCGGCGCGAAAAACAGACAGAAGAAGAACACTTTTACACATTTTTTTTTTTGAGGTACGAGATATTCTCGATGAACAGTTACTCATTCTTCTCTTGTCTCCTGTAACTTGTGTCGGACGCGCATGTCTTGCCGCCGTATTATTATTGTTAAAATTAATATTGTTCTAGTGTAAATGTGTAATACTAAAAGTGCCTAGCAGTAGATTTATTGTGCGACGTGTATGTGAAAACGTCGAAGGAATTGTTTTCATTAAGAGAAGTGCCAGTCAAAACGTCATCCATGTTAAATCCTTCATTGCAGTGTAAGTTCGTCTATTAATTGCCATAAATTCAGAGTTTCATGGAACTGGTGTATGGACTATTTATTTAATATAGAATCTATGTCTCACTCCTTCATGAAGTTATTTAATTTTCTTTATGTTTCTGCCAAATAGAGAGTTCACAGTCACGAATTCTTTCGTCGAGTTCGGACGGAAGTTGCATGCGGCGAAATACTTTCTCCGCGTCATATTCTACTGGTAAATGCATGATAAACTACGGTCCCTTAGGAAATTCATGTTGAGCTATCCAAAATAATTATATTTTGAATAGGCATTTACTCTCCTATGCAATGCAACTTCCGACTGATCAGACAACGAACGGGGACATTTATAACTGTATGTTTATGTATACACATTACGTAAACATATCGTTATAAGCTGTTCCCACGATCAGTGTCGGCATGACGCGCCGCGCCTTGTCAGTGCATGAGCGCCTCGATGTCGTCGTGTAATGGGCCAATAAAGCGGGGTAGGGGGGGTGGGGATGCCAGTGATCACACGATACATACCGGTGGCACTTGACGGTAGTGCCAGCAGATGGAGAGCACAATGAGTGTTTTTACAAGGGGTGAACTCAATTTTTTTTAGTGTGGTTTCCAATTTCCGTTCATGCGAAAATGATGAGTTCGTTACAAAATAAAAAGAAGATGTCTTCCCTTGCAGGAGAAAGTAAACATAACTGAAGAACTTCGAAGAAGTCCTAGTGAACCTAAAGTGAGCATCGCAAAGCGTTTCAAAATCCCATATTCCACCTTATTTACCATACTGGCCAATGAAACCAAATAAGACTTAGTTCTTCGAAAGCTGGCCAAGGTGGACAGTTTGCAGACATGGAAAAATGCCTTGAAACTTGGTTTCAGCTAAAGCGTGTAGCTGATGTACTTATTTCAGGTACAATGCTGAAGGAAAAGGCTTTAGAATTCACAAAAAAGTTAAATGTTGAAAACTTCTCATGCTTCTTCTGGTTTGTTACACCGCTTCAAAGTAAGTGGCATTACTGGCCACAGAGTTTGTGGGGGGGGGGGGGGGCTAACTGTGGATAATGTCAGCATAGAATGTTGGAAAGAGCGTAATCTCCCAAGTATAATTGCAAAATACAGTCTGAAAGTTACAACACAGACGAAACAGGACTTTTTTTAACTTGTTGCCGGACAAAACAATGGCATTTAAGGGCGATGTCTGCTTTGGGGGAAAAAGATGCAAACAAACAGTGACGGTACTCCTTACCGTTAACATAGATAGTTCTGGTACCGCCAACCGATTGGGAAGTCGGCGAAGCCTCGGTGTTTCAAGTCGTATCCCACCGAGGGGTCGAACAAGAAGGCATGGATGACTACAAACCTCTTTCAAGAGATACCACAATAGTCTTAACGCCCTCATTTTTCGCGAGAAGAGGAAAATAATTTTGCTTGTATACAATTTTTCGGCTCAATCTCCGGCACTACTATTCAGCAACATAGAACTGGTAAATCTTCCAGCAAATTGCACGTCCATATTCAGCCACTGGGCTTGGTCATCATCGCTGCCACAAAAGCAAAGTACAGGAGAATGCTGGTTCAACATGTCATGGCACATCTCGTCAGTTGGAAGGAAAAGCCTAAACTGGCCGAGTCGCACATCAAAGAACTGCACTGTAGGTTAGGCCACTCTTTACAAATACACTACGTATGTACAGCATTCCCTGTGAGTTCCCTTTGAACTACACTAAACTTTTTGGAATAGATCTATAAATTAAATTAAATCCAGCACAGATATTATATGTTGTTGTTGTAGTCTTCAGTCCTGAGACTGGTTTGATGTAGCTCTCCATGCTACCCTATCCTGTGCAAGCTTCTTCATCCTGTAGTACCTACTGCAACCTACATCCTTCTGAATCTGCTTAGTTTATTCATCTCTTGGTCCTCCTCTACGATTTTTACCCTCCATACTGCCCTCCAATACTAAATTGGTGATACCTTGATGCCTCAGAAAATGTCCTACCAACAGATCCCTTCTTCTGGCCAAGTTGTGCCACAAATTCCTCTTCCCTTCAATTCTGTTCAGTACCTCCTCATTAGTTACGTGATCTACCCATCTAATCTTCAGCATTCTTCTATAGCATCACATTTCGAAAGCCTCTATTCTCTTCTTGTCTAAACTATTTATCGTCCATATTTCACTTCCATACAAACACTTTCAGAAAAGACTTCCTGACTCTTAAATCCACATCAGATGTTATCAAATTTCTCTTCTTCAGAAACGCTTTCCTTGCCATTGCCAATCTGCATTTTATATTCTCTCTTCTTCGAAAATAATCAGTTATTTTGCTCCCCAAATAGCAAAACTCATATACTACTTGTAAATAGCTTTCGTTCCCTGTATTCCACCTTCAGAATTGTTCTAAGTCTACAAATGCTAGAAACATAGGTTTGCCTTTCCCTAATTTATCTTCTAAGATAAGTCGTAGGGTCAGTATTGCCTCACGTGTTCCAACATTTCTACGGAATCCAAACTGATCTTCCTCGAGTTCGGCTTCTACCAGTTTTTCCATTCATCTGTAAAGAATTCGTGTTAGTATTTTGCAGCCATGACTTATTAACTTAATAGTTCCGTAATTTTCACACTTGTCAGCACCTGCTTTCTTTGGGTTTGGAATTATTATATTCTTCTTGAAGTCAGAGGTTATTTCGCCTGTCTCATACATCTTGCTCACCAGATGGTAGAGTTTTGTCAGGGCTGGCTCTTCCAAGGCTATCAGTAGTTGTAATGGAATGCTGTGCACTTCTGGGGCTTGTCAAATTCTTCACGCAGTATCATATCTCCCATTTCATCTTCATTTAGGTCCTCTTCCATTACTATAATATTGTCCTCCAGTACATCGCCCTTGTATAGACCCTGTATATACTCCTTCCACCTTTCTGCTTTCCCACTTTTGCTTAGAACTGGTTTTCCATCTGAACTCTTGATATTCATACATGTGGTTACCTTTTCTTCAAAGGTCTGTTTAATTTTCCTGTAGGCAGTATCTGTCTTACCCCTAGTGATATATCCCTCTACATCCTTACATTTGTCCTCTAGCCATCCTTGCTTAGCCATTTTGCACTTCCTGACGATCTCATTTTTGTGACGTTTGTATTCTTTTTTGCCTGCTTCGTTTACTGCATTTTTATACTTTCTTCTTTCATCAACTAAATTCAATATCTCTTCTGTTCCCCAAGGATTTCCACTAGTCCTCGTCTTTTTACCCACTTGATCCTCTGCTGCCTTCACTATTTCATCTCTCAAAGCTACCCTTTCTTCTTCTACTTTATTTCTCTCCCCGTTCTTGTCAATCGTTCCTTAATGCTCTCTCTGAAACCCTTTACAACCTCTGGTTCTTTCAGTTTATCCAGGTCCCATCTCCTTGCAGTTTCTTCAGATTTAGTCTATAGTTCATAACCAATAAATTGTGGCCAGAGTCCACATCTGCCCCTGGAAATGTCTTACAATTTAATACCTGGTGCCTAAATCTCTGTCTTACCATTATATAATTATCTGAAACCTTCCAGAGTCTCCAGGCCTCTTTCACGTATATAACCTTCTTTCATGATTCTTAAACCAAGAGTTAGCTATGATTAAGTTATGCTCCGTGCAAAATTCTACCAGGCGGCTTCCTCTTTCATTCCTTACCCCCGTTCCATATTCACCTACTACTTTTCCTTCTCTTTCATTTCCTACTATTGAATTCCAGTCCCCCATGACTATTAAATTTTCGTCTCCCCACACTATCTAAATGATTTCTTTTATCTCATCATACATTTCTTCAATTTCTTCGTCATCTGCAGAGCTAGTTGGCATATAAACTTGTACTACTGTAGTAGGTGTGGGCTTAGTATCTATTTTGGCTACAATAGTGCGTTCGCTATGCTGTGCGTTGTTGCTTACCCACGCTTCTATATTTTTTTATTCATTATTAAACTTACTGCTGCATTATCCTTATTGATTTTGTATTTATAACCGTGTAAACACCTGATCAACAGTCTTGTTCCTCCTGCCACCGAACTTCACTAATTCCCAATATATCTAACTTTAACCTATCCATTTTCCTTTCTGAATTTTCTAACCTACTTGCCCAATTAAGGGATCTGACATTCCACATTCCGATCCGTAGGACGCCAGTCCAGACTGTTGCCCCTGCAACTACTGAAAGAGCTGGTGCCCCTCTTCAGGAACCATACGTTTGTCTAGCCTCTCAACGGATACCCCTTCGTTGTGGCTGCACCTACGGTACGGCTATCTGTATTGCTGAGGCACGCAGGGTCCCCCATTGGGGATGGGGGGGGGACATATTATATATAGCTTTTCAATTTATTTTTCTTATCTAGCCAGTTCAATTCAATTGAAGTCAAATACAACGCACAAGTGCTATCGAAAAACTGGGATCACAAAACATGAAACTCAAGCTGACCCCGAAAATATTGAACATTTTGACGTAGATTTCGGTATACCAGAAGACAATGACTGGGCTCTTATGGAATTGATTTTGATGATTTTGTTGCAGATAGTGTGTGTTGTGTACAAAATGAGGATGAAATAATTAAAGAATTAGTGCCAGTACAGACTGAAATAAATAATTCTGAGGAATCCGGAGAGTCGGACTGTGAATCTGTGAACCCTCCCAGTCTGTCAGTAGCACTTAACTGCATTGGAAGTAACACTACATCGCATAAGATCAAGAAATATTAGTTATGACAAGATGTGCCCAGAGAGTGCAAATCATAACTTGATTTATGAATGCAGTATTGCTTCCAAAAACCAAACCACAATTGATTCATTCTGTAGGTCTAAATAAGTTTAACTGTCCATAACTTAGGCGTAAGACTATTTGAGCTTCTGTACTTATTACTGTACAACTAATTTATCTTCTGTTTGCACGCACTTGAGTTTAATAGAGGTATATTAAAAAGTTTCATTGTAGAGTTAATCTCACTTGTACAATTTTTTTATCATCCCCCTTCAAATGCGTATAAACGAGCTTTTACAGTCAGCAGTTTTGGGTGGAGAGTTAGTTAAGAGTGAATAATGAAACCAAAATCAAGTCTTATTTGGAACTCTATCGTTGAGATTAATGACTTGAGAGCCGAAACGGGCTCACAGCCACCACATTGAAAAGTCGTCTTAAATCATTACACGTCGAGAAATTTGCAGAGTTTGAGATGTTCGATGAAACCATCAAACTCGCAGTGGAGGCGAAAAAACAAAGGATTAGTCATTATTTATTTTATGATATATGTGTACTAATAATATGGTTCGATTGTTATAGGTTGAGCTGTGTCCATTGCTGGTGCAAATGTTTCATGCGAATCATTCACAATACTACACCATTTTACGAAGCTCAACCCACCCTTAGTTCTGGTCGGGTCGTGTTGGTGGAAGTCGATAGATAATGTGCCTTTTCTAATTACTACCACCCCATAACGATATAAGCATGTAACAGACTGTGACGCGAAATAAATACACCACTGTAGTACGTGAGCTGCAAACGAGTGTATGTTGGAAGCACTGCACGAAATTGAACTGGTTTTACGTTATTGCCTCTCAGCGACTCTGAGGTGAGCACTTTAAAAAGCTATCGCACTCTACGTAAAAACATTTCGAGGAATTTTATCTTCCATTTACCTATAGAAAAATGATGCTCACGTAGCTGTTTATAATTTGAAAAAATACCAATCACGTTGCATTACTCAAATGGCTCTGAGCACTATGGGACTCAACTTCTGATGTCATTAGTCCCCTAGAACTTAGAACTAGTTAAACCTAACTAACCTAAGGACATCACACACATCCATGCCCGAGGCAGGATTCGAACCTGCGACCGTAGCGGTCTCGTGGTTCCAGACTGCAGTGCCTGGAACCGCACGGCCACTTCGGCCGGCTGCATTACTCAGTAGACAAATTGGAATATTATTTTTATATTAACCGCACGGCCACTTCGGCCGGCTGCATTACTCAGTAGACAAATTGGAATATTATTTTTATATTACTCTTACTGGAATTTTATTTTCATATTACTCTTCACGTATTTAATTTCTCGAGCTATTTTACTATTTTTATTGTGTCGTTGTTATAGGTTTCTTTTACTCTGGCCAAATGTGCTAAACAGCAATTTACATTGCAACAAAATCTGTCAGTAAATTATTATTGGGATTCCTCACGCCTTAAGTCTCAACAAATGGATCGTGTGTATGCTGTAATGATTTCCCTACAGAATTTGTAGTTTAATTTTGTCAAGGATGCCAGCTTTCGCAGAATAATGAAAGCTGCTGTTTGAAAATATAAGTTGCAAGATCGTGATTATTATTTTTTTTTACATCGTATTTGCGCGAAAACTTATACAATAAGCTGGCAAGAAAAATCAAAAATTTACTTCAAGAATTTGAAAAAAAATCTTTCACAACTGACATTTTATTATGATTTATATTATGGACCTTCTTTACTTAGTTTGACTTCTCAAGATATTTCAATGGATTTTCACACGATGTCTGTAATTTTGAAATGTGAAGTCATGACTGGACGTCATATAGGTGATGAAATATCGACAAAATCTGAAACGATACTTCAAGAACGGGGCATAAATCACCAAGCAGTGCATTGTATTGATCCTGGAGCTAACATAATTAAAGCATTGATGGATCTAACATAATTAAAGCATTGAAGTTGTCTTGCTTTGAAGATGTGAATTGTGCAATACATCAGATACAACTTTGTATCGAGCTGCTGTGGGATCATAGGAGTATCTGCTACAAAAATTGCCACGCACTTCAGTCATTTCTTGGTCGCACAAACCGAGCTGGCAAAAATTCAAAGGGAACGCCTTCATCAACCTTCCTTAACTGTCATTCAAAATCGACCAACACTGTAAATATTGTTAAATACATATAAATGAATTTTAATTGCCGGCCGCGGTGGCCGTGCGGTTCTGGCGCTGCAGTCCGGAACCGCGGGACTACTACGGTCGCAGGTTCGAATCCTGCCTCGGGCATGGGTGTGTGTGATGTCCTTAGGTTAGTTAGGTTTAAGTAGTTCTAAGTTCTAGGGGACTTATGACCTAAAATGTTGAGTCCCATAGTGCTCAGAGCCATTTGAACCATTTTTTTTAATTTTAATTTTATGGTTTATCTTTAGTGTAGGTATTGTGTTTTGTTTTTATGGGAATCGTATCTGTTAATTTAATTTTTTCTATTTCCAGCTGAAGTAGTACATTCTATATAATGCAATGATTTTCGGAGCTCGATGATTTGCTTATTTTGTACTTATGTTCAAATCCAATCACGATGATCTCCACTGAAGACTGGACAAATGTAATGAAACCATTCGAAGACATTACTAGAAACTAAATCAGTTCTGAAGCGAGAATTTCGTCATTCATACCGCTAATTCAAATTATTGTGACCACCTTACAGCAAGGAGAAACAAAAACTGGTACTTCAGAACAATTCCAAAATTTTACAAGAAAATCACCTGACGAATTGAATTCAAGCTCACAATTGCGATGTATTTAGATCTGTGATACAAGTAAAAAATTTTCAATGGCATCGTTACAGAACAAGCTGAGTCCCAAATACTCAATTTGATGATAATAAAAGCCAGAGATCCAAACACATCTCAAGAAGAATGCATACCTACTAGCTCCAAAAGGTGCCGATTTGAAACTGAAAATCAGTCTTCAACAAGTTGTGGCTTAATCACAGATTATCTATTGCCGCTAGCTCTCCAGTATTTATCAGCTCCTCCCAATAGTGTAGCCAGTGAACAACTACTCAGTGGATCCGGCCTCATTTGCAAACAGCATCGAAATAGATTGCAGCCTAAAAAAGCGGCAAAATTATTTTTTGTGAAATATAATCTGCCATTGATAAATTTAGAGTATTATTATAAAACAGATAAATAATTTTTACTTTTTTCTTAATGTATACACTTCCGCTTCCGTTTTCGCTTCCGATAAAATTGCATTTTGACATCCGTTTCCCCTTCTGCTTCTGTTATCACAATTTCATCGCTTCACTAATTTGAACATTGTGTAATGTAGGGTTTGAAAAGAAGAATCAACGAATTACTCTTTGACATTACTGCATTTAATCTTCACTTTCGCAAGAAACAATTGTGGTAGTTGCTCCCCAAAACCAACAATGGCGCATGTGTCAGAAAACGGCGAAATGGGGCAAATCCCCGCAGGTGTTTCGGGATATATCCACGCAGCTCCAGCAATCTGGCGACAATCCTTCAATGATGACCCTCGCAAAAGATGACATTCAACACAGACTGCATGAGTTTATCTCACCTGACAATATAATTCTGCTATCGAAAATAAAGATTTAGAGGATACTTAACTTTGTGGCAAAGCATTAAAATTTGGGCGACTAATGTCGACTCTGCAACAAAGAACGTATGGAACCAGGCTGCACCGGAAAAGAAAAGTTTGCTACTGGAAGGAAAGATGTGCCAAAGAAAGAAAAGAAGTGCTATAGAAACAAAACGACTAAACCAGATTTCGTTACAGCAATGCAAAAAACACCAAATAGCCAGTTGATTAATCTTCTGATTCAGACTTCTCACATCATCACAGCAGTAAATTTGGACTTCTTACTTGGCGAAGAAGTGTTGGAACAGGTTGAACAAAAGCCTGGAACTTCAAGGAAGAATTAGAGGACCTAACAAAGTACACTATTTACTAGTTACCTAGACAGCTTAGTCTCCGTATTTGAACTCTTCTAGGTTACCCTACTAGTACTCCTTTCTTGGAGGATAATGTATTAGCTTTTTACATCTACCGTTTATCATGAAGTTCCGATTTACAAGACATTTCAGTTCAATATTGTTTTGTTTAACTCGGCTAAGAGACAATACTGTTACAAAGGGTTATTTTAAGTGTTTTTATTATGCAATCATTCATTTTTATCCGTGTTTAGCTCAAATGGGGCGAAGACCCGCACTGCGAGGCCTTACCCCATTTTTTGGGGCAAAATACCGCAATTTTTGTCTTAGCTAAATTGTAATTTATAGGTAACAGCCCACCCTTTGGCTTTAATTTGAAATCCCGGAAAGTCTGTCCACAGTGACCACAATATTAGAAAAACAGAAAAATGCGGGGTCTTCCCTCACATACCCTAATACTTAATTGGTACGTAAAGTACAATTCTTCAAAACATAGATTGTCTCAATGAAACAAAATGATAGAACAATCGCCTATTTCCGGTGACTGACTATTATTCGACCAGCAAAAAGAAGTATACAGAAACCTTGACTCTGATTTTGGAGGTTGCTAGGACAAATTTTATTGGATTTATGAGTTCGAAATGGAACTGTAAATACACAACAGATAAGTATCTTCCGTTGGAAGTTGTTTTCAGTAGATTTATTGTGCTAGCACAGGCAAACAGGAACGGCAGGGTATTTCGGATGCAACAGCGTTTACTAACATACAATAAACTAAAAAGTAAGCATCACTGCTCCAAAGAAATCTCAGTTGCGGATAGTCAACTGTTTCTGGTTCACAAGAAGTGATTCGAAATTAAAACCATCCTTTGGTTACTAGCTTCACAGTACATCAATATTCGTACCTTATTGACATTTTTTTTTTATACACTGTACTTGTTAGACTTGCAAGACTTGCTATAGAATATTTATTACGGCTAGACAATATGGTCGCTTGTGACTAAGCTCCCAGGTTGCTATAGTTTAAGAAACAGATCTTATACGAAACAGCTCTCGTTAATCAGATTGAACAAAGTGGAGTTACGTTCTTAGTGTGGCCACAGATATGTTAGAACCGTATAAATTATCATCGGTTTATTCCTCTTATAAATGACGTAAGGGTGCGTTTTGACCCACAAAAAGACCCGAAAGTGAGCTGTGTTGGTTGAGTTGGTACAGTGAGGAATACAGAGGCAGACTAGCGAAGAGCGGATAATAAGAACCAGAAGCAAAGGTGGAGCTCTAAAGTAGTTACATCGTTTTCATCATAGGCTATTAAAGTCTTAATGAGAACTAGTGGAAAGATAAAGTTCTTATTCGACAAAGTAGTATCAAAGAGAGGGACTTTATGGTGAAATTCATGTGAAGAGAAGCTTCAAAGTCAGGAACTCGAAATGTCCGAATAACCTAAACACGCGAGGTACACTGGGGTTGTATCAGCGTTGACCAACGCAGAACGACGGACGAAGTCGCCACGTGCGCCCAAGAATTTGGCACAGCGCGGGACGGACCGCTTGGGTAAACCCAAACGCAGGTAGCGGCCAGAGTGCAAGGAACTTAGCGAACAGGTAGCAGGATTACCGACACGTCCCAGCGGTCAACAAGAGCATGTAGCAAACGGGTCTGCCGCACACAAAACGTTAATGCAATGCTGAATTTAATACATTACTCCACTAATAGCAGAATTCAAAATTACAGTACATAAAAGAGAATTTAAATAAATCAGATGAATATATGTGAAAACACAGAACTCTTAATTGTTAAAGAAACTGCACAACGAAGAGTGGTACCTTTTTTCAATCATTAACTGGCCACACTCAAGAGCTGGATGATAATAAGGAACACAGAGATACTGAATATCAGCGTCCCGCCGAGCTTCAATAGCAAATTCTGTTGCATGGTAACCATTAATGACTATAATCATTTTGTGGTCGAAGGTCTTTCCTTGGCCGCATTTGCTTCCTAATATGTAATAAAGAAATGTGGTCCTGCTTTGAGCAAACACAATTTTTCTTGTTTTCCTATCCACACATGTTCTGAAGAAGTTTCTCCATCTTCCGTGGGTTTTACTTATCTCCTGTTGAACAACATACAAAGAATGTATGTATTGTGATATTTAGCGGCTGCTTTGAGATTATATTACTTATATTACTATAAATACTGACATAAATATTACTGTGGATAATAAATATATACGTTATTGTTACATATTGGTGTTTACAAGTTTGTTTGGTATTTGCAGTACATTTATAATTATTGTCTTCCAGAATGTCATCTGCAATTAGTAAGCATTTGTCGTTTGTTTTGCTACGTAATTTACCACAATTTTTTTGCCTCATGTATTATTGGATTTTTTATATAGCACTACTGTCGTTATTCTGTTTTGTAAAGAAAGATTAGCTGATTTACTGTTAGGCTAGTATTTTTGTAGGTTACAGCACTATTTCTCGATAAATCCGTTGAAATTTATGCTGAATGTGATTAGGCTTTATGAAATATTGAGTGAGGAGGGGAAGCAGACTATGTATGTAAAAGCGAGATCTATCAAAAAGTAAGTACACACATTTACATACAGAGTCTGCTATCTGTCCCCAAACATTTTGTAAAGCCTAATCACAATCGACATATATTTCAAGAGACTTTTCGAAAAACAGTACTGTAACCTTAAAAAAATTCCAGTTAAACAGTAAAATAATTTTCTCGCTTTAAAAAAACAACATAATATAACGACAGTAGTGCTATAGAAAGAGAAAAAAGTCGATAATATCATATTAGGCAAAAAATTGAGAAATTATGTAACAAAACAATGATAAACGCTTACCAATTGCAAGTAACATATTGGAAGACACGACTTGTAGCTATGCTGTGAATACCAGACTTGTGAACACCAATACGTAATAATAAGGTATATACTTACTCCTCATGTTAATATTTCTGTCAATACTTACTGTAATGTAAGTACTATAACCTCAAAAACCTGGTAAATGTCATAATCCGTAAATTTTTTGTATATTGTACAACAGATAGTAAATAAAACTCCCTGAAGATGGAGAAACTTCTCCAAAACATGTATGGGTAGTGAAATAGAAAAAAATGTGTATTTACACGCCCAATAAGTCCTTTTTCTCTGCCAATAGAGGAAGAAATTCTTTTATACAACACAGAAAACCTCTTAATTGGTGTAAGGATGATATGTTGAAATTGATTTACTCTTTTGTTTTTAGCAAGAGAATGAAATACCGAAGGCTGAATGATATTAAGACTAAGCTGCAGATAAACTGCATTTGGGTCATCTGCATTGATATTCAGCCATGTAACTGTGGTAATTTTCAAGTTTGGATCACACTTCATAATTCTTTCATAAACATTGACAGCAGCAAAGCTGTAAAGTCATTGTGGCTGATTACCTTTATATATTACAAGCTTCAGATGTTGCATTCTTCCATTTATTGGTAATCGTGATATCCATCTCTTTTCCTTTTTCTTGATTAATGGAAAATTACTGTCACAAGGCAGAAACCTATGCCTAAAACCAAAAACTTTTCCTCTACAGTTGTAAAATACCTTGTCAAAACAAGGCAGTGTACAAAAGCAACACTGTCTAGTTGTTGTTTTGTCCAACACAATTGTCAAACCAAACAGTTTACTCTAGTGTACAAGTTTTAGATTATAATGATATACAAAGTTCTTCTACATACCATTTTTATGTAGCTTTTGCCTGCATGCCTTTACTAGATGTAGAAATATAAGATTTTCCTCTATTCCTCCTGCTTTACTTCACATTCTGCTTCCAGTTTGATCTGTTTTCTTTTCTGTGCTTTTATTTAGCGTTTTCTCGACATTCTGCTTCCAGTTTGATCTATTTTCCTCTCTACGCTTTTATTTAGCGTTACAATAGCCTTACATCAGCTACATCCGTCATTTTTAATCATATAGAACGTTCTTCCAGGATGGCTCACTTTACAACAACAAATAGGTCAATTTGTAAACCTGAAAAGGAAATATGTTCCAATGGAAGCATGCCCAATGTTACGTGGCACTTTATTCCAGTGAAAACGCAATACTGCTAAAAATGTGGTGTACAACCTTCTTTGAGGTAGGTTTTCATTTGTATATTTTTGTATAGTATGATTTTTGTGTATAGTATGAATTTTATCAAAAATTTACATGTATCGAATTTTAAGCTCTCTTCCTGTGCTTGCGGAAAACGTATGAGAAAACATGGAATGCATGTGGTGTACAGAAGAAACAGTATCCTACAGAAAAGATTAAAAATACCCAACAGCAACATAGATAAAAGCAGCAACATAGATCAGTTTAAAAAGGCAGGTATTAAATGCACAAACAACGTTGACATTCGGCGCGCTAGGAGCGGCTGTAAATGGGAAATGCCTTTGCAGTTGCTCCCATCAGCCACCGCGCGAGAGTCAACTTTGTTTTAGCGTACAGTATATACCAAACAAAGATTGTGATTCAGTGCATGTTGGACAGACATGTAGAAATATAAGAATAAGATACTATGAACATTTAAGAGCACTGAGAAATGGAGACCACATTTGCAGGACTACCTCACTGAAAACGACCACTGTAGCGACGTAGAACCAGACCTTCAGATCTTGAAACACGGTTACCATGTGTACTACTTCTTAATAACAGACGAAAATTGCTACATCCGAATATCTATAATAGAGTTTAAAGGATATCTTCTAAACAAACAATTCAGACGTTGCTATAACATCGGCGTGTTGGAGATGACTGGTGTATTAATTTAGACTTGTTGCGGATTTATGTTGGCAGCTACAGGACACATCTAACGTAAAAAGTGTAAAGTACATGTGGATGGTAGTCAATGAAAACCTCATAATTCCATCTGTCTATGAAAGCCTCGCAATACCAGCAACCAGTAACTCCATTACCAAAGAGATATTTGGAAATGCTTGTAGTTTTCTAATCTAGCAGTAATTAGGTTTATACTATATAGTTACACATGGTGGCAACACTATCTGTATCACTTTATATACTTTTAAAGAAACCTTTTTGCTTCTCTTGCAAAATTTAACAAAATGGTATTACGAGGTTTTCATCGCCTACCATGGACATGTAATCTAAACGACAACGAAATCTATTGTCACATGTTCGTGATCTACATTAAAATTGGTATGTATATGTTTCAGAAACCATAAAAAAACAACACTGGTGGTGCCATAACTGCGGTGAAACGTGTTTGGGTAATAAACAAAACCAAAAGTAATGTTCTCGCAAAAAGGTGGACCCTCTTTAATCTTTCATTGTCCGTAAATATTTTTCTGTAATTCTGTTCATACTTAACCACAATTTTGCAAATAGTATTTAAGGATGCGCTATAACTACCACATGTACGCATCTCTGATGTGTTGAAATCGCAATGGAAGTTCTTGCATAAGGACTGCAGCCGTGATAACGAAACCGTGACTTCTAAATGTGCACTGGGATAACAAAAATGCTATTGGAAAGACAGTAGATCGATATGAATTATCAGATTTTCTACTGCGTAGAGATCGGAAATGAAGTCGAGAGCATCAGCGAAAATTTTAGCACGGAAACAGTGTCAAGAAGGTGAGTGGATTTTCCTGTTCTGGGGGTAGTTACGGGCGCTCGCTTGGTCTGAGCAGCCCCCAGGCGGGTCCCGTTAGGGGCATCAGCCCCATGTCGCCCCAGCCGGACTTCCAGGAAGTCGCAAAGGGAAACAGCTCTTTGTCCCGGTTGTTTGTCCCCCAGCTAGCCGACATGCTAGGATCTGCCTGCGCCAACGTATCTGAGCAGACGCAGATTCTCACCATTTTCTTGCATTCACACGATTCAGCTTGCGACCTGTTGGTGTATCCACTCACTTCAACTAGTTCACAATGCAGGAAATGTTATTATTATTTTTTTTTCCTGAGTGAACAATCTTCTGACTGGTTTAATGCGGCTCGCCACGGATTCCTCTCTTCTGCCAACCTCTTAACCTTAAAATAGCACGTGGAACACACGTCTTCAATTATTTGTTGGATGCATTCCAATCTTTCTCTCCCCCTACAGTTTTACACCGTACAGTTCCCTCTAGTACCAAAGACGTTATTCCTTGATCTTTTAACATATATTCTATCATCATGTCCTTTCGTTTTGTCAATATTATCCACATGTTTCTTTCCTCATAATTCCTGCGAAGAGCCTCCTCATTTCTTATCAGTCCAACTAATTTTCATCATCTTTCTGTAGCATCACATCGGAGGCCCTCTTCGCCTGTGCTGGTCTGCTTTTTATAACTTATTTGCTTCATGCGTCGTGTGTTATTTTGCTTCTGAGTTAGAAGAATTTCTACATTTCATCTACTTTTTGGCCACTAATTTTGATGTAAAGTTTATCGCTATTCACATTTCTGCCGCTCCTCATTAATGTCATCTTTCTTCGGTTTACCTTCAATCCATCATGTGCACTCATCAGACAGTGCATTCCGTTCAATAAGTTCCATAATTCTTCTTCACTTTCATTGAAGATAGCTGTGTCATCAGCGAATCTATCACTGATATCCTTCTACCCTGAATTTTAATCCCACTCTTGAATCTTTATTTTCGAATGAAACAACTTCACTGTTAACAGTCATGATTTGCTTTTTTCCAGCACGTGGTTCGAATGTTTAAACCTCCATCATCAGGAGGATTTATGTGCCACGCATGTGTTGAGCTGTGACTTCTGAGTAACCCGTGGCAGTATCTGCAGTGGTCACAGGCACCTTCTCTGTCACGTTATGTCACTTACACCAACACATTTCGTAAAGTTTTTCGAGGGTAGTGGTGTATGTATTGTAACACGACAGGGACAGGAACACTGCCACAAATTACTCCAAAGTCGCTAACCAATACATACGTCCCATATTATGATGGAGGTTTAAACATTGGAAACGCATTGCAGAAATAAACAAACAGTGACTGGTAACTTGTTGTTTTATTCGATATCAGTAACAGTCACGGAAACGCTAACCAAGAAAGCTCGCATTTACAAATTTTTTGTTTTTGTTTTTTTTGTTTTTTTTTTTTTTTTTTTTTGGTTTTGAGTGTGTACTCAATTTAGCCATCGGCAACACATAGTGACAATGTACACATAATTGAATAAACAAATACAGAAATGCATATTTACAAGAATAAAAAGCTTAACTGTTACAGTTTTGTACATAATGTTTTAAAAATTGAATTGAATTGCATTGGAAAATCCCTCTCTTATTTCTCTCATTGTTTCTTCAGTGTATAGACTGAACAGTAGTGGCGAAAGACTACATCACTGTCTTATACCGTTTTTAATCTGAGCACGTCTGTCTTGGTCTTCCATTCTTCTTGCCCCGTCTTGGATCTCGTACGTATAGTATATTATCTGTCTTTTTATTGCCTACACATATTTTCGAACATTTTACATTGTCGAACGATTTCTCCAGGTCAACAAATTCTATGAACGTGTCTCGATTTTCCATAATTCTTGTTTTCAGTGTAGTAGCCGTTGCATAGTTACTGTTGAGTTGTGCTGTCAATTAATTCGTTCGCTGTTGTGAAGTGAATAACGAAGCAATTCCTAGTCTACTGTGGAAACCATCAACAGCTCAAAGAATGCATTATCGTGAGATATTTAAGCATAATTATACGATATACAGTATATGTCTCAGTTTTACTCTCATTGATGCATGATACAAAGTACGCATTTTGTTATGTAATGGGTGTACCATGTAATGAAGGTGTTGTTCATACATTCGTTTCACAAGGTGTAACATCCACCACGTTATGTCTTGCGTTATGTGTTTGATAGAAATAGTGTAATTATTGCTAACTTATATAATCAGTACTACAATGTTACTAAGTAGTGACAACCGTGAAGGGCTTTAAAAAATAATTTAGTTATGTGATAGGAACACAATCGCACCCTTCTGTTTCTACCCTTCAGGAAATTACATTTTCCCCGTCAGGTGGTAATTACGCCCAGATTAGGAATCAATGATCTACAACGTTAGAGAACTTCAAACGCACATCATCATTCCTCAGTAGTTCAGTAATCCACTTCTTTCCATATTAATTCTTCTGGACCAATTATGTAAATTTCAGCACCATTTTTTCATTGCTAAATTGTGATCTGAATCTTTATCCGCTCCTAGGTCTGCCTTACACTTCGCTATCTGATTTCATCATAATGTAATTCAGCTGAAGGTGGTATGATCAATATCTACATCTACATCATACTTCGCAAGCCACCTAATGATGTGTGGCGAAGGGTACTTTCGGTACCACTATCTGATTCCTCCAACCCTGTTTCACTCGCGAGCAGTCGTGGGAAGGATGACTGTCGGTAAGCCTCTGTACTGGCTCCAATTTCTAGAATTTTCTCCTTGTGGTCAGTACGCGAGATGTATGTGGGGGGAAGTAATATTTTGTCCGACTCCTCCTAAAAAGTGCTGTCCCGAAATTTCAATAGTAAATCACTCTGTGATGCACAACGCCTCTGTTGTAACGTCTGACAGTGGAGTTTGGCACAAATGGCTCTGAGCACTATGGGACTTAACAGCTGTGGTCATCAGTCCCCTAGAACTTGGAACTACTTAAAACTAGCTAACCTACGGACATCACACACATCCATGCCCGAGGCAGGATTCGAACCTGCGACCGTAGCAGTCGCGCGGTTCCGGACTGCGCGCCTCGAACCGCGAGACCACCGCGACCGGCAGTGGAGTTTGTTTAGCATCTTCGTAACGCTCTCTCGTCAGCTAAGCGATGCCGTGACGAAACGCGCCGCTCTTCGTTGGATCTACTCTATCTCCTCTATCAGTCCTACCTGATAGGAATCCCAGATAGATGAACAATGCTCAAGAATTGGGCGAACAAGCACCTTATAAGCCACTTCTTTCGTGGATAAGTTACATTTCCTTAAGATTCTTCCGATGAATCTGAGTCTGGTATCTGCTTTTCCCACTATCTATTTTATGTGGTCATTCCACTTGAGGTCGCTCTGGATAGTAACGCCGAGATATTTTACGGCAGACGCTGTCTACAGCTGTTTGTCATCGATAGTATAGCTGTACAGTAGTGGATTTTTTTCCCTGTGTATGCGCGATATGTTACAATATTTGTTATTAGACGTGTGAAAAAACTGCATAGAAATATAAAACTTGAGTCAACGGGTGCATTCCTGGTTGTCAACGCAGTAATTATTTTAACTTCTTCTCAGGAAGAGGTACATAACATCCAAGTGGTTTGGTTACTTTAAACAACTCCCTGCGGTATACTTCCCTGAATTAATTTGCTTCCTTTATCATTAGTTTTTGATTACTTGCCGCATGGTTAACAATTTTAATTTTTTCAGTGGATTTCTTCCTCATTCATTCACACACCAAAGGCAAAGCTAGCATCACGCTGAAGGTTGGTTTGAACACCACAGTGAGCCCGCATCTCGTGGTCGTGCGGTAGCGTTCTCGCTTCCCACGCCCGGGTGCCCGGGTTCCCGGGTTCGATTCCCGGCGGGGTCAGGGATTTTCTCTGCCTCGTGATGGCTGGGTGTTGTGTGCTGTCCTTAGATTAGTTGGGTTTAAGTAGTTCTAAGTTCTAGGGGACTTATGACCACAGCAGTTGAGTCCCATAGTGCTCAGAGCCATTTGAACCTTTTTTTTTTTTTTTTTTTTTTTTGAACACCACAGTGCCTTACTAACAAGGTGACCATACGAATTTCTCCTCACTGATATGGTTCATATTGACAGGACTTTTGGAAACAGTAACACATAACTCTCAACTGTTTTCGAGAAACTTGAGTTTCAAAATTTCAGGCATACTTTTATACGTTGTATGGTTGCTATGATTCAAGGAGCCCATAGTCGAGTGCGTAAACGCCTAGGTCTCTGGATCGAATCCCGCTGCTTTTGGTTCTCATTGTTAGGTAAACTTCTTGAGATGTCCCAACATGCAGTATTAAAGTAATTCTGCTAAAATGTGCTTCGCTTTGCATCCTTGCAACGTTTATTCCACAGGGATGTGAAACACCTTATAAAAATGGCTACAAAATTGCGCGTACGTCATCGAAAGGAATATAGAGTTAGCTTCTAAAGAAGATTGTATGGAAGTTGACTCAGTCGTACACCATTAGTCATGTGCACCAAAATTTGGGAAATGCTTCAGCATGCGTGGTAGTCGCGAAATTATGTGATGACCGAGAACCGCTTATGAATGTAAACCGAGTTTGTTTTGCAACAGAAGAAACTATGCACATGCAAAAATTCGACATTCATTGTACGTGCTATATGCCGCAATAATTATTGTTTTCCATGTTTCTGCGATAAGTATCATGCCGATTCGTGCAGTGCTCTATAGGTTACAGATTATATCTGTCACAAATTTAATTATATTAATATAAATAAAATGGCTATCTAATTTGATTGAAAGTTCTCGTTTTTCCCTTTTTTATTTCCCATCTCCTTACAAAAAAATTGTTTTCCTCCTTTTTTCAGGATAAAGTTTATGAAAATAATAAATGCTGCATTAGATATTGATAATTTATACAGTCATAATAAATCTGTTGTTAGAATTACGTGGCAATGAAAAAGAAGTACCAGGAGCGAGATTTGATTCAGAGACCTCATGCTTACGAAACTAAGCGCTTATTCGGTATTTCTTCTCTTTTAACTTTAAATTCCTTTCCAAATTTCTCCTTGGTTTCCTTTATTGGTTAGACAACGTACAGATTGAATACCATGAGGAATAGGCTGCAACGCTGTTTCTCTCTCTCTTCTGAACAACTGTCTCCATTCTAAGTAAAACCTGAATAGTTGACCGACCACTACATTTTCGAGCGGAAATATTCTGATAAATTACAGGTGTGGTCAATAAGGCCTCTTTTACATAGTTTCTGATATCTCGGGATCCCCGATTTCCTGTCTGATGCCTACTGGCAATCTACTGAATTTCTAGAGCAGCCCTTTTACTCCGATGGCAATACTCTTTTACTTTTCACCTTCCGCAGGTACTCCTGTAAAAATCACGTCGGCCCTTAATACGTGTCGCGCACTCTTTCAGCCACATCTCCGCAGATTTGCGATGTCACCAATCAACTTGACTATATCGTCGTGAACTGACAACTGCCTAGATAAATCGTAGCCACTCACTGTATACACCACATTTGCAGTGGATTTCAGAAAAAAATCATTTATTTTCTGCACTCTGTGAAACTATTGTAGCGTTATTATTTACGTATGTTTATTTGCGAGGCTTAATTATTCTCGCTATGGACTGACGAGCGTAGTGGTTGTAGCGTATAACGCTGAAAAGCTTTTAACACAATCGTTTAGGTTTTCCAATTTGTTTTATTGATCATGACCGGTTTCGAATGTTTTCAAAGACGCCTGCGGAAGGTGCTTGTTTGGTTTCTCAGTCCACGAAACAAACTAGAACTTTGACATTGTTTCTCGCATGTTGTTCTTTCTACTCGCTTGTTTGGTTTAGCATATGTAGTATACATAGTCTGCACGACTGTAATTTCACTTGTACCAAACTGTGTATATTATGCATTCTCATTTGAATTTCATAGCCATATTGACAAGAAGATGTGGGTAACGAGAGGTACCTTCAGACCTCTAATCTGCTTTGTCTAACGTTAAACTAAATGCGCATCTCTCCAGAGGGATTAGAAAACCTATGACACCCGTAAAGGGTAATAAAATAAAGCTGATTACCCAAAAAGTCTTCCCCACATGAACCATGGAACTTGCCGTTGGTGGGGAGGCTTGCGTGCCTCAACGATACAGATAGCCGTACCGTAGGTGCAACCACAACGGAGGGGTATCTGTTGAGAGGCCAGACAAACGTGTGGTTCCTGAAGAGGGGCAGCAGCCTTCTCAGTAGTTTCAGGGGCAACAGTCTGGATGATTGACTGATCTGGCCTTGTAACACTAACCAAAACGGCCTTACTGTTGTGGTACTGCGAACGGCTGAAAGCAAGGGGAAACTACAGCCGTAATTTTTCCCGAGGGCATGCAGCTTTACTGTATGGTTAAATGATGATGGCGTCCTCTTGGGTAAAATATTCCGGAGGTAAAATAGTCCCCCATTCGGATCTCCGGTCGGGGACTACTCAAGAGGACATTGTTATCAGGAGAAAGAAAACTGGCGTTCTACGGATCGGAGCGTGGAATGTCAGATCACTTAATCGGGCAGGTAGATTAGAAAATTTAAAAAGGCAAATGGATAGGTTAAAGTCAGATATAGTGGGAATTAGTGAAGTTCGATGGCAGGAGGAACAAGACTTCTGGTGAGGTGAATACAGGGTTATAAATACAAAAATCAAACAGGGGTAATGCAGGAGTAGGTTTAATAATGAATAAAAAAAATAGGAGTGCGGGTAAGCTACTACAAACAGCATAGTGAACGTATTATAGTGGCCAAGATAGACACGAAGCCCATGCCTACTACAGTAGTACAAATTTATATGCCAACTAGCTCTGCAGATGACGAAGAAATTGAAGAAATGTATGATGAGATAAAAGAAATTATTCAGGTAGTGAAGGGAGACGAAAATTTAATAGTCATGGGTGACTGGAATTCGACAGTAGGAAAAGGGACAGAAGGAAACATAGTAGGTGAATATGGATTGGGGCTAAGAAATGAAAGAAGAAGTCGTATGGTAGAATTTTGCACAGAGCATAACTTAATCATAGCTAACACTTGGTTCAAGAATCATAAAAGAAGGTTGTATACATGGAAGAATCCTGGAGACACTAAAAGGTATCAGAGAGATTATGTAATGGTAAGACAGAAATTTAGGAACCAAGTTTTAAATTGTAAGACATTTCCAGGGGCAGATGTGGACTCTGACCACAATCTATTGGTTATGAACTATAGATTAAAACTGAAGAAATTGCAAAAAGGTGGGAATTTAAGGAGATGGGACCTGGATAAACTGACTAAACCAGAGGTTGTACAGAGTTTCAGGGACATCATAAGGGAACAATTGACAGGAATTGGGGAACGAAATACAGTAGAATACGAATGGGTAGCTCTGAGGGATGAAGTAGTGAAGGCAGCAGAGGATCAAGTAGGTAAAAAGACGAGGGCTAGTAGAAATCCTTGGGTAACAGAAGAAATATTGAATTTAATTGATGAAAGGAGAGAACATAAAAATGCAGTACATGAAGCAGGCAAAAAGGAATACAAACGTCTCAAAAATGAGATCGAAAGGAAGTGCAAAATGGCTAAGCAGGCTTGGGTAGAGGACAAGTGTAAGGATGTAGAGGCTTATCTCACTAGGGGTAAGATAGATACAGCCTACAGGAAAATTAAAGAGACCTTTGGTGAAAAGAGAGCCACTTGTATGAATATCAAGAGCTCATATGGAAACCCAGTTCTAAGCAAAGAGGGGAAATCAGAAAGGTGGAAGGAGTATATAGAGGGTCTATACAAGGGCGATGTACTTGAGGACAATATTATGGAAATGGAAGAGGATGTAGATGAAGATGAAATGGGAGATACGATACTGCGTGGAGAGTTTGACAGAGCACTGAAAGACCTGAGTCGAAACAAGGCCCCGGGAGTAGACAACATTCCATTAGAACTACTGACGGCCTTGGGAGAGCCAGTCCTGACAAAACTCTACCATCTGGTGAGCAAGATATACGAAACAGGCGAAATACCCTCAGACTTCAAAAGAATATAATAATTCCAATCCCAAAGAAAGCAGGTGTTGACAGATGTGAAAATTACCGAACTATCAGTTTAATAAGCCACAGCTGCAAAATACTAACGCGAATTATTTACAGACGAATGGAAAAACTAGTAGAAGCCGACCTCGGGGTAGATCAGTTTGGATTCCGTAGAAATGTTGGAACACGTAAGGCAATACTGACCTTACGACTTATCTTAGAAGAAAGATTAAGGAAAGGCAAACCTACGTTTCTAGCATTTGTAGACTTAGAGAAAGCTTTTGACAATGTTGACTGGAATACTCTCTTTCAAATTCTAAAGGTGGCAGGGGTAAAATACAGGGAGAGAAAGGCTATTTACAATTTGTACAGAAAGCAGATTGCAGTTATAAGAGTCGAGGGGTATGAAAGGGAAGCAGTGGTTGGGAAGGGAGTGAGACAGGGTTGTAGCCTCTCCCCAATGTTATTCAATCTGTATATTGAGCAAGCGGTAAAGGAAACAAAAGAAAAATTCGGAGTAGGTATTAAAATCCAGGGAGAAGAAATAAAAACTTTGAGGTTCGACGATGACATTGTAATTCTGTCAGAGACAACAAAGGACTTGGAAGAGTAGTTGAACGGAATGGACAGTGACTTGAAAGGAGTATATAAGATAACAACCAACAAAAGTAAAACGAGGATAATGGAATGTAGTCTAATTAAGTCGGGTGATGCTGAAGGAATTAGGTTAGGGAATGAGACACTTAAAGTAGTAAAGGAGTTTTGCTATTTGGGGAGCAAAATAACTGATGATGGTCGAAGTAGAGAGGATATAAAATGTAGACTGGCAATGGCAAGGAAAGCGTTTCTGAAGAAGAGAAATTCGTTAACATCGAGTATAGATTTAAGTGTCAGGAAGTCGTTTCTGAAAGTATTTGTATGGATTGTAGCCATGTATGGAAGTGAAACATGGACAATAAATAGTTTGGACAAGAAGAGAATAGAAGCTTTCGAAATGTGGTGCTACAGAAGAATGTTGAAGATTAGGTGGGTAGATCACGTAACTAATGAGGGGGTATTGAATAGAATTGGGGAGAATTTAAGTTTGTGGCACAACTTGACTAGAAGAAGGGATCGGTTGGTAGGACATGTCCCGAGGCATCAAGGGATCACAAATTTAGCATTGGAGGGCTGCGTGGAGGGTAAAAATCGTAGAGGGAGACCAAGAGATGAATACACTGAGCAGATTCAGAAGGATGTAGGTTGCAGTAGGTACTGGGAGATGGAGGAGCTTGCACAGGATAGATTAGCATGGAGAGCTGCATCAAACCAGTCTCAGGACTGAAGACCACAACAACAACAACCCAAAAAGTGACTGATTACTGCAAACCTTTTTTCAGTAGCATCTGCGAAACGCTACAACCCACTGAGGCTTATCTTCAGGTAACACAATAGGGTAAAATAATTTTTCTCGACATTTAAGTAATATGCTCACATCAGGTTGTACAGGGAACCAGTTTCAGCTTCAAGCACGAATTTCTCGTCGAGTCTCGTATCATTTATAAGTCAGAAAATGAGTGTAGTCACCGCTTAAAATCTTCTATCTTTGTTAATAAACATTCAGACAAGATAAAGTTGTTAGTAAATGATTCTGAAAATTTATTTCAATTTGGCGTGCCATATTATCTCATAAAATAGCTTAATTCTCTAGGAGTCTAGTAGGTGCTACAACAAACATTTTTTTTTAACTAGCAAGTTGTGCGCTTTTAGCATAAATGTTAGTATAAATGTTTTGCAGTCGTACCTGTCGCTTGAATTAGAGCACCAGCAGTTTGCAGCATCGCAAGAATGAACGCATTTGATAACGAATAACACAACATTGTGATAGGGTGCGTAAATAGAAGTCACAGATAATCACGTTAAAGCGACGTGCATAAACTTCTATTTATGTGGTTTTATTTCTTCGAATACTTCGTACAGAAGAAACGTTATGAAAAGGAATAAGAATTCACAGATAAATTACTGCTATCCTTCTTGTTAGGAAAACAGTGAAATGATATCCGATTATACAAGTTACATTCACAAAACACATCCACACTGTTATCCGCTTCTCAACTTTTATTCATAGATGATGGATGTTGCAGTGTCTATAACACAATGCTATAACTTGACTATTGTGTACACCAATAGTTTATAGCTTCCTATTCATCCTGCACATAGGAAGAAAATAAACTGCAAAGCCAAAGAAACTGGTACATCTGCCTAATATCGTGTAGGGCGCCCGGGGAACACGCAGAAGTGCCGCAACACGATGTGGAATGGAGTCGACTAATATCTGAAGTAGTTCTGGAGGGAACTGACACTATGAATCTTGCAGGGCTGTCCATAAATCCATAAGAGTACGAGGGGGTGGAGATCCCTTCTCAACAGCACGTTGCAAGGCATCCCAGATATGTTCAATAATGATCATGTTTGGGGAGTTTGGTGGCCAGCGGAAGTGTTTAAACTCAGAAGAATGTTCCTGGAGCCACTCTATAGCAAATTCTGGACGTGTGGGGTGTCTCATTGTCCTGCTGGAATTGCCCGAGCCCATCGGAATGCACAATGAACATGAATGGATGCAGGTTATCATACAGGATGCTTACGTACGTGTCACCTGTCAGAGTCGTGTCTATAGGCTACGTATCAGGGACCCATATTATTCCAACTGTACAAGGTGCATTCAAGTTCTAAGGCCTCCGATTTTTTTTCTCCGGCTGGAAAGAGATAGAAACATGCGCATTGTTTTAAAATGAGGCTGCGTTCATTGTCAATACGTCCCAGAGATGGCAGCACCGTATGGCAGATGGAATTTTACCGCCAGCGGCGAGAATGAGAACTGTTTTAAATACTTAAAATGGCGACGTTTTCCTTACTTGAACAGCGTGCAATCATTCGTTTGCTGAATTTGCGTGGTGTGAAACCAATTGAAATTCATCGACAGTTGAAGGAGACATGTGGTGATGGAGTTATGGATGTGTCGAAAGTGCGTTCGTGGGTGCGACAGTTTAATGAAGGCAGAACATCATGTGACAACAAACCGAGACAACCTCGGGCTCGCACAAGCCGGTCTGACGACATGATCGAGAAAGTGGAGAGAATTGTTTTGGGGGATCGCCGAATGACTGTTGAACAGATCGCCTCCAGAATTGGCATTTCTGTGGGTTCTGTGCACACAATCCTGCATGACGACCTGAAAAGGCGAAAAGTGTCATCCAGGTGGGTGCCACGAATGCTGACGGACGACCACATGGCTGCCCGTGTGGCATGTTGCCAAGCAATGTTGACGTGCAACGACAGCATGAATGGTTGTGACAATAGATGACACGTGGATGCCATTTTTCAATCCAGAAACAAAGCGCCAGTCAGCTCAATGGAAGCACACAGATTCACCGCCACCAAAAAAATTTCAGGTAACCGCCAGTGTTGAAAAAATGATGGTGTCCATGTTCTGGGAAAACGAGGGCGTCATCCTTACCCATTGCGTTCCAAAGGGCACTACGGTAACAGGTGCATCCTACGAAAATGTTCTGAAGAACAAATTCCTTCCTGCACTGCAACGAAAACGTCCAGGAAGGGCTGCGCATGTGCTGTTTCACCAAGACAACGCACCCGCACATCGAGCTAACGTTACGCAACAGTTTTTTAGTGATAACTTACAAGTGATTCCTCATGCTCCCTATCACCTGACCTGGCTCCTAGTGACTTTTGGCTTTTTCCAACAATGAAAGACACTCTCCGTGGCGGCACATTCACCAGCCGTGCTGCTATTGCCCCAGCGATTTTCCAGTGGTCAAAACAGACTCCTAAAGAAGCAAAATTGTTAAGGCTTTCGTGGCCACTTGTTGACGTCAGAAAAATCATTAGATGAACGTCGGCCGAAGAACCCGAGACAGAAGCCAATAGGCAGTTTGTCGTAAAGAAGCCTTCGCCGCTGCCATGGAATCATGGCGTCAGCGTTGTGAAAAATGTGTACGTCTGCAGGGCGATTACGTCGAGAAGTAACGCCAGTTTCATCGATTTCGGGTGAGTAGTTAATTAGAAAAAAAAATCGGAGGCCTTAGATGTTGAATGCACCTCGTACACGCCCCACATCATTATAGAGCCTCCACCAGCTTGAACAGTCCCCTGCTGACATGCAGGAGCCATGGATTCATGAGGTTGCCTCCACATCCGTACGCGTCCATCTGCCCGATACAATCTGAAATGAGAATCGTCCGACCAGGCAACATGTTTCCAGTCATCAACAGTCCAATGTCGGTGTTGACGGGTCCAGGCGAGGCGTAAAACTTTGTGTCGTGCAGTCATCCAGGGTACACGAATGGACCTTCGGCTCCGAAAGTCCATATCGATTATGTTTCTTTGAATGGTCCACACGCTGGCCCAGCATTGAAATCTACAGCAATTTGCGGATGGGTTGCACTTGTCACGCTAAACGATTCTCCTCAGTCATCGTTGGTCCCGTTCTTGCAGGATCTTTTTCCGGCCACAGCGACCTCGGAGATTTGATGTTTAATCGGATTCCTGATATTCACGGTACACTCGTGAAATGGTCGTACGGGAAAATCCGCACTTCATCGCTATATCGGATATGCTGTGACCCAACGCTCGTGCGCCGACTATAACACCACGTTCAAACTCAAATATTGATAACCTGTCATTGTAGCAGCAGTAACTGCGCCAGACACTTGTTGTCTTATATAGGCGTTGCCGACTGCACCGCCGTATTCTGCCTGTTTACATATCTCCGTATTTGAATACACATGCCTATACCAGTTTCTTTGAGGCTTCAGTGTAGAATGAGCTTTGAGGAACTTGTTTCTCAGGGAATGTGTTCGTGGAGTCCAACTCATCTCTTGTGGAAGTCAGGTTCAATTGCATCACATAGCTAGGAATATGTGAACCGTCTCGGCCACGACAAATGAATGTACCCAGTTATGTAGCCGGACGACTCTTCGAATGGTATCTTTCCTTGGCCGGAATCGACATACGTCATTTCTGCAAGACGGCACAGCAACACAGCAAGTTAAATTATTTTGCTGTCTGACACTCAGCAGCGCACATTTACAAATAAATGAAATGTATGAGTTGTCTATTTATCTTTTGGTAACGTTTTGGTTTCATTTCCACGAGAAGTGCCAGCCAGGTGAAAGTTTTTGTGGCCCATTTGAGAGTATGCGCAGAATAAACGTTAATTAATATTTCTTTTCAAAATATCCACGGGTATGCTGCCGGTCTATAGTGTCCATTGGACACTATAGACCGGCAGCATACCCGTGGATATTTTGATTATCAAATACGCCGGGAGAAACTCAAGAATCACAATATTTCTTTTGTTTACCGGTTCATACCTGATTCAAAAAAGATACTAAAAATAAAATAAAATTCTTAAAATTTGTTCTGTTTTAAGAATAACACGTAAATTTCTTATATATGTATTCATATCCATATAAGCAGACGCTTATACAGACAACACGGGGTACACACATTCATACAGTTGGAATAATTTGAGTTATTATTTGAAATATTTATTCCTTTGTGAATTTAACAACATGACTGATAATATTGTATTACGAACGCCGAAACGGCTGATACTGAGACAAATAATCATGGAACAGAAAAGCAACTATAACTGCTTAATAGTGGAAACTCATCTGGACCGCAAGAGGTACTAGTGACACTGCGCAGAGATTGTGCGAGAAAAGAACTTTCACCCTTTCTTATGTCACTGGAGCAACAAAGGGCATCCAGCGACTGAAAAAAAGCCGGTCCTTCCCTTTTCTAAGAAAGGGCGTAGGATAAATTCACATAACAGTATACCTATATCGCTGACGTCAGTCTGTTATAGAATTATGGACTACATTTTATGCTCACGTATTATGATGATTTTGAATAATAAAAGAATAAATGAATGCCGCAAACAGTTTTTTCGAAAAGCGCCGTAAATATCGGCGCACAGGTTGATGTTGTGTTCCTTGAGTTCAGGGAGGTGTTTGATACAGTTCAGTTCCAACGTTTGGTGAAAAAAAAATACAAGCTTACTGAGTATCGGAAAAAATTTCCTACTGGACTCGAAACTTCCTTGCAGAAAGAATTCAGCATGTCGCCCTAAACGATACAAAGACGACGAACGTAAAGGTAATTTCAGAAGTGCCCCACGGAAGTGTGATTGGACCGTTACTGTTTACAATACGTATAAATCATCTATTTCTAGTGGATAACGCCCGAAACTCCGCAATCCACAAGGCTGTTCGCAGATGACGCGATTGTCCATAAGAAGGTAGCAATGCCAGAAGACCGTAGCGAATTGCTGGGAGACGTGTAGAGGGTCGACGACTGAGGCAGGCACTGACAGTTGACCTGAAACATTAATAGACGTAATGTAGTGCGCAGAAGTAGGCGAAGAAATCCACTGCTGTACGATTACGCTATTGGCAACAAATCACTGGAAACAGTAACTACCGCTAAATTCTTAAAAGGAAACACTCGAAGCGAGCTAAAGTGGAATGACCATATAAAATAAAGAGCAGGAAGAACAGATGCCTGGCAGAGATTCATTTGGAAAATCTTAAGGAAATGTAATTTATCTACGAAAGAAGTGGCTTACATAATATTTGATCAACTGACTCCTGAATATTGTTCATCAGTGGGACCCCTACACAGAGAATATCCAACGAAGAGCGGCACGTTTCATCACGGGTTCGTTTAGTCGTCATTACAGAGATACTGAACGAATTCCTGTGGCAGACGCTACAAGAGAGGCGTGCATCATCACAGTTTTACTTATTGAAATTCGCGGCGAGTACGTTCCGGGAAGAGTCGGGCAACGCAATACTTTCTCCCACATACTCGAAACGACTACAACGAGAAAATATGCGAAATTAGATTTTATGCGGAGTTTTGCCGACAACCTTTCTTTCCACTCGCCATTCGCCAACGGAACAGAGAAGAGGGAGTCAGTGATGCTAGATGTGTACTCCGCCACACATCCCAAGGTGGCATGCGGAATATAGAAGTAGATGTAGCTCATTATTCTGAAATCAATAAAATACTAGGGTTGGAACTCAACAGTGACAACAATACCGTAGGGACACAACGCAAATGGATCTGTTACACATACCTACATTGCTCCAGGACAAAAGATCTCTCTCTTCTCAAATCCGACGGGTAGGCAGTTACGAGAAGAACTTAGCCTCGTGTAGCAGAAGATCTAACGTAGCGCTGTCACTAGGTTTACGAAACAGGAACAACGGAGTTGGACGAAAACTGAATATGCAGACGATGTACAATACGATATTGTGGTCGAAGTCTTCAAGAAGTTTCCGGGGAATCTGCGTTGCCTTGCACAACAGCGATAAGGAGGGTAGAGGCTTTTAACGAGGCAGATATTCTTCGGCCAGATCATCGCCGTGTCAGTGAGGAAGAAGTGTCTACTCATACCGAGTTAACTGAACGTCAATAGGTGTTAAACGATTCGCGACATGGAAAAATTGCATGATGCTGTGGCTGCACGATCTGTTGTAAATCCATAAATGTCTTCGATACGACGCTGCTCGTTCTTATTAGTAATGCTATGAACGCGAACGAGATGCTTCGTTACGCCATGTCATTATGTTCGGTGAAACATGGGCCAAACGTACGAGCCACATGTGAAACGCCTTAATGGCGATCGTGAGTTCATCAGAACCCCAGCAACGTGAAAGTTATGACTGTGATGGTGTTATAGTAACACATAGCGTTCCCCAATGGCAAATCGCCACGGCGTCGTATAAATATTCACTTTTGGAACATGAACTGCGACCAATCTTGAGAAAGAAATGGCGGCAGTTTCTGCGAAACCTAGCAGTACTTTTGCAGGACAGTGGTCGGTCGCATACAGCGTAAGATGTGGCTGCTTTGTTCGATCGATGGGGCTGGGTCGGCCTCAGTGACCGAGCGGTTCTAGGCGCTTCAGTCAGGAACCGCGCTGCTGCTACGTCGCAGGTTCGAATCCTGCCTCGGGCATGGATGTGCGTGTTGTCCATAGGTTAGTTAGATTTAAGTAGTTCTAAGTCTAGCGGACTGATGACCACAGATGTTAAGTCCCATAGTGCTCAGAGCCATTTGAACCATTTTGATGGGGCTGGGAAATGGTGTACCATCCGTGACACTTACCGGACGTGGGCCCTTGTGACTTCGACTTCATTTCTAAGATGAAAGAAGCACATCGTGGCATTCGCTTTAGAACTATTAGACTGATTTATTCAGATTATCAACACAACTGGCGCTGCTAAAGGCATCCTACGAGCTCTACATCGCTGGCAACGATTTGTACACAATGCTGGTGACAGCTTTGAAGGGTAGTAAAACTTTTAAAAATATATTTATTTTTTGCGGTTGTAAGTAAATAGTTGCCACTATTAAAGTGCTATCCTTTGTATAATACTGTTGAAAGATTACGAAAAAAGCGTTACGTTTGACATACATTTAAATTTTAGCGATCGGCAGCAAATAAAGTGTAGGTTAATTACCGTCTTTAGCAACTGCAATAAAAGTCTTATAAGGACCATTGATACTTCCCAACACAGAAGTGTGTGTTACGTACGGTGAAAGTATCCTGTGCAAGAACGCAACACGTTGTGTTGTGCGGTTAGGATTGTGGTATTTTACAGATCGTGGGCAGGCCTATAACAAAAACAATTACATATTACTAGCGTAACATGAGGTTTCATTTGATTGCTGCCTCTCCCGGCTAAAGATAGTTATTCTGTTACAGAAATTTCCACCTGGGAACGTGTACCAATGTTGTCTGTCAAGCAGTGTAAATGGCACTAAATTTTTGCACGATGAGTGGTCTCATACAATTTACCGAACTATTGTTCAAGGTGGCAACACTTTTTCTTAAACAAAATGAATTATTTTTACACACAATACCACACGCGCACAACTCCAATGTATTCTTTCCTGTCAAAAATATTTCATAAAAGTTCTTACGAAATAATGAAGGTTCATACATTAGCAGAGAACAATTTTATCACATAAGATGTTGTTTGCACTATATTTAAAGATACACAATTATTATCGTAAAAATTGACCGTCAAGATTCATGTCTGCTTAGTATTTTGATTTAAATCTGCCGCTACAATATTTCAGTAAGATGGCGGCTAACATACGACAATCACTTATCTAATCTGGTTCAGGCTTTGTTTTACTATCAACAAATAATATATATTAAATCTTTTCTGTACTTTTACCACATGAATTAACATTTAAAAGTGTTTTTCTGTGTTAATCACTTATTATTCAGCATTTACCAATAATCCTCGCTGTAGCTCAATAGCGCTAGGCTGCGCTACTTTCTAACTGATCAGAAAACTTAACATTTGTATATGATGAGAATCATAAGGAAATAAAAACTCCAACAAGAAGATTGATTTTAATGACAGATATACTTTATTTTTCAAATATTAAATCAGAAAAAATACAATTTTTTTACCGACCTCAGTGCTACAAGACATCACGTCCGATCATTACAACAGTTCGAACAAGAAGAAGAATTATTCAAGAAGAATCATATATAACAAAAGATGGAGATTTTCGTTATATTTTTCCTTGAGTATTGTCTGAGATATAATATTTCACAGAAAATTAAATTATGTCACTGGCAACAAGTAATTGTTATTATTTTAGCATCGATGAAGTCCTTTTTTTTATTAATATCATGAGAATGTTCACTCAGATTCCATACACAATGGCGTCGTATTTCTGAACAAGTATATGCGTGGATATTACAACGTACACGTGTAAGACGCAAAAGAAAACCACTTGAACAGGCTTTAAAATAAAGTCTGGTCTTAATTAGACTTTTATTACCGTTGCTAGACGGCAATTACCCTATACAACTTGTATATGTGCAACAGCGGAAAAAGAGGCCGAAAAATAAACATGAGAACTTGCAAATCGAGTGTTTCCGAAATCTTGTAACACATTGAGGCCTTACACTGAGGTGACGAAAGTCATGGATACCTCCTAGTATCGTTTTTGCCCGGCGCAGTGCATCAACTCGACGTGGCATAGACTCAACAAGTCGTGGGAAGTCCCCTATAGAAATACTGAGCCATACTGCCTCTATAACCATCCAAAACTGCAAATGCGTTGCCGGTGCAGGATTTCGTGCACTAAGTGACCTCTCGATTATGTCTCATAAATGTTGGATGCAATTCATGTCATGTGATCTCGGTGGCCAAACCATTCGCTCGAGCTGTCCAGAACGATCTTGAAATTAATCGTGAACAGTTGTGGCCCGGTGACTGGCGCGTTGTCATCCATAAAAATTACATCGTTATTTGGGAACATGAAGTCCATGAATGGCTGCAAATGGTCTCCAAGTAGTCGAACATCCGGGGGGCTCGGTCTGCTGCATGAAAACACAGCCCACACTATTATGGAACCACCACCAGCTTGCGCAGTGCCTTGTTGACAACTTGGGTCCATGGCTTCGTCGGGTCTGCGCCACACTCGAACCCTACCATCTGCTCTTACCAACTGCAACCGGGACTCTTCTGACCAGGCCACCGTTTTCCAGTTGTCTAGGGTCCAACCGATATAGTCTTGAACCCAGGAGAGGCGCTGCAGGCAATGTCGTGATGTTAGCAAAGCCACTCGCGTCGGTCGTCTGCTCCCACAGCCCATTAGGCTCGTTTCACACTGGGACACTTGTGACGGTCACCGGTGACGGTCACCGGTGACTGTGGCGAACACTCCTGAGCCACTGGTGTCCCACACTGCAGCTGTTGCCAACTGATTAGTTGGTGAAATGGACTCGAGCGAGGAGGAACTGTTGTTAGTACTTGTAATGAGGAGGAGGAGGAGAATGAAGACAAAACGTTCATTACACATACATCCACTGTTATGTGATCGGCTGGAGAAAGGATTGTATTACACCCTTTATGACGATCTGAGACAATCTGAGAAGAAGTTTTTTCAGTATTTTCGAATGTCAAAAACTTCATTTGATGAACTACTAGTATTCTCCTTGTAGGTTATTAACCTCCTAGCCTCGTACAGGGATAGAAAATATATTTCGCTATTCTTGTGGTCCGAAAAATACGGTATTAAAGTGAAAAAAGAATATAGAACTTACCAATTTTGTTTCTTTCATCTATGCTCTTTTCATCGAAATCAGGCACAAACTTCGTAATAATTTCTTGCCACGCTTTTATTTTCATGACTTTGTTACTGTAGTCATCGCTTTTCATATCCCAAATAACGGGACGACTTTCCAGTAATAAAATGTTTTGTGTTGATGAACTCTAAACTCATGGCTGCACTATGTGGAGAACCACTGGGCTCAGCAACGGCTGCCTGTCTGTTGGCAACTCTGCAATGCCGTGTCTGTGATCGGTGTCTCAGTGTGAACACTCCAATACAAGCTAATGCATGTCCGGCGGTGACCGCAGCGAACACAGTGTCGGTGTCCGTCACATGTGGCGAGGGTGAGTCACTACTGGGTCATCGTGACTCGGTGACTCAGTGCAGTGTCCCGGTGTGAATGCTCCAATTCAAACGAAGGTATCTCTATCAGTGACCGTCACCGGTGACCGTCACAAGTGTCCCAGTGTGAAACGAGCCTTAAAGCCAAATGTCGCCACACTGTCCTAACGGATATGTTCGTCGTGCGTCCCGAACTGATTTCTGGGATTTTGAGTCTGACCATGCAGACACTTCTTCAGTAATTCAGGATTTGCCAGGTCTCTGTAAAAAGGTTTTGTGATATCCATAACTGCTGCTGGGATGGAATGTTTATGGCTGTATGAACTGTTTGAGTACTGGGCATTGCGGTAATTGCACCTTGAATCAGGTCCAGGAGGGCAAAGGTGGTGTACTGGTTTTTCATCAGTTGACAGTCTGTGGAAGAAGGCAGCCCAGACTGCATTCCAAGTCTGTTAATTCCTGTGGTGCGGCCATAAATCACGTCGGAAACTTTTCCACGTGAATCACTTAGGTACAAATGACAGCTCCGCCAATGCAATGCCGTTTTATATCTCGTGTACGCGATACTACCGACATCTGTATCTGTGCATATCGCTATCCCACGACTTCTGTCACCTCAGTGTAATTTGCACCAGTGAACGTGGCAGTGGTTGACGTGTTATAATGACCTTTGTGCTCAAATGTGTTGCTTATTTGTAGTAATAAATACGAACTCAGGTCAATTCAGTTGTGTGTGTGTGAAATCTTATGGGACATAACTGCTAAGGTCATCAGTCCCTAATCTTACACACTACTTAACCTAAATTACACACACACCCATGCCCGACGGAGGACTCGAACCTCCGCCGGGACCAGCCGCACAGTCCATGACTGCAGCGCCTGAGACCGCTCGGCTAATCCCGCGCGGCTCAATTCAGTTGTAATACAATTCAGTGACATTTAAAGCATTTACTGAACATCCCGGTCCGTGTCCCGTGCCACATCGTGTTTCGTGTTTTTTAACTCTTCGGGAATTATACGTGACCCCGATGGGCTAGTAATATCTTCGTCACCATTCATCGCCAAATGTTTTATTAATCAATACTGGACCATAGGCGTCTGCAGAATTTTTTCCGAAGGGGGGGGGGAGGACTCTAAAATTGCTATTTTTACATAAATTACTTGATAAGTTTTGAGACATGTCATGCCACAAGAACTAAATTTTGTAGGTGACACAAAAAAGTATTATATTCCATAGAATTGATCGTTATCCTCTCAATATTTATTTTTGTTATAGACAGAATCTTCCATACTTGAAAGGCAAACATGACCTTCAAAGTAAACTTTTTTGTATTATTAAAATGGTTATGGATGTGACACATGCTTGAAGTTGACGATCCAAAATTACATCCTTTTACTATTATATTTATATGCACCCTACAAAATGATAAAAAAAAGCTACGAAATAAAGCAGCAGAGATTTAGAAAAGGGATATATTCATATTACAGTAATGTTTATTGATGATTAATGTGAAAAGTTTGAAGTACGAAATGCCCAGAAAAGAGAATACTGTTGCTTGTAAACAAAAATAACCAGCCATAAAGAGCCTTTGACTAATCTTCCTCTAAAGTTATAAAACAGAAAACAAATTTTAGTGCATAGTGGAGAACACATAGTAAAGCAATTGGCATTCTGTGAAACCAAACGATATTCCAAGAAGCACTGCGTTTGGCTATTGTCTATTACGTTAAGATATCTGTGACAGAGAATTTTGATCCTATAACAGTTGGGAAACGCCTCGTAGCCAAAATGACAACAATAGTTCGGAGAAGGCAATAAAGGAGGTAGATCCGGCACGCAAGAGAGGCTTTTTTCAGCCTTCTTTCGATCCGCAGAACAGCAGCGTGCTCATTGTTATGGAAAACAGAGCCACTTACGAACGAATGAAGCCAGTGCTCCATAATCGAGTGTCTGGTGTTGCATTTGACTTTCGGCGAACATCTACATCTGTACTCTGCAAGGTACCTGACGGTGTGTAGGTATGGCGGAGAGTACTTTCGGCACCACTAAACTGACCCCTCCCCTTCGCTAGTGTCGCTCGTGAATGTCGCGTGGGAATAATGATAGTAGGTAAACCTCTGTATTGGCTCTAATTTCTCGAATTTTCTAGTGTCACAGAGTTGCAAACAAAAAAATCCAATATACGGTACATCATGACTACGAAAGCCTCAGTATTTCCCGTTCGACCAGCAGTGCTAAACCTACAGTTTAGTAGAGTCAATGATAAGTCATTGCTAGGAACAGAGAGAGTTCTGTAATAAAAAGAAAGCATGTTTCCACATTCCAAGAGGAGGCAAGTGCCCCTACCCTGCCCCCCCCCCCCTCCCCCCGCGCCTCGCATTTGCGGACGCCTGTTTACTGGGTACGTGTTCACCGAGCAGCTAGAATATAACTGTTGCGGCTGGTAGCAGTCGAATACATGACGTCACAATCACGAAGAGCACCGACTTGTGCCGATATGTATCGACTACAACTAGGGAGGAAAGTGACGTTGCGACGGGACCAGATTGTAGCACCTGCTGTTTATATTATACCACACGGTTTTATTGTTTCGATTTAAAGAAATTATGTTTCGCAAACCTCAATTTCAGAACAGGATTTTGAAAACATGATTTGTTATTGTAAATTTTGTCACAAATTATAAAAAATCGAGACGTATGATATTTATGGCTGGCGGGGAGCCGCGCGGGATTAGACGAGCGGTCTCAGGCGCTGCAGTCATTGACTGTGTGGCTGGTCCCGGCGGAGGTTCGAGTCCTCCCTCGGGCATGGGTGTGTGTGCTTGTCCTTAGGATAATTTAGGTTAAGTAGTGTGCAAGCTTAGGGACTAATGACCTTAGCAGTTAAGTCCCAAATGATTTCAAACACATTTGAACATTTTTGCTGGCGGGAAGGGGGGAGGGAGGGAGGAGATGGTATGTATGAAGAAGTGCGTTCCAGCACCTAAAAGCTTAGAAATTAGCACTGGGAATGGTGATGCGCCGTCTCGTCAGACGAGTCCCAGTTCTGCGTACAGTACCACGATTCACGTTAGCGCGTGTGGAAGCTCCGATGTGAACGAACGTTCCCAGGTTATATTCTTCGTCGTCATCAGCCATGATGGTTTAGGGTACACAACACAATCATATGTGGTTCACATAGGCGGCAATTTGGACAGCAGTCGTTACATCCCTGACGTATTAAGGCTGGTGACAGTGCCCTATTTCGAGATCTTTTCCAACAAGACTCTCTTCCAACAAGTCAACGCAAGATCGCTTAGTGCCCCTGCTGTCCTGACCTATCTCGATGCAGACGGTGTTCGGCTGATGCCCTGGCCAGAAAGTTCTTCCCACTGGTTACGTGTGGTCATGGGCTGCCGAGTGAGTAGCACGCCACCACACACACGCTATTACGATTGATGACTTCCGCTATGGAGTCGAATCAGCATTGAATGATATTTCTGTACCGTACCTGTCATTCGAGTTCACGTGGCCAGCTTAGAGCCATTGCTGCTATCATAAATGGCTTCTGTGCACTCTACGAGCGGCGTTCAATATGTAATGCAGAACAATTTTTTCTCTGCCAACTTCGGTTGAAAAAACGCTGACTTTGTTGTGGGACATCGTAGAATATTCCCACTTCAGCTTCTATAGTTTCATGCAGATGGCGGTGCTGTACATGGCCTTTAAAATGGCGTCCGTAACGGAGGTGAGTTCCAAGCTGAGAGCTGTCATTGAGTTTATTTTGGGGGAAAACCAGAGCATGCGCAGATATTCGTAGGCACTTGCACAATGTACGCCGTGAGCTGGCAGTGAATAAAAGCACGGCGGGTCGTTGGCGGAGGCTTCTGTCATCATCGCAACAAGATAGCGCAAACCTGTCCCATCTCCCGCGTCCCGGCCGACCGCACACAGCTGTGACTCCTGCCATGTTTCGAACGTTCGAACATTCTCATTCTAGATGATCGACGGATTACAAACACCTGACTGTTCGACTTGACATCTCTACTGGTAGTGGTGACACTGTCGTCCAGCAATTGGGATACTCAAAGGTGTGTGCCCGCCGGGTTCCGAGTCGCCTCTTAGAATATCATAAAGAGCAACGATATCCATTGTTTGCTCCAGTGAAAGATGCACCCCATGGGAAGCAGTACGTGGATGACGGGGAGGTTATTGAGTAGCAAGACGTTGGTTCCGACGTCGACCAGTAGAGTGGTATCAACGCGGGCATAGAACCCCTCCCCGTAATATGGCGTAAGACCTTCGCATTGAACAGAAATTAAGTTGAAAAGTAGGATTTCGTAGTCAAAGGAATGGGGAATAATATTGTGTATTGGTATCCTGAATAACAGTAACCTGCTTTCACAAAAAAGTGTTACTTAATACACTTGACTTGTCAATTTCGCACCTTGAATGCCCCCTAACCAACTATTAGTCCAGTCATGTATTCGTCCTTCTGTACTGTATGCGCACTTTCACTATCATGCTCCTCAGACCACTGTAGCGCGACCTTGGCCTTATGACACGGACAGTTATCCTGCTGGTAGGTGCCATCGCCGTTGGGGAATGTATCGAACATGAAGGGATGCCTGTGGTTCGCAGTAATGTTCACGTAGAACACAGCTGTCACCCTGTGTGTGCGTACACTCACATACATCTACATCTACATCTACATTTATACTCCGCAAGCCACCCAACGGTGTGTGGCGGAGGGCACTTTACGTGCCACTGTCATTATCTCCCTTTCCTGTTCCAGTCGCGTATGGTTCGCGGGAAGAACGACTGTCTGAAAGCCTCTGTGTGCGCTCTAATCTCTCTAATTTTACATTCGTGATCTCCTCGGGAGGTATAAGTAGGGGGAAGCAATATATTCGATACCTCATCCAGAAACGCACCCTCTCGAAACCTGGCGAGCAAGCTACACCGCGATGCAGAGCGCCTCTCTTGCAGAGTCTGCCACTTGAGTTTGTTAAACATCTCCGTAACGCTATCACGGTTACCAAATAACCCTGTGACGAAACGCGCCGTTCTTCTTTGGATCTTCTCTATCTCCTCCGTCAACCCGATCTGGTACGGATCCCACACTGATGAGCAATACTCAAGTATAGGTCGAACGAGTGTTTTGTAAGCCACCTCCTTTGTTGCTGGACTACATTTTCTAAGGACTCTCCCAATGAATCTCAACCTGGTACCCTCCTTACCAACAATTAATTTTATATGATCATTCCACTTCAAATCGTTCCGCACGCATACTCCCAGATATTTTACAGAAGTAACTGCTACCAGTGTTTGTTCCGCTATCATATAATCATACAATAAAGGATCCTTCTTTCTATGTATTCGCAATACATTACATTTGTCTGTATTAAGGGTCAGTTGCCACTCCCAGCACCAAGTGCCTATCCGCTGCAGATCTTCCTGCATTTCGCTACAATTTTCTAATGCTGCAACTTCTCTGTATACTACAGCATCATCCGCGAAAAGCCGCATGGAACTTCCGACACTATCTACTAGGTCATTTATATATATTGTGAAAAGCAATGGTCCCATAACACTCCCCTGTGGCACGCCAGAGGTTACTTTAATGTCTGTAGACGTCTCTCCGTTGATAACAACATGCTGTGTTCTGTTTGCTAAAAACTCTTCAATCCAGCCACACAGCTGGTCTGATATTCCGTAGGCTCTTACTTTGTTTATCAGGCGACAGTGCGGAACTGTATCGAACGCCTTCCGGAAGTCAAGAAAAATAGCATCTACCTGGGAGTCTGTATCTAATATTTTCTGGGTCTCATGAACAAATAAAGCGAGTTGGGTTTCACACGATCGCTGTTTCCGGTATCCATGTTGATTCCTACATAGTAGATTCTGAGTTTCCAAAAACGACATGATACTCGAGCAAAAGACATGTTCTAAAATTCTACAACAGATCGACGTCAGAGATATAGGTCTATAGTTTTGCGCATCTGCTCGACGACCCTTCTTGAAGACTGGGACTACCTGTGCTCTTTTCCAATCATTTGGAACCTTCTGTTCCTCTAGAGACTTGCGGTACACGGCTGTTAGAAGGGGGGCAAGTTCTTTCGCGTACTCTGTGTAGAATCGAATTGGTATCCCGTCAGGTCCAGTGGACTTTCCTCTGTTGAGTGATTCCAGTTGCTTTTCTATTCCTTGGACACTTATTTCAATGTCAGCCATTTTTTCGTTGGTGCGAGGATTTAGAGAAGGAACTGCAGTGCGGTCTTCCTCTGTGAAACAGCTTTGGAAAAAGGTGTTTAGTATTTCAGCTTTACGCTTGTCATCCTCTGTTTCAATGCCATCATCATCCCGGAGTGACTGGACATGATGTTTCGAGCCACTTACTGATTTAACGTAAGACCAGAACTTCCTAGGATTTTCTGTCAAGTCGGTACCTAGTATTTTACTTTCGAATTCACTGAACGCTTCACGCATAGCCCTCTTTACGCTAACTTTGACATCGTTTAGCTTCTGTTTGTCTGAGAGGTTTTGGCTGCGTTTAAACTTGGAGTGAAGCTCTCTTTGCTTTCGCAGTAGTTTCCTAACTTTGTTGTTGTACCACGGTGGGTTTTTCCCGTCCCTCACAGTTTTACTCGGCACGTACCTGTCTAAAACGCATTTTACGATTGCCTTGAACTTTTTCCATAAACACTCAACATTGTCAGTGTCGGAACAGAAATTTTCGTTTTGATCTGTTAGGTAGTCTGAAATCTGCCTTCTATTACTCTTGTTAAACAGATAAACCTTCCTCCCTTTTTTTATATTCCTATTAACTTCCATACTCAGGGATGCTGCAATGGCCTTATGATCACTGATTCCCTGTTCTGCACTTACAGAGTCGAAAAGTTCGGGTCTGTTTGTTATCAGTAGGTCCAAGTTGTTATCTCCACGAGTCGGTTCTCTGTGTAATTGCTGGAGGTAATTTTCGGATAGTGCACTCAGTATAATGTCACTCGATGCTCTGTCCCTACCACCCGTCCTAAACATCTGAGTGTCCCAGTCTATATCTGGTAAATTGAAATCTCCACCTAAGACCATAACGTGCTGAGATAATTTATGTGAAATGTATTCCAAATTTTCTCTCAGTTGTTCTGCCACTAATGCTGCTGAGTCGGGGGGTCGGTAAAAGGAGCCAATTATTAACCTAGCTCGGTTGTTGAGTGTAACCTCCACCCATAATAATTCACAGTAACTATCCACTTCTACTTCACTACAGGATAAACTACTACTAACAGCGACGAACACTCCACCACCGGTTGCATGCAATCTATCCTTTCTAAACACCGTCTGTGCCTTTGTAAAAATTTCGGCAGAATTTATCTCTGGCTTCAGCCAGCTTTCTGTACCTATAACGATTTCAGCTTCGGTGCTTTCTATCAGCGCTTGAAGTTCCGGTACTTTACCAATGCAGCTTCGACAGTTTACAATTACAATACCGATTGCTGCTTGGTCCCCGCATGTCCTGACTTTGCCCCGCACCCGTTGAGGCTGTTGCCCTTTCTGCACTTGCCCGAGGCCATCTAACCTAAAAAATCGCCCAGCCCATGCCACACAACCCCTGCTACCCGTGTAGCCGCTTGTTGCGTGTAGTGGACTCCTGACCTATCCAGCGGAACCCGAAACCCCACCACCCTATGGCGCAAGTCGAGGAATCTGCAGCCCACATGGTCGCAGAACCGTCTCAGCCTCTGATTCAGACCCTCCACTCGGCTCTGTACCAAAGGTCCGCAGTCATTCCTGTCGACGATGCTGCAGATGGTGAGCTCTGCTTTCATCCCACTAGCGAGACTGGCAGTCTTCACCAAATCAGATAGCCGCCGGAAGCCAGAGAGGATTTCCTCCGATCCATAGCGACACACATCATTGGTGCCGACATGAGCGACCACCTGCAGATGGGTGCACCCTGTACCCTTCATGGCATCCGGAAGGACCCTTTCCACATCTGGAATGACTCCCCCCGGTATGCACACGGAGTGCACTTTGGTTTTCTTCCCCTCCCTTGCTGCCATATCCCTAAGGGGCCCCATTACACGCCTGACGTTGGAGCTCCCAACTACCAGTAAGCCCACCCTCTGCGACTGCCCGGATCTTGGAGACTGAGGGGCAACCTCTGGAACAGGACAAGCAGCCATGTCAGGCTGAAGATCAGTATCAGCCTGAGACAGAGCCTGAAACCGGTTCGTCAGACAAACTGGAGAGGCCTTCCGTTCAGCCCTCCGGAATGTCTTTCGCCCCCTGCCACACCTTGAGACGACCTCCCACTCTACCACAGGTGAGGGATCAGCCTCAATGTGGGCAGTATCCCGGGCAACCACAGTCGTAGTCCGATCGGGGGATGCGTGGGACGAACTGGCCGTCCCCGACAAACCCCCATCCGGACCCCCACAGTAATGCCCATTGGCAACAGCCTCAAGCTGTGTGACCGAAGCCAACACTGCCTGAAGCTGGGAGCGAAGGGATGCCAACTCAGCCTGCATCCGAACACAGCAGTTGCAGTCCCTATCCATGCTAAAAACTGTTGTGCAAAGAACGTCTGAACTAATCTACAGAGAGCGCAAACAAAACGACACAAAATTGAAACGGTTATTAAAATACAAGATTGCCTAGTAAGTGCAGTAATGCTGCCACTTGTGCACTGCTGACACATTGCTCGGCGGCGGAAGGAGACTACGCGATTTAACACTATTCGAGTACTAAAACGTGATGCTACAACTCTCAAATACTATGATACGCCCGAAATTTATGAATTAAACAATGCAAGTATCAAAAACACGCAAAGAAATTAAGAATTAAACTATGTAACAAATGAGTGAGCTAGGAGTATACGACTTGCTGCTGCAGCTGCTTATCCAACGACGGCAGGGAGCACACTGACTGTGACCAACCGACACTGGCCGTTCAAAACAAAAACAGATGACAGACGACTACGCGAATTTACTCTATTCAGGTACTAAAACGCGATGCTACAACTCTCAGATACTATAATACGCCCGAAATTTATGAATTAAACAATGCAAGTATCAAAAACACGCAAAGAAATTAAGAATTAAACTATGTAACAAATGAGTGAGCTAGGAGTATACGACTTGCTGCTGCAGCTGCTTATCCAACGGCGGCAGGGAGCACACACATAGGGAGAGCTTGTACAATTACGAGTATTTAAGTAAGCACTTAAGACGTCATATCGGCGAAATCATTTAACAGTATGAAATGTATGACTGTGATCATAATACAGCCAATGTTGAAAATGGGATGGCCTTTTAAAAAAGTTTTGACTGTGCAAAAAAACAAAAAAAAAAAGTAAAGAGAGACAGTAGATTGGTATTTAGCAGCCCACTGGTATTTAGCAGCCCATTGGTATTTAGTAGTGCGTAATCGTAACGCCTGCTTGGAATGTACTAATCCTAACAATAATGGACGATATGCATGGCGTAAAATAGGAACGTATCCAAAAAGTAGTGCATTTTTGACTTAAAGAAACGCAACCTTTCACTGGCAGCTGAAGCAATTTTTCACCTTGCGCTTACAGCCGAAGTACAGTTGCTCCGAGTGATCACATCCCGAAATGAACTATACCAACTGAAACGTTGGCTTCTTAGGTTTCATAATTGTAATGGAGACTGTGCTTTCTGGTCTACTCCTTAGTTAATTTCCATCATCTTCGTCGCTTAATTTTTTCAGTTACTTTTATTTTTAGAGGTCCGTACCTCAATTGTCAGAAACGGAACTCTTACAAGATCACTTAGTTATTCGTCGGTCTGTTCATCTGTTAAGACCCGCTTTTCGCAGGAACGTGTAGAGGTATCACGTTTATATTTATGTCAATTATTAAGATCTACAGTCCTTGGTGGTGTAAGAAATCTAAGCTTCTACGTCAATACAACCACAAATTTTGATAGTCTCAACCCCGTTGACGTAAATCATAAAAATTGGCAACGTGCAAGGTTTCACAGAACGAGTAGAGGAAAAAATTGTTAATTTGTATCACATAAAAAATATTTTTCTTCTATGCGTTCTTATACGGCCATTTGTGTCAGATTTTTCGATACTCGCAAACACATATCTGTATAGTTAATTAAGTTTGCATGCAACCCTCAGAGCGCGAGTCCTGTCCTAACTTGTCACGTTTCTCCAGTTAATCGTTGACTTACTCAAAATTGCTTATTTCACAGTGCGAGTATTTGGTAGTTTCGCCTAAAAGTCGACACCCTGGAGCGCTGGAGTACGTTGCAGATTGCATATCCAGCCCCTGACCCGGCGCCAGGTCACTGTCGTGCGGTATTGTTCACTGGAATGCGTGGGAAAACCAACTCTCTTCGCAGCGTTACTCTGTAGCCGATCAATATTTTGGAACATGTTTGATATTACTCCATTTACTCTTCAACAAATGAGATTGCCTACACATCATTTGGGTGTCCCATCTTAGAATACTGCTCAAGTGTGTGGGCGCCAAGCCAGATAGGATGGGACGCAGAATGTACCGTCTGTAAAGAAGTGTGGTACGAATAATCACAGATTTGTTTGACGGGAGAGCGTCACAGAAATGTTAAAAAAACTAAATTGACAGACCCTTGAAGGAAGACACAAATTATTCCTCCAGATCTGAATTACATTTTTTCAAGAACCCAGGGCCGCTTCAAGAACTTTTTGTCCATGCAGGCGATAAGCCATTTGCCCACCTTGTCCCCACCTCTCCTCACTCCCTCATACAATAGTTACCGTTTCTTGGACCTGTGGTAAGACCTTTAAAAATAAATCTGAGTCTAGTAAGCAAGGAGATGGAATTCGCTACTAAAACTGGCACACCGTATGAACAGACTTTGTACTAATGGTGGTTCTAGCATCCCTCTCAGCTCAGCGCTCCAAACGACCACTTGTGTCATTTGTGCCGTAAATCGGCCATAGAAGAACCAGTATTAAGTGAAAAAATGTGGAGGTACTTTGCGAAACCCACAATGTATCGCTTCTGTGGAACCGTGAAAACCAAATTAAGATAATTATAGCACACACAAAGGAATTCAAACACTGATTCTTCCCACACTCTATGTGTGATCAGATTAGGAAGAAACCCTGACATCTGGTGCCATGTTAAGTACCCTCTGCCACACATTTCACAGTGGTTAGTAAAGTATTAATGATCTCCCACTTTGTTCTGATACAAAGAGTAAATTTACTCTTTTTGCAGATGACACTACAATTTTAATTGATGATTTTACAGACAACAATCTTAAACAAACTACAAATGAAGTTTTCAGTGATATAGTAAATTGGGTTTCTTCAAATTGTCTCTCAATCAATACAGATAAAACCCTTTATATGAGATTCCATACTTCGCAAAGAAATCTGGAAGAAATTAACATTAAGTGTAGAGAACAAGCAATACAAATAGTTGAGGTTACAAAATTCCTGGGTGCTTATATACACAGCAAATGTAATTGGTCGACACACACTCTTCATCTTTACAAAACACTTAGCTCAGAAATGTTTGCTTCAGTGTCTGACGTAGATACCATTAAGGCTTCTTACTTCGGCTATTTTCATTCATTAATGTCATATGCTATTATATTCGGGGGGGAACCAACCTCTCGCAAAGAAAATTTTGCACTGCACAAAAAAAGCCATCCGAATAATGAGTGGTGTCCATCACAGACACTCTTGTAGATGCTTTTTTTGAAAGATGGGGATCCTTACCACCGCCTCACACTATATCTTTCCTTTGTTGACCTTTGTCTGTAATAACCCTTCTATCTACAAAGATAACAACCAATTTCATGACTATAACACAAGGACCAAAAACATTCTGCACATTGAATTGAAAAGTCTCACTATGGTTCAAAAAGGAGCTTACTATTCCAGTATTAAGCTGTTTAATGCTCTCCCACCACACATCAAATGCCTTAACAATAGATTGCCAGCATTCAAACAAACTCTCAAGGAGTACCTGATGGAGAAAACTTTTTATACAATTAATGAATATGTGAAAGAAAATGTATATAATCACTAAACTTGCAAGTGTTATATAAATAGTCCAATTAATTTTGTTTTGAATAGGTATATGAAAATTGTTTATTGGTATTTCTGTATTTCCCTTGGAATAGTGAACTTATCTGGATTCCTGTATATATTACTCATCCTTAACATGTGAAAAAAACTTTCTGTTAATAGAATGTGCTGTTGTTTAGTTGGTATCTTATTTACATTGTATCTTTTTGTTGCATTTATGTTAGATATACTTCAGGTGTGTACAATCAGATACATTCCATATCATATACATATTACTTATCCTTAATATGTGAAAAACAATTTTCTGTCTATTGATTGTGCTGTTGTCTATTGATTTTATTTACATTGCATCTTTATTGTATGTATTTATACATGTTATGCTTGAACTATGTACAATTTGACACGTTCCATATCCTTGCGATTCACTCGCTTCCAGGATCTATGGAACATGAAATAAATAAATAAAAAAAATTTAAAAAAGTAAGTGTTGCAGATGGCATGGCTGAATGTCACTCTTCATACTTAATATATGCTGATAAGTACTACAAGAAATGCATACAAAACATAACTATAAATAACTCCATTTAAAGTATATGCTTTGAAATTCCAATCCTCTGAACTCCGATATTGACATAACTGACAGTTGATAAATGTCTGCTGGACTCACACTTGAATTCTTTGTTCTTTGCAGGAACCACTGACCAATTTCGACTGCTCAGTCACTTTCAGGTAAACAAGTATTATTGTTTGTACTTATACAGGGTGGGGCAAATAAAAGTAGCTCGGAGAACCCAGTTCCAGGATACAAAGGAACACAGCAGGAAGGAAAGGAAGTGGAGTACTAACCTCACTGTAACAGATGTTGTGTGTGACCACCATTCATTTCTTGGTACTTTTGGGCCCTCGTCAGCAAGCTAGATTGCTGGAATTGCATCAGTCTCATCCAAAATGTTCTGCTACAGTTCTTCAAGACTATGAGAGTTGTTGCAATACACCTTAGACTTGAGGGCTCCCCACAAAAAGAAATCACTCACTTGACAGATCAGGTGGTCTGGGTGATGAGAGCGAGAGAGAGAGAGAGAGAGAGAGAGAGAGAGAGAGAATACTCTAAGAACAGACTTTCATAAGACACACTAAAATGTAAATGGGGTTACAGTGCACATTGGTACGTCCAGATTCACAGCTAAGTACCAGGTATGTGAGTTATTTTGGTGTATTATTTTATGTTTGGTTCTTAATTATAGCTTCATAAATGACCTATTAATGCCATATATATAAGGAAATGAAAATGGGATGCTTGGAAGTAAGACGAACAGTTGAAAACAGCCAATAATATGGAATGAAACATTTAGTTTCACATAAATATACAGCCTCAGCAGGAAAAAAGTGGAAAGCTGTAGCATTCTGGCCACAGGCATATGAATTGGGGTTCACTGACAGACATGTGGTCCATCAGCCAATGGTGTCATTTGACTGCAGTATGGAGAGGTGTGTGTTCAACACATTGCTCTCCTGGCTATTTCTGGATAAGAAGAACTGGAGCCACTACTACTCAATAAAGTAGCTACTCAGTTGTCATTGTGAGTCAAAGTGAACCCTGTTTCGGTCTTAACATTAAGGAAAAATCTCTGGCGGTACCCGGATCAAACGCAGGTCTTCTGCATGGTTGATCATTCAGCTACCAGAGGCAGACAGCAGAAAGGAACAATCCATTTTACTTGATTATTTAGATCGAGCTCAAGCATGGAATAAATCAGATCTATAAAAGACAAATTTATTTAGCTAACTGACAAAAATAACTTCAGCATTCTGCAAGATGATGAATCCTTGCTACCATAATTGTGAATATTTTCTAATTAACTTGATAACTCCCAGTCACCAAAGTCTACCTTTGTTTTCATGTGATGGAAAGAGCTGTTTGGCTCTGTACATTCAGCTGATGCATGTGCAGCCATTACCTGTTTGTAGATGTTTGAGAAATTTCTTTTGACGAGTCCTGTTGCTTTGAAACCACCTGTGACAATTGCTCAGATAGCTTGTGACTGATTTTGAGAATCTGCTGCTCAGGTGCAACTGCCGCTCTATGCGTGCATGTGACAGCTGGAAACTGCTACTTCAACAAATGTATTAGCATTGTACGCTGTTTTTGCTCTTTTGTGTTTCTCTTTACATTTGCTGTCGCAATTCTAGACAAAGTCATGAGTAGCAGCAGCAGCAATAACTACTACATTGGGATGAAGTGATGGAGGGAAGAGGGAGAGGGGAAGGGAGAGAGAGAGAGAGAGAGAGAGAGAGAGAGAGAGAGAGAGAGAGAGAGAGAGAGAGAGAGAGAGAGCGAGAGAGAGAGAGAGAGAGAGAGAGAGAGAGAGAGAGAGAGGGAGGGAGAGGGAGGTGGGGAGGGGGGGAGAGAGAAATCTGTGTGTGTGTGTGTGTGTGTGTGTGTGTGTGTGTGTGTGTGTGTGTGTGTTGTACATACTCTAACGTAACAAGAACCATAATTATCAATGAGAGTGGATTAGCATTAGTTGTAATTGTGTAATTGGTTTTCAGTGTAATTTCCAGAATTACCTCTCACTGACGGATTCCACTGGTTAACGTAATAATGCATTTACCCTGTTCTACTGATCTCATCATGGGAATGTGGAACAAGTTGGGGTACAAAGTGAAGTTAGAAACTGCATAAATTATTAATCATTGTTAAACTACTGTCAGTTATTTGTGCATGAAGTTACACATCATGCAACCTATTGCACACAGTTTGAGTCAAAACACAACATCCTGGGTCTGCACAAAAAGCATTATTCAACATGGAGGTGTTGCTGTCAGGGTTCCTCCAAGCCATAATCCGTAGGTAGCGATCATCCACTGCAGTAGTAGCCCTGGGGCGGTCTGAGCGAGGCATGTCATCGACAGTTCCTGTCTCTCTGTATCTCCTCCATGTCTGAACAACATCACTTTGGTTCACTCCAAGATGCCTGGAGACTTCCATTGTTGAGAGTCCTTCCTGGTACAAAGCAATAATGCGGACATGATCAAACCACGGTATTGACCGTCTAGGTATGGTTGAATTACAGACAACTCGAGCCATGTACCTCCTTCCTGGTGGAATGACTGGAACTAATCAGCTGTAGGACCCCCCTCCGTCTGCTCATGCATGGTTGTTTACATCTTTGGGCAGGTGTAGGGACATCTCCGAACAGCCAAAGGGCCTGTGTCCGTGATACAATATTCACAGTCAACGTCTATCTTCAGGAGTTCTGGGAACCAGGATGATTCAAAACTTTTTCTGAAGTGTGTATTTGTAGAGAAGTCACTATGTTTTATTGTCTCTGTAGCAAAAGACATGGCTGTCTGATTCTTATTTTTGACATTGACTTAGTAATGATTTGAGCCTTTTCACTTCTGAACACAACAGTTTAAACCGTAAAAATGGGTTAAGTTTCTTAGGTTCCTTGTGCAGCTGATGATTGACTTTTTATCTTTGGTGAAATATTCTACAGCTACTGAACTGCAGCTATGAACAATCTTATGTTTACCATCTTACACACATCAAAAAAAGTTTGTTCACCCTGGTTCACCCTGAAGACAGGCATTGACTGCGGATGTTGTATCACAGACACAATCCCTTTGACTGTTCAAAGATGTCGCTAAACCTGCCCAAAGACGTATACAACCATGCATGAACAGTGCCTATTAAATGGAGGGGGTCCGACAGCCGGTCAGTTCCAGTCATTCCACCAGGAAGGAGGTACATGGCTCGTGTTGTCTGTAGTTAAACCATGCATAGATGGTCAATACCGTGGTTTTATGGTGTCTGCACTGTTACTTTGTGCCAGGAATGGCTCTCAACAAGGTAAGTGTCCAGGCGTTTCGAAGTGAACCAAAGTGATGTTGTCTGGACATGGAGGAGACACAGAGAGACAGAAACTGCTGATGACATGCCTCGCTCAGGCCACACAAGGGCTACTACTGCAGTGGGTGACCTCTGCCTACGGATTATGGCTCGGAGGAACCCTGACAGCAGTGCCACCATGTTGAATAATGCTTTTTGTGCAGCCATAGGATGTCATGTTATGACTCAAACTGTGCGCAATAGGCTGCATGATGCGTAACTTTACTCCCGAAGGCCATGGTGAGATCTGTCTTTGCAATCACGACACTATGCAGTGCGCATGCCAATTGGACTGCTCAGAATTGGCATCACGTTCTCTTCACTGATGAGTGTCGCGTATGCCTTCAACCAGACAATTGTTGGAGACAAGTTTGGAGGCAACCCGGTCAGGCTGAATGCCTTAGACACATTGTCCAGCAAGTGCACGAAGGTGGAGGTTCCCTGCTCTTTTGAGGAGGCATTATGTGGGACCGACGTATGCCACTGATGGTCACGGAAGGTGCTGTAATGGCTGTACGATATGTGAATGCCATCCTCTAACTGATAGTGCAACCATATTGGCAGCATATTGGCGAGGCATTCATGTTCATGGATGACAATTTGCACCTGATCGTGTACTTCTTGCAAATGACTTCCTTCAGGATAACGACATTGCTCAACTAGAGTGGCCAGCATGTTCTCCAGACATGAACCCTACCAAACATGCCTGGGATAGATTGAAAAGGGCTGTTTACGGATGACATGACCCACCAACCACTCGGAGGGGTCTATGCTGAATTGCCATAGAGGAGTGGGACAGTCTGGACCAACAGTGCCGTGATGAACTTGTGGGTAGTAGCTACGATGAACACAGGCATGCATCAATGCAAGAGGATGTGCTACTGGGTATTAGAGGTACCGATGTGTACAGCGATCTGGAAAGTCTTGCTGCATGGTGATACAACATGCAATGTGAGGTTTTCATGAGCAATAAAAAGTGTGGAAATGATGATTATGTTGATCTCTGTTCCAATTTTCTGTACAGGTTCCAAAACTCTACGAACCGAGGTGATGCAAAACTTTTTTTGATGTGTGTATATGACATGGGCAATGAGAGGCAAACGATTAACTGTCAAATTCAAATTGTACATACTAAACTGATTTTGACTTACCAACGATTTGAGCCTATTTGAATATAACAGTTTAAACTGCCGAAATCAGTTAAGTGAACCAAATAAAGGTTTTCATGTGCAGTTTACACTGATACTTGGAAAAACAGTGCTGCTTCCTCAGTGATATTTAGTAGCAACTATTTTGTCTCTTGTTGCATGTATCTGTGTGATCACTCTGGTTTTTGCCATAGAACAATAGATCTCATTAATGGAAATGCTGAGTTTGTAAGTCTACTTCCTAACAAATTTAATGTTCAGTTTTAAATCTAGTTCAAGAAATCATGTGTCAGAATACGGATTTAATTGAAAATTATGAGACCAAATTTCTGTCCAGTGTTTACCTACACGGTGGAGGGGGGAATTTTTAGTACTGCTGATAGGAAAGTATAAAAGTGTATGACACTATCCTAGCTCTTGGAACTATTAGTTCCTTAATTGGAGCAGTAAGAGTGTTAGGTTGTAGGTTGGCAAAGGTTAAAAAGGAAGGGCAGGTCACTGATCCCAGGATGACATATAGAGGTGATGTATCCGATTTCCAGTATTTTCATCAATCATTGTAATTGTACATTTACCTTGACCAACAGGTGTAAGATGGGCAAAAAGTTGTTTTCTTCATGATTATCTTATCTTATAAATGGAGGTAGTGCTCTGTGTAATCCTGTAAAGTCTTAACAGGTGTTGCCCCACCAGTGGGGTACCTCATCATTTGCTTCAGGATTTTTTTGCACTTCTACATATATTTAGTACGTATCAGTTTGCAAACAAAATGATCTCAACCATTCAGCCCACTCTCCTCAGCTTGAAAAAGAATTGCAAGGTGTTTTGGTTTTGCAAAATAATGGGAGGCATGGAATCTAGTGAATGAATGATCTGAAGCACTAGTGAAGGAGGTATAGAAGACATGCACAACAGCATAAACTGGCTTTCACCACTTGCAGTTACCTTGATGTTGCATTGAAACAGTAGTGAATTTATAGCATTAATATTTGGAGCTGCTGAATAGCATCTCAAGTTTATTGTAATCAAGTGCTCATAAAAAATTAACTATGCTGATTTCCTTAAAAAGGATCTCTTCATTAAGCTTATGAGCAGAGTGCAGTTTGTGACACATAAAGCTGATCCAGGTCCTGAAAGACTCCATGCAGCAGATTAATGCCAATGGTTTGTTATTCCGATCACCCTAAGTGTGGTTTTCAGGAAGTTTCTCACACTGCAAACGCTGGTCTGATCTTTAATGTCCACCTGAGAAAATGCAACACACAAACAGTTAAAATACAATAAGACACAGAACAAAAGTTGCATGATTCTTAGACAGGCAGGACACACAGCTTACCACCCTAGGCTTGACTAATGATTAGTGATAGGAAGACCATCTACCCACAAAATCAAAATAAAATAAATTTGCCATGTCATGAAATCAGTGAACCTCATATAGAGGATCAGAGAGTTATTCATTGTTAAAGACTATGAGATGTACCTGTGATACTTCATTATATCAGCAGAGCTCAAAGAGACATGATTATCTCCTAGAGAAACTCACTATTATGCCATGCTGAAGCTGTAAGAGTACTACAGTGAAATGCGTAAGTGCTTTGTGAGATGTTGCAGCCATTCTTTCAATGCACTCAAAAACTGATATTAGTCTTGACCATAGTAGTTATTAATTTTATACTGCCTTATGCATTTTGGCCTTTGTACAAATCCAGCAAGCAAGTTTATAATTCAATGTGTTCAGTGAGGTAGTTTGCACTCAAATGTCATTGAATAATGCAGACCAGATACTTTGTATCAATGTGTGACAATTTCTGTTTTGTTTTATGAAACAATGTTTTATAGGTATTTTGGTATGTTCTACCTCTCTCTTTTACAATGTGCATTTCATGTATGTTATCAGAGTTTTTCACTGAGCGTTTGCTTCTTCCATTTGTACAAAGTACACTTTATTTAATTGTACCAATGTATTTTTACTGAAACCCTTGCATGTATTTCTCTTGTATGGCCTTTGAGAATGGCCCAAGGCTACAATGTGTAAGGCAGTTTAAAATTAATAAATACAGCAGTCAAGACTAATACCAGTTTTTGAGTGCATTAAGGGTACCACCTGTGCTGGCACTTTTAGAAAGCTTCGTAACTGAGTTTGATCAGTTATACACTGTATATTCTAAACTTAAGGTTTTATTTATTTATGTCTGGTGCTAACCTTTCAGCGTGACACAACTTGTGTAAACATGTGTAAAGCGTAACAGTTTAGTGCACATGATTAAGGCAATTGAATGTAGTATTGTGCTTATATTGGTGATAATGATGAGAGAGAAGAAGATAATGAAATCAAGAGCCAGCAAATAACGTAATATTTGCAAGTAGCACTAAAGTGGTCTTCACACTAAATCCCAACATGTGAATAGATCACCATTAATAGTCACATGAAGCACTACTGAGTGGAGTAATAATAATATTTGTGTATGGCTCAAGACCCTGGGGCAAGTCTTTCAGCTGGATTTCACTTTGTTGAATTTCATGTTCCTGATAACCCTACCAGAGAAAGGGGACCTACAGTTTAACGTGGAATCTGGATCATGTGTTGTTCCTGGGTAATCTTCATGTCATTGAGGGGGGAAGATTAACAAGGGAACATTCTCAAGTGACAATAAGTGATGTCGGTGAAACTTGGTGGATGTGTAGAGGCAGGAAAATAGTGCAATGCATATTTTTTGTTTGTGCCCATCTTCACTTTTAAGTGGTAAAACACACCCCAAAAGGTAATTTGCATTTTAAGCTTAGAGCAATATCTTCAAAATGATGACACATAGAAAAGTTTTTCATATAAAAGTTGATATGTAATTAATGTTCTTGAAAACCGGATATTCAACTTTGGTAATAATTTGAGATTTTGCAAGATACCCTACCACCATTAATTAATTTTGAAAAATGAAAACTTTTGTTATAACATAAATTAAAGAAACTTACAGGCCACATAAATCCCTGGATAATACAGTTGGTTTCTGAAATACCATTTTTGGAAAATAAGCTGTACCCAATGCGCTATCACAGTATTTTCAATATATCTAATTAAAATATCTAAATATTCATTACTATTCTAATTATTTATTTTACCTTATATTTATTTTATGTTTTAAATTGTTATTTTGTGAGTTACATTCATGGTTGTCTTTATTTTAGTTTACCATTTCACAGTATTTTGTTAATTGAAAATAATAACTAACTCATTATTATGACAGAAAATAATTACAGTTATGATAATCTGCGAGGAAATACTTAAAACATAAAATTTTCTTAAATCACTGATGTAAAATGAATGAAGTTTCTTCATGTAATATATATGACAGAGAAGCCAATATAAAAAAAATAAAAATAAAAATAAAAAAAATACCAGGATTTCAATCGTCACAGGTGATGCTCTAAATATCCTGATCTGTATCAGGCATATTTCAGTACGTTAGAAAGCCTTTGTGAAGAGAATTGATTATACACTATTGAATGCAGCTTGATTTTATTGTTTCTTAATTCGAGACTGACGTCGTAATCATTCAACAGAAATAGATCTGAAAGTCTTCTCCCAAGTTCTTCTAGCATTGAAAGCTGTACACAAGGTATGGCTGTACCTGTGCCATCAAGCCCCCTCTCGGAATCTGGGTACAGTCTTTTTATACGTTACAAAGTTTTCTCAAATTTCTAGCAATGATTGTCTGCAACTTCACTAAACTGCACATTTAATATTGTCAGTAATGATGAGAAACACTGCAGCTTTAGCAGTCACCATAGATCTTGAGTTTCCTTAGCTGTCACTCATTTCATGGGATCAGAAAGGAGCCGTTCTAACACCCTTGCACACAGGTCCCATGACTAATTCCAAACACGCAAACATCCCAGCAGTATATGTGCCAGCCATCCACCATTTGTAAAAGGTGACCCCTTCCCCTTGATGCACAACAAAATCACAACAGTAGTTGACAATTTGTCTGTGGGAAAAGAAAGCCCATGATGGCTTGTTGATTCTACATTCAATTTTATTTGAGAAGGTTATTGTAGGACATTCAGGAGGACACAACCATGCAATACTGTAGGTGTGTACTTAATCGCTGACACATCATGTGCAAAATGAAAATATCATTTGCTGTGCTATAGGAGAGGGGGAAAAGGTATGAATTTGCATGGTTGAAAAAATGTGCTCTCCATGATTGGAACCTTCTCAATGTTTGTAGGTGTAACACAGCACTACGTGAAATCACAGAGCTGTGAATTCCACATTCTAGTTGGCATGCTGTACACCAATGTGACTAACTGCAGAGACAAGGGCTGCCTTAGTTCAGTTCTAGGCTGCTGACAGTTGATACTACCAATCAATTTGAGGATTGTTTTGGAAGGTTTCCAAATTCATTTAGGCATATATTTGTCCTGGGCTACATTTTATCTAACCAAACGAAAAAAAAAAAATTAGGTTTCAAAACATAGTTCTGTCAGACAGCACTAGTTAATAGAAATCAGAAAATTAATGCAATAAATCAATCAGTGTGAACAGATGTGAAGTTTTGTATGGGGGACCATATTGATGAGAATATAAATGAAAAAAAAAAACACATTTTGGAACTCCTAAAACAACTTACTTCACCCACATTTGTGCTTAGAATCATAGCAAATCTTGGGCAGAAACAAATCAATAAGTTGCCATACTCTGCATATTTTCATTCAATAATGTCAAATGGAATAATGTTGTGGGGTAACTCAACCTTAAGAAAGAAGTCCTCATTATGCAAACATGTGCTGTAAGAATATTATGTGGTGCTCACCCACAATCATCTTGTAGACCTTTTTTTTTTAAGGACTTAGGCCTTCTGACTACTGCTTCACAGTATATTTATTCCCTCATGAAGTTTGTTGTAAATAATGCACTACAGTTCAAGGGGAACAATGAGGTGCATAACTGCAATGCCAGAAGGAAAAATGATGTTCATTACTCCACATCAAGGTTGTCTTTAGCCCAAAAAGGGGTGCACAATGCTGTGACAAAAATTTTTGATCACTTACCCAGTAATGTAAAATGAAATATTTGATAAACAGCAAAGTAAAATTTTGTAACCAACTGAGAAAGTTTCTCCTTGACAACTCCTTCTATTCTGTATAAGAATTTCTACACTGAAGAGCCAAAGAAACTGGTATGCCTGCCTAATATCGTGTAGGGCCCCCACGAGCATGCAGAAGAGCCGCAACACGACATGACATGGAATCAACTAATACCTGAAGTAGTGCTGAAGGGAGTTGACACCATGAATTCTGCAGGGTGGTTCATAAATCCGTAAGAGTATGAGGGGTTGGAGATCTCTTCTGAACAGCACGTTGCAAGCATCCCAGATATGCTCAATAATGTTCATGTTTGGGGAGTTTGGTGGCCAGCGGAAGAGTTTAAACTCAGAAGAGGGTTCCTGGAGCCACTCTGCGGCAATTCTGGAGGTGTGGTGTGTTGCATTGTCCTGCTGGAATTGCCCAAGCCCATTGGAATGCACAATGGACATGAATGGATGCAGGTGATCAGACAGGATGCTTATGTACATGTCACCTGTCAAGTCATATCTAGACATATCAGCAGTCCCAAATCACTCCAACTGCACATGCCCCACATCACTGCAGAGCTTCCACCAGCTTGAACAGTCCCCTGCGGACATGCAGGGTCCATGGATTTATGAAGTTGTCTCCAACCCATACACATCCATCCGCTCGATACAATTTGAAACAAGACTCGTCCAACCAGGCAACATATCTCCAGTCATCAACAGTCCAATGTTGGTGTTGATGGGCCCAGATGAAGCATAAAGCTTTGTGTTGTGCAGTCATCAAGGGAACATGAGTGGGCCTTCGGCTCCGAAAGCCCATATTGAGGATGTTTTGTTGAATGGTTTGCATGCTGACAGTTGTTGATGGCTCAGCATTGAAATTTGCAGCAATTTGCAGAAGGGTTGCACTTCTGTCACACTGAACAATTCTCTTCAATCATCGTTGGTCCCATTCTTGCAGGATCTTTTTCCGGCCGCAGCGATGGCATATATTGATGTTTTACCATATTCCTGGTATTCATGGTACACACGTGAAATGGTCATATGGGAAAATACCCACTTCATCGCTACCTCAGAGATGCTGTGTCCCATCACTCATGCACTGACTATAACACCACTTTCAAACTCACTTAAATCTTGATAACCTGCCCTTGTAGCAGCAGTAACCAATCTAACAACTGTGCCAGACATTTGTTGTCATATATAGGCATTGCCGACCGCAGTGCCATATTCTGCCAGTTTACATATCTCTGTATTTGAATATGCATGCCTATACCAGTTTCTCTGGCGCTTCAGTGTATTACTGTAATGTGTAAAAGGTGCTGCATAGGAATGACGAACTCACACCTGCATATATTATTATTATTATTATTATTATTATTATTATTATTATTATTATTTTAGGGGAAAAAAGAAACAAACCTTAGAAATAATTTGTGATGTGATTGTAAAATAACGTATTCCACTTCATTACAATCTATCATGCAAAATGATCCATGGAACAAATAACTAACTAACTAATAAAGTGTTATAGATGACATCAAAGTGGAATAAGCCTTCTATAAAGTTTTGTGTTCTGTTTCTCCACTTAGATGGTAAGAAATGTGGCATTTTTGTTGATGTCTAGCACAATTTTTCAGTCATTTTGACTTATATTTCACATTTTTAATTATTGTGTGTAACTTAACCATTTGGGAATGTAAATAATTTTTTAAAATATTTTCCAGCTTTATTTCACAACTCATTGGACACCCTAGATTTTATCATACGAGGATGTAATTTCAGATTGTTGAATCAAAGAGGTGGCATTCATTTTCATATTATTAACATAAAAAGAAGTGCTTTGCATATACTCTTTAAAAATGCTTACCGTTTGGATACCAAAGTAATCTACCTTAAAATACTAAGTAGATAATAACAAATATTTTGAGCTACAAGCTTTGTGTAATTCTTGGCAAGATTAGTTCCTGGGGCATGACACATTTTCAAACTCACTAAATTAGTTATATCAGTACTGGCAAGGTTTGAATCTTATTTCCTCTTGCAAAAATATCTGCAGATGCCCATTATACTAATGTAAGTTTGTTGTTATAGTCAGATGTACTATTAATACAGGGTGAACATTAATAAAACGTACAAACTGCAGGGACAGATTCCTGACTGGAAATGGAGGAAAAAAGGTCCTATGAACTTGTGTCCAGAAATAGATTGTTGCCTTGACAGATGGTGCTGATGAATGAAAGTTCCTCTTCCCATGTGCCATGTGTTCCTTTTGTGTTGTTGGTTGTGTGATTGATGCAGCGTACTGAAAGCAGGAGAATTGTCTGGTATTCATGTCAGAAACAAGCCGAGATGTTGCTTGTGTATGGCCAAGCAGATGGAAATGGTTGAGAGGCAGAACGGTTATACCAAAACAAGTACCGTCACATACACAAACCATATCATACATTTCAACTTCCTGCACGTTTGTGTGTCTGAAAGAACTCATTATCACATAAATGACCAAAAAGGGCTTGAAATGTTGTGTGATGTGGCTGGTGTCTATGAGCGTACCTATTTTGGTATAACCATGCTGCTTCTTGACTGTTCCCATCTGCTTGGCCGTACACAAACACCATCTCGGCTTGTTCCTGACAGGAATACCAGACCATTCTGCCATTTACAGTATGCTGCATCAATCACACACCCTTAAATACACGAGGAAAACACAGTACATGGTCAGAGTAGCCTTCATTTGTCAGTGACAACTACCATGTCAACAATACATATCCAGACACAGGTTCACAGGACCTTTCTTCCTCAATTTCCAGTCAGGAACCCATCCTTGCAGTTTGTTGGTTTTATTCATGAACCATGAACCATGGACCTTCCCGTTGGTGGGGAGGCTTGCGTGCCTCAATGATACAGATAGCCGTACCGTAGGTGCAACCACAACAGAGGGGTATCTGTTGAGAGGCCAGACAAATGTGTGGTTCCTGAAGAGGGGCAGCAGCATTTTCAGTAGTTGCAGGGGCAACAGTCTGGATGATTGATTGATCTGGCCTTGTAAGACTAACCAAAACGGCCTTGCTGTTTTGGTACTGTGAACGGCTGAAAGTAAGGGGAAACTAAAGCCGCTTTACTGTATGATTAAATGATGATGGCGTCCTCTTGGGTAAAATAGTCCCCCATTCAGATCTCTGGGCGGGGACTACTCAAGAGGACATTGTTATCAGGAGATAGAAAACTGGCGTTCTACGGATCGGAGCGTGGAATGTCAGATCCCTTAATTGGGCAGGTAGATTAGAAAATTTAAAAAGGGAAATGGGTAGGTTAAGGTCAGATATAGTGGGAATCAGTGAAGTTCGGTGGCAGGAGGAACAAGACTTTTGGTCAGGTGAATACAGGGTTATAAATACAAAATAAAATAGGGGCAATGCAGGAGTAGGTTTAATAATGAATAAAAACATAGGAGTGTGGGTAAGCTACTACAAACAGCATAGTGAACACATTATTGTGGCCAAGATAGACACGAAGCCCATGCCTAATACAGTAGTACAAGTTTATATGCCAACTAGCTCTGCAGATGATGAAGAGCTTGATGAAAGGTATGATGAGATAAAAGAAATTATTCAGGTAGTGATGGGAGATAGGGAGATGAAAACTTAATAGTCATGGGTGACTGGAATTCGACAGCAGGAAAAGGAAGAGAAGGAAACGTAGTAGGTGAATATGGATTGGGGCTAAGAAATGAAAGAGGAAGCCACCTGGTAGAATTTTGCACAGAGCATAACTTAATCATAGCTAACACTTGGTTCAAGAATCATGAAAGAAGGTTGTATACATGGAAGAACCCTGGAGATACTAATCGGTTTCAGATAGATTATATAATGGTAAGACAGAGATTTAGGAACCAGATTTTAAATTGTCAGACATTTCCAGGGCAGATGTGGACTTTGACCGCAATCTATTGGTTATGAACTGTAGATTAAAACTGAAGAAACTGCAAATAGGTGGGAATTTAAGGAGATGGGACCTGGATAACCTGAAAGAACCAGAGGTTGTACAAAGTTTCAGGGAGAGCATAAGGGAACAATTGACAGGAATGGGGGAAAGAAATACAGTAGAAGAAGAATGGGTAGCTTTGAGGAATGAAATAGTGAAGGCAGCAGAGGATCTAATAGGTAAAAAGATGAGGGCTAATAGAAATCCTTGAGATACTGAATTTAATTGATGAAAGGAGGAAATACAAAAATGCAGCAAGTGAAGCAGGCAAAAAGGAATACAAACGTCTCAAAAATGTGATCGACAGGAAGTGCAAAATGGCTAAGCAGGGATGGCTAGAGGACAAATGTAAGGATGTAGAGGCTTATCTCATGAGGGGTAAGATAGATACTGCCTACAGGAAAATTAAAGAGACCTTTGGAGAAAAGAGAACCACTTGCATGAATATCAAGAACTCAGATGGAAACCCAGTTCTAAGCATAGAAGGGAAAGCAGAAAGGTAGAAGGAGTATATAGAGGGTCTATACAGGGGCGATGTTCTTGAGGACAATATTATGGAAATGGAAGAGGAGGTAGATGAAGATGAAATGGGAGATATGATACCGCGTGAAGAGTTTGACAGAGCACTGAAAGACCTAAGCTGAAACAAGGCCTCGGGAGTAGACAACATTCCATTAGAACTACTGACAGTCTTGGAAGAGCCAGTCCTGATAAAACTCTACCATCTGGTGAGCAAGATCTATGAGACAGGCGAAATTCCCTCAGACTTCAAGAAGAATATAATAATTCCAATCCCAAAGAAAGCAGGTGTTGACAGATGTGAAAATTACCGAACTATCAGTTTAATAAGTCACCGCTGCAAAATACTAACGTGATTTCTTTACAGATGAATGGAAAAACTGGTAGAAGCTGACCTCGGGGAAGATCAGTTTGGATTCCATAGAAATGTTGGAACACGTGAGGCAATACTGACCCTACGACTTATCTTAGAAGAAAGATTAAGGCAAACCTACGTTTCTAGCATTTGTAGACTTAGAGAAAGCTTTTGACAATGTTGGCTGGAATACTCTCTTTCAAATTCTAAAGGTGGCATGGGTAAAATACAGGGAGCAAAAGGCTATTTACAATTTGTACAGAAAGCAGATGGCAGTTATAAGAGTCGAGGGACATGAAAGGGAAGCAGTGGTTGGGAAGGGAGTGAGACAGGGTTGTAGCCTCTCCCTGTTGCTATTCAATCTGTATATTGAGCAAGCAATAAAGGAAATGAAAAAAAAAAAGTTCGGAGTAGGTATTAAAATCCATGGAGAAGAAATAAAAACTTTGAGGTTCGCCGATGACATTGTAATTCTGTCAGAGACAGCAAAGGACTTGGAAGAGCTGTTGAACAGAATGGACAGTGTCTTGAAAGGAGGGTATAAGATGAACATCAATAAAAGCAAAACGAGGATAATGGAATGTAGTCAAATTAAGTCGGGTGATGCTGTGGGAATTAGATTAGGAAATGAGACACTTAAAGTAGTAAAGGAGTTTTGCTATTTGGGGAGCAAAATAACTGATGATGGTCGAAGTAGAGAGGATATAAAATGTAGACTGGCAATGGCAGGGAAAGCATGTCTGAAGAAGAGAAATTTGTTAACATCGAGTATAGATTTAAGTGTCAGGAAGTCATTCCTGAAAGTATTTGTATGGAGTGTAGCCATGTATGGAAGTGAAACATGGATAGTAAATAGTTTAGACAAGAAGAGAATAGACGCTTTCGAAATGTGGTGCTACAGAAGAATGCTGAAGATTAAATGGGTAGATCACATAACTAATGAGGAGGTATTGAATAGAATAGGGGAGAAGAGGAGTTTGTGGCACAACTTGACTAGAAGTATATGTTGGCAGGACATGTTCTGAAGATCACCAATTTAGCACTGGAGGGCAGTGTGGAGGGTAAAAATCATAGAGGGAGACCAAGAGATGAATACACTTAACAGATTCAGAAGGATGTAGGCTGCAGTAGGTACAGGGAGATGAAGAGACTTGCACAGGATACAGTAGCATGGAGAGCTGCATCAAACCAGTCTCAGGACTGAAGACCACAACAACAACAACATTCATGTTCATTTGTATGCTTGGACAAATAGGGACAATAACAGTTAATTTTATTGTAGAGACTGAAAATACCATTTCAATTGTAATGTTGCAACCCCAAGTGCCATGATGGAGTGTGTAGGATGCAGTATACCATCACTGAGTGCAGGATTGTTTGTAATTAATTTTATATTTCAGTTAGTATGCTATGATGGAATACAAACGGTGTAATTCATTTGAGTTCTCAACATGTCAGTATGAAACACAATATGCTGGCCTGAAGCATGTTAGTGTATGTTTCTTAACAAGGTAAACAGACCTGTCAACATTTAAAGTGCCCTTTTTTCTGTATACTCAATGTAGCTGTTCAATCTGTTCTGATATAGAAACTGTATTCCTTACAAGTACCCTGATTTGAATATTCAAGTGTTTTCTTATCCATCTCATACATGGAGATACTACAGTTTCACAATATCTTACAAAATCATTAAAGCCTTCTGTTTGGTTTTCCTGTATGAGTATGTCTGATAAATTCATATGTGAAGAGTGTAAATTGGGTTTTGCGGAATCGTTGTGTTCAGTATCCATGATGGTTTCAGTGGAGGTCATTATATATGTGATTGTGAAACAAGAAACAGTCTAACTGGATTAAATGAAAACTATTTAATGTTGACAAATTTTTGCTGCGTGTTTCAGCTCTATTGTGCCAGACGTACACAACATTTTCAGGTGGAGCTCAAGAACACAAGTGGTTTCTGAGTTCATATTAACTTTGTTGGCAATATTGGAATATGGTCTGTGCCAATCATTCATTTGGAGTTTAAAATTGGATAACGTGACGGATGTGAATTGATTTACAATGTAATGGTTCGAGCCAAGGGGTTAAACTTCTGTTCAGGTGCTACTTGTTGTTCAAAACAGATTTCCCTATATCAAGCTAGGTGCTACCTTATGTCGAGAACAAACTTCCCTGTATCAATTTACATGTGTTATATCCACATGTTTATGGGACTGGCAGCAATACTGATAGCCTAATTGTTTTGTGCAGTTATGTTCCATAGGTGTCGACGAAATAGTAACCCAACAGTTGTCTGTGTCATATTGTTTGTGACACAGACTCAGTGTAAAATAAAAATAAAAGCCATCTTGCATCCAAAGGGAATGGATGGAATTATTTGGAACTTCCAAACCAGGAACTAAATAAGGCATTAAAATTTTGCACAGGACTTCTAGTTTGCCCTAGAAAATTTCTGAACATGAAGTGAGGCTTTAGTAATCTTTGGACAACATCTTTGTTGGACATAGTCATGATTCAGGAAGGCATCAAGATACAAAGGATTTGGATTGAAGCATATCTATATGTATACTTTTCGACTTGACCTCTATTTCCTATGTACTACAGTGTCACCACAGGCAGCTTATCTCACACATGCTCTGTTCATGAAAGGTCAGCCAGTCTTATGGAACAGAAAGGTACTGATATTGTGGAAGAGCTGGCACTCTCACTGTGTGTGGCCATGCATTGCTCACATGCTGTAGAAGTAACAGCTAATTAAAAGGGACAGTTAGTGTATTTGCAGCTGTGAAAGTACTAGAATACACATGTTTGCAGTAATTAAGTGTCACTTAGTGATCATACACTTCATTCTCAAGGACCACAAAGCCAAGTATTGTATTAACACTAATAAATATTTTATAAAATCTAGTTACAAATATTTCATTCATTAGAGGACAGAAAATTATGAAATGAGTACTTTTTAGCATTGAAGTTTCTGTTCCCTTTATACTTGTGTAGTGAAAACAACCCAACAAATCTCAACGTTTCCTGTGGTGAATGTTGTTAGATCATGTAAAATACACATTTTTAATTGAAAAATGTTTATTAATCTGATATTTAGGTGACTAAATAATACTCTTTTGTCAAATAAGTGTCATAAGTCTGTTACTTTTTGTTATATAAAATAGCAAAAAATTGTGTAATCATAATTTCTCATTAAAGAACTAACATCATGTAACCTGTCTACTATGATATTACCAGTCTTGGGTCAGTTATCAGGCAATCAGCCTAGATTTGCACCAGAAACATTTCTGTACTTTTCTGCCATATCAATTGATCAGGCAGCTCTATTGAGTTTATCCATGTAGATGACTCCTGTCAGAGGATGTACAACATTTCCAGTTTTGAAAAATCAGAGACGTAAGAGCAGAGTGAGTTCTGTTCTGACTGTGAAACTGCATAGATATTAAAATAAAAAATACACACACAGTGCAGAAAATGCGGCATTTCTCTACTCAGTATGTATACATGATTGACAAACTAAAGGCAGAAGAATAAATCATCTTGGTGAGTTACTTAACAGTCATGGCTGTTTTTATTCAAATATCATTAAGTTACTACCAGAATTCCAGAGGATTTTTCAGTTGATGTCAATTTATGGCGAATAATTCACATCCAACCTCTCACAACACAAGGAAAAGGGACTGTATGCTGGTTGTTAAGTGCCAGCGTGGGATGTTAAACTAGATGAAATAAATATCATCAAAAAGGACAAGTGTGGAAACTGCTAAAGAATAATAAGAAATAGCTGACAGTGTGAAGATTGACCATTATTTTCAGAATGAGATTTTCACTCTGCAGCAGAGTGTGTACTGATATGAAACTTCCTGGCAGATCAAAACTGTGTGCTGGACCGAGATTCGAACTTGAGACCTTTGCCTTTTGCAGGCAAGTGCTCTACCATCTGAGCTACCCAAGCACAACTCACGCCACATCCTCACAGCTTTACTTATGCCAGTACCTTGTCTCCTACCTCCCAAACTGTACGGAAGCTCTCCTGCGAACCTTGCAGAACTAGCACTCCTGATAGAAAGGATATTGCGGAGACATGGCTTAGCCACAGCCTGGGGGATGTTTCCAGAATGAGATTTTCACTCAGCAGCGAGTGTGCACTGATATGAAACTTGGGTGGCGCAGGCGGTAGAGCACTTGCCCACAAAAGGCAAAGGTCCCGAGTTTGAGTCTCGGTCAAGCACACAGTTTTGATCTGCCAGGAAGTTTCATTGTACATTATATTTTTCACGCAGCATTCTGTGAAACAACATGGTTGGAAGGACTGCCATTCGGCAGCATAGTAGTAGTGCTACTTGTTCAACAGTTATGGAGGAGGAGCAGTTGATCTTGAAACTTAAAGCTGATACGACAGTACCACATGCAGCTGAACAGTTGAGAGTGGCATTTGGCAGCAGTAACATTAAGAAGAGAGCAGATGACTGGACTGTGTCCAAACTTGATGAATCAGGCAAAAGGCTGAAGAGATACTGCAACTCTGATAGCTTTAATTTAGATAGATAGAAGTTAAGATTAATAACAGATGGTTAAAAAGACCAAGAAGGTACTTCTGATAGTGAATAATCATAGGAAGGAAATGTAAAAACTAGATGATCTCTGAGGTCTCTACAACAATAAAAATCAATCAAGTCTATAACTCCCTGGCTAGTGAACATGAGGTAACATTTATATTTAAGCCAAAGATAAGGCTCTTGGTTTAGACCTCCAGGGAAAGCTCATTGTAGTAATCATTGTGAGGAGGGGGGGGGGGGGGGGTGTACAGTAACAGTTAGGATTTAGGATCATAACTACCTAACTCAGGATGACATACACTGCTGAGAATGTCCTCACAGTAATGTGAACATTGTGTCGCCCTTTATATTAGTCTACAAGAGCTGAATGAAATGTTCTCTCGAATATATAAAATGCAGAACTTCAAGAGTAATTCAACAATATGAGGTTACCATGCACAAAAGTGGCCAATGTATAATTCCCCACGTAACTGCACTACACATTGCATGATATCTGAATATTTCTTGTAAGAGGTTATGTATGACTAATTTCTAGAAGTATTTAGTTAGTATTGTTAGAGCACTGTATGGCCAGTACCTATGTTTTCCAATATTTCCACAAGGTCTTTTTAGAATAAGTGTTTCTGAAAAAGCAGTCATATAACTAAACTGTTGGCCATTAAAAGTGTAAAACCAGGAAGGGGAGTAAATAAATAAATTCTATGTATTGTGGGTCTACAGTATGGTGGAAAAAACACATAACAAAACCTGTAAGTGATTTGAGCACATATAAGGTGCAAAATTTAGAGCTGCTAATTCTAGCAACAAGAATAGTACCAATCCAGCTGCACATTAAGGAGAAGTGACCTTGGGTTACAGATAGGGATATGTGATTCCATGACGCTTCAACTCTGTGGCAGAAATAATCAGTCATAGGGGCTGTTGAATCATAGTGGCCAGTCTGTTGGCAACCCATGACCACATTTTATTTTATTTATTTTATTTGAGATACATATTCCATAGATCCATTATGGCGTGATTACGCATGGATGTGGAACGAGTCAAAGCAGATACAATATAGATATCATACAATACAATACATACTGGTATATTACACATGGTAGATGAATGATTCAAAATTGGTACAGTATAATAATATAATCAAGATAATAAACAATACAATACAAAAATACAATAGTGATAAAAAACAATACAGATAACAATGACAAAGGAAATAACCTGAATTACTACTCAAATTAGTGATCTCTGTTGAAGAATTCATGTAAAGAGTAGAAACATTTTTCCAATAGATATTCTTTTAGCTTTCTTTTTAATAGCATTTTATATTCTTTAAGACACTTTATATTACTCAGGAGTGTGTTAAAGATTTTAGTACTTGTGTACTTTACCCCTTTTTGCACCAGAGAGATTTTTCCGTTCACAGTGCATATCACCTTTCCGCCTTGTGTTATAATGATGGTATGCCTCATTTGTTTCATATTCAGAGGAATTGAGAACAGTGAAAGCCATGAGTGAGAGGAGATATTGTGAGGTAGTGGTCAATCTACCTAACTGTTTAAAGAGATTTCGACATGAGGTTCTTGGAGGGACACTACAAATAATTCGGACTACTTTTTTCTGGCTTACAAAATTTTTTTTTGAAAGTGGTGAGTTGCTCCAAAAGATTATTCCATAGCACATCACTGAATGAAAGTAGCCAAAATACACAGACTTTGATGTCTCCAATTTTGGTGATTATTCGGATGGCAGATGTTGCTGAGCTAAGCTTTTTTAGTGTTTGCTGTCTGTGGAATTCCCAGTTGAGCCGGTTATCTATGTGAATGCCTAGGCACTTTGTGCACTGAACGCTCTGCAACTGTTGGCTCTTGTGTGCAATGTTAATCTCTTCTGGGCTAATGTAACTGGATTGGAACTGCATGTAATTTGTTTTGATGAGGTTTATTGCTAGAGCATTTGCAAGTGCTTGGTTGGCATTTAACTCTACATCAGTGGAGGTTTTGCTGGCTGTCACTATACTTGGGTCATCGGCAAACACTGTGATGTTGCTAGCACTATTTGAGGACAGGGGTAGGTCATTAATATATATAATAAATAGGAGGGGACCAAGGACTGACCCTTGTGGAACTCCATGATGTACTGTTCCCCAGTCAGACTCTACCTCTCCTACTTGTAGATGGTTAACACCTAATACTATTTTTTGTTGTCTGTCTTCTAGATACGATCTGAGCCAGTTACCCATTTGTCCACGGATTCCATATTGGGCTGCTTTTCCTAAAAGTATTGTGTGATCGACGCAGTCGAAAGCCTTATTCAGGTCACAGAATACGCCAACGGGTAATTTTTTCTCGTCAAGGCATTCTAAAACATTATTTGTAAGTGCTTAATTTGCTTCAGTGGTAGATATGTCTGATCTGAAACCAAATTGTTGTTTACTAATTAGTGCAAATTTTTCAAGGTGACTGACAATCCTGACGTATATTATTTTTCAAAGACTTTAGAAAATGCTGTTACAAGAGAGATAGGACGATAGTTGGAAACATCTGTAGGATCACCTTTTTTGTAGAGGGGGCTTCACAGTAACATACTTCATTCTGTCAGGGTTTGGACCACAATCAAACTTCCTCTGTATTGAGGGAGGTCAAGACAGCATAGACAAAAATGTGGTTTTGCATTATCTTGTTGAAAGATGTTACAGAGACCTCAAATATGAGGCACAGCCAACAGCCTTATTGCCTCAGAAATGTAGTGCCTGCTGTCCAAATTCCCAGTACGCAAACCACAGATGATCATGCTGTGTAACCAATGGCACCCGATACCATCATGCCAGCACCCCATACCATCATGCAAGATGCTGTGTCCATATGACTATGATGAATACAATCTGGAAATTTTAGACTACACGGAACCTCCAAACATTATATGTCCATCACAATGCTGTACATACAACATGAATGTGTGCAAAAAGACAATGTGGTGCCACTCCTGTGTTTTTGTTGGGCACTTCCTGCAGTTTCAAGGGATACCACAACAAAGACTGGTGTGCTGGCAATCTGTGGTTCTCCAGATGTCTTCACACTGTCTGTGTGGATACTTGTCTTGCTGCTAGCAAAGTCCATTTCCTGACTCAAGTCATGTGACGGGACGAAAGATCCTACGCAGCTGAATGAACAACATGTCTGTCCTCTTGGGTGCTAGTCATGTGGGGCCACTGAGATCCCACATGCAGCTGAACCCATCAATAATATGTTCACATGATAGTCATGGAGTCCCAGACAACACCATCAGCAGATATCCTGGAACAATAAACTATAGTCTTGATAGGCCACAATCCTGCCAGCTCTTGTAATCCAACATGTGCTGGTAGACATTTCTCGCACTTAAATGAAGCATAACACAATCTTCTTACTAATGACCAACATTCAGTTGTGTTTTCTGAATGATAAACCTAATGCATAATCATTCCTCATATGCAGAATGTAAAAGGCATTACTCCTACCTACTTTATGTAGTTGCACTGGAATGCTAATCATTTGCATATCCAAGCATATAGTTAACTTCATGTCAAATTAATATTTGTTGTATGCAACCTCCTGATGTTGCAGTTTTATGCCTAGCAGTGTATAAATGAAGTCGCAACAATTAGTAGAAAAAAACAGTTGCCTTGAAAACACAAAGAATAAAAATCAAAATAAATTTGGTCTTTTCCGTCAAAATATAAGATACCCATTAAACAAGAAAGATGAATTTCTCATGTCAATACAGGAAATTCAAAAATCAAAAGGCATCGTTACAGATGTGTCACACATAACAAAACGTTATTTGGAAGTTGTAGAAGTTGAAAAGATCCACCTAGGTACCCACAAGATGGTGTGATAGTACTGAAGACATAAGGCAATATTATTCATGAGTACCTCTGAGGTTTCAGCAGATGACTGTGTGAAAACTACAAGACATATAGAAATATTAAACATTTCAGTAGCTAGAGCACCTCTCGAAGTTTTGATTTGTAATATGAACTGTGGTGTAGTTGCACTAGGGAGCAGGCATATTAGGACATGTAGACAACTCATAAAATTAGTTCATGCCTGCAATAGGCAACCCAATGAAAGGCATTCCAGAGTGGACTGCAGTCACTGTGATTTTGGGATGCATGGAAGAACCCTTCCTGAAGATTGTATAAACTACATCATAAAAAAATCAGTTAAATCGAGTTCACCCTAGGCAACATTCTCACTAATAGTGGCTGATTTTTTCACCACTGGTCGACACATAAGCAGTAGTCTCCCTAAAGGGTCCTTTTCAAGACCACTTTTATGGTCTCAATAAGCATCGATGGACTTTTGCGTGCCAAGGAGACCTTATTGGCTGATTAGTGTAAGGAATGTAGTAAATGTGACATAAGTGTGACATACTTCTAGTTCAAGAGACTCACAAGTGTTATAACAGTCAGAGGCCAAAATCGCAAGCATGTAGCTTTACTGGAGAGTCTCCACAATAAAACAGGCAGCATTGCCAACATCTTCATAAGACAAAACCTGAATACCACATCAACCTAACTGACTGAAAAGGATAACATCTAAATCACTTTCTAGTGCAGCTTCTACTAAAAGCCTTCCAAAGTCAACTTCATGTTTGAAGAACCAACTAACTTCAACTACCAGGATGTAAACTTTATCCTTGATGATTAAAATTGCCAAAGTACATTTTGAGGAACCCAGATGCAGATGCCAAACTGGGAACTGGGCAGAGACTGATAATCTAAAACTGGCAGCATCCTTCAACAGCAGCCAGTGGAAGAGAAGCTACAATTCAGGCAACATTTTTTGTGTCATCCAAATTTTCTGGGAGTTGCCTGAAGACAATGGATAAGCCAATCTGATCACCTCAACACAGGCCAGTGATCTGTAAAGCAAAATCCATGGTAGTGTCAGAGGAGGTGGCTCTCACATAGACATTTAAGTTTCATAAGGCCACATGGGAAAGGGTCACTAACCAATTTGAAATGAAAGTTGCCAAGATCCCATCGTGACCTGATATGTATGAGACATTCGTCAGATGTATCCAGAGTGTTTCAAGAAGGACCTCCCTGAGAAGTGCCTGGACTGACTTATGACAGCAAATAGCTGATGGACCATTACAAGAATTATTTTGGGACAGACCCATTTGCTGATGATGATAGATCCATTTGCTGATGATACTAACCAGGTTGGTGAGAAATTGTTGCAAACCATCTCAGCAAATTGTACAGCTAAGTAGACCATGCTGGTAGAGTATCTTGATGTGAAGGTAAATAGTATGCATTCCTTCAATCTCTTGAAAAACCTCAGCAGTGGCTCAACAAAATCTAGAAACCTCACTGCAATAACAGCAGTCTGGATTGCTGTTCAATTATTCATGACTGGCAAGGCTAAAGTTTGGAATACATGGTAATAACTGGACCGAAACCCAGGGTGTGAGAACTATCTCCTCTGAGAGCCTTTCTCCTTGCATGATCTGTATTGTGGCCACTCCGCTTTGATACCGAATAAAGCTCCAGGCACTGATGGCTACAAGGTAGAACAGATAAAGAAATTTGGCCAGGCTACCCTGCAATGGCTGCTAAGTTTGTGAACAAGTGTGTACCAAATGGTCCTAATATCATTGTTGTGTCAGTGTAACAAGACCTCCAGATGTCTTATTCTTAACCAAATTAACACCTAATCAAAGAAAAGTTTACTCCTGAACAGGCTGGTTACTGATCTGGTTTCAGATATTGAACCTTATGCAACAAAGTCAGGATGGTTCCAAACTGGATAAGGTGACTGGAGTTGCCTTTGTCAACTTAAGTTGCTGAAGAAAATTTACCAAGTCACCAGTGATTACCAGTTAATACCCATCATAGGCACTTTCCTGCAGAATAGATGATTCCAGGTCTTTCTTTAGGGTAAGACCAGCAGTTGGCCCATACCAAAGAACAGCCTATGTTTGATACTAGTTGGCTTCTTTTGGACAGGAATGTTCTCTTTTGTCTGTGCTAATCAAGTGTTTTTCTTGTTTTATCTGGTGTGTGTTATTTTGCTTCTAGGGTAGCAGAATTCCTTCAGTTCCTCTACTTCATGGTCCCCAATTATGATGTTAAGTTTACTGCAAATCAAATTTCTCCTACTCCTCATTTCTTTTGTCTTTTTCAGTTCATTCTTGATCAATATTCTGTCCTTAGAAGCTTTTTCAATCCATTCAGTAGGTCCTGTAAGACATCTTATCTTCACTGAAGGTAGTGTCATCAGTGAATCTTATTATAGACATCCCTTCACACAGAATTTTAATCCCACTCTTGTATCTTTCATTTACATGTGTCATTACTTCTTTGGTGTACAGATAGAACAGTAGGGCAAAAGACTGCATCCTTGTCTCACATTATCGTTAATCTGAGCACTTCATTGTAGGTCTTCAATTCTTATATTTCCCTCTTGACTTTCATAGTACTGCATTTTACCCACCTTTCACTGTAGCTTACTCCTATTTTTCTGCAAACATAAAACATCTTGTTTAGCATAGTTTGATGGTTTGTCTAGGTTGACAAATCCTATGAATGTGTCTTGATTTTTCTTAGTCCTTGCTTCCATTATCAAGTGTAATGTCACAACCGCCTTTCTAGTATTTATTTATTTATTTATTCCATGTGATCTGATGGTACACAGTGTGTTGCAGATGTCGAAAATATCATTTAACATTGTTAACATGTATTAACGTAATCCTATAGTATCCTAATGTATTATATTGCTCAATGTTTTCAATTTAACACAAACAGCAAGATTACTGTTCTAAGTATTCATTTATGGAGTAAAAACAGTGACACAACAAATATGACTTCATGGCTTTGCTAAATTTTATGTTGTCTTTGATGGACTTAATACTAGTGGGAGGACTGTTGAACAGTTGGAGGCCCATGTGGAAAACTCCCTTTTTACACAGTTGAGTGCTTGTACGTATAACATGCAGGTTTGCATTTTTCCTGGTGTTGTGTTCATGCATTTCATTATTTTTTATGACTCTGGGGTCAGTTGGCACTATGTGTTTTCTGAAGAATTTTAGAGTCTCAAGAATGTAGAGGCAAGGCAGTGTAGGGATTTCCAACTTTATAAAGATGGGTTTGCTGGAGTTTCTGGGTTTGCTCCCTGTAATAATCCTCATTGCTCTCTTCTGGATTCTGAATGTGCTCAGAGCAGTTGGAGCATTTCCCCAGAATATTACACCATATTTTAGGTGGGCTTGTATATAAGCGTAGTATGCACTGGTTAATGTTTTCAGGCTAGCACATGTTTTCAGTACACTCAATGCATAACAGCCAGTACAAATCCTGGCATTTACCTTTCCTGTATGTGTATTCCATTTCAGGTTATCTTGAACTCACAGACCTAGGAATTTGAAAACAGTGTCGGTATCTATTGACTGGTTATTTATAGTGACAGATGGCTGAGAGGAATTTGCATTTTGTGTTGTGTGGAAGTTCATGGAAGCTGTCTTTTTGGTGTTGATAGTTAATCTGTTGATTTTTGCCCAGTTGCTGAGTTGATCAGTAGCCAAGTTCACAGCTTTTTGCACAGCCTCTGTATTCTCCCCTTTGAGGAGTTCCGTTGTGTTATCAGCAAATATTATTGTTTTGTGTGCATCAACATTCAGGCTCAAGTCATTAATATACAGGAGGAAAAGTAGGGGTCCCAATACTGAGCCCTGTGGAACACCTTGCTTTACAGTTTTATTACTTGATAGTATTTTGGTTCTTGAGTTGCTTTGTCTATTAGTATATTTCATGCTGACTCTCTGCATCCGATTTGTTAGGAAAGTAGCAATCCAGTTGTGTGCAATTCCTCTGATACCGTAGTGTTCTAATTTTTCCAGTAATATTTTGTGGTCAACAGTGTCAAAAGCCCTTGACAGATCCAGAAATATGCCTGTTATGGGTTGTTTTCTATCTAACAGCAGTAGATTTGTTGCTTCTGAACCCATGTTGAGCTAAACTTAGTAAATCTTTTATTTTCAATGAAGTCCACAACTTTTTTGGACATTATTTTTTCAAAAACTTTAGAAAAGCAGGATGAGATTGAGATAGGCCTGTAGTTATTCATATCTTTATTATCACCTTTTTTGAAGACAGGAATTACTTTAGAAAGTTTCAGAGCTGCAGGGAAGATACCTGCCTGGAAAGAATAGTCACAGAGGTGAGTTAATGGTTCAGCAATTGTGTGTTCAGAATTTTTTATTACAGCTGCTGGGATACCATCAATTCCAGCTGAATACGAATTTTTTACCTCTCTGAGGGCTTTTGCAACATCATTTTCAGTGACTTTGGTAATGAAAATTGACTCTGCACATGTGTGATGTTTTTGGTTTGCTGGTTGGTAATTTGTGTTAGGATTATTTTGGACCAGTTTTTCAGCTATGCTTGTAAAGAAATTGTTGAATGAGTTCACCACAACTTCGGGATTAGATATAGATTCATTGTGGAGTTTGATTTCTATGTTCGTATGTGAAGCTTTCATTTCCCCTCTTTCCCTTTTTATGATATTCCACATTGCTTTTACTTTATTGCTGGATTTGTCAATGTACTCATCATTCTGCATCCTTTTTGCTTGTCTTATCACTCTTCTTAGGATACATGTGTAGTTTTTATAGTATTCTGTTAGTTGGGGGGAGTCACTACTTTGTTTACATAAGATGTGGAGTATTCTTTTATGTTTGCAAGAGATTTTTATAGCTGGTGTAATCTAACTCTTGTGTCTATTATTATTTATTCTTACTGGTTTTTGCGGAAAGGCCTCTTCAAAGTGGTGGATCATTTTTGTCAAGAAATATGTTGAATTTCATGTTGACATCATTGGCTGTGTACATCTCTGTCCACTTTTCTTTACTAAGGAGGGCATTTAGCTTGTTCAAGTTCTCTTGGGTGAAAAACCTTCGTAAAGTTTTAGGTGGGACTGGGTTTGAGGTATCTTTGCTAATATCGACCTTTAGAATGACAGCTTGGCGGTCACTGAATCCTGCATTGTATACTTCTAGAGTTGGGTTTAATTTATTTCTATTTACAAAAATTTGATCTACAGCTGTCTTGGATGTGGGTGTTATTCTAGTGGGCTCGTTTACAAGGCCATGCAGATCATAAGTTTTTGCAGTGTTAATCAATGTTTCCCTGTTTCTGTTGTGGGTGAGAAAGTCTATATTAAAGTCACCACATATAATCACCTCCTGTTTCCACTGACTTATTTTGGATAGAAACAAGTCCATTTGTAACAGAAAATCATTAATACTACTGGAGGGGGACGGTAGATTGTAGCTACAATTAGATTTAGATCTGTAAGCTTCATGGCTGCACATTCAAAGATCTTATCTGTTCCTATTTCCTTTAGGGTAGGAAGAGGGCTATATTCAATGTGTTGTTTGATGAAGATGGCAACCCCACCATGTCCATCATTTGATCTGGAGTACTGTTCACACAATTTGAAGTTGGGTAGTGAGATTAGCTTAACCACATCAGTGCAGAGCCAGTGCTCTGCTAGGCATACTACTGAGATAAAGTAAAGTAAAGTAAAGATATCACTGAGTTCACTGGTCAGCAAAATGCTTAAGTCATCAGTTTTGTTGCTCAAGGATTGGACATTGTGATAATAGATTTTCAGGTCTGAGTGGGGTTTACTCAGGGGGCTCGAAGTCATATTTACTGTGTCACTGACCTTTAGTTTAAATTGTGCTGTATTCCAGGTATGTTGACTTCTGAGCAGTTGTGCTGGTTCTATTGGTCGTCCTTGGCAGCCATCTCATCTTCCAGGTGGGCCTGAAAAGTATCCACATGCACTTCACACTGTTGAGGCATCACATTGACGTTTTGGAGGGATGTCTCGATAATGTTCACCATCACATTATTGATCCTTTCAGGTTCCTGACCTTTTTGAGGGGTCAGGGGGTTTGTGTTTCGTCTCTGTGACTTCGTGACCCATTTGTCTAGTGTAGTTTGCACAGTATGGCCACTATTACTCTTTTTATTTCCCATCTTGTTTGTATTTATCCAATTGCTTATTAGCGTCTGTTTATGGTTTCTGACTTTTGGTTTCTTATTGTCACCTATAGTTGTCAGGAAGGTCAGTCTATTGCAGATAATCTCCTTGCCACATTTGTTTAGGTGTAAGCCATGTGTTGTGAAGTGGTTTCTGGCTAGTCTCTCTATTTCAAAGTTCACAGCAATTCTTTTTATGTACGCTTGTTTAGCTAAATTCAGAGCCTGTATCAGGTGGAGATTTGCAGTATTAATTTTACTATTTAAATTTTGAACATCATATCTCCTGGGTATAGGATGGACAATGATATTCATTTTGTGACTTAGAGCGAGTATTGGTTCCAATGGTTCTGCCACATGCTTCAACATTAGATCGAGAGGTTTGTCTATGTCGTTAGAACCCCCTATTACAATCAAAGTATCACGTGTACCGAAGCTTCTTGTCAAATATTCTGCGTTTTTTATCACTTCTTTTAGTGGGGCGCCAGGTTTTACTATGCTTTTTACCTGGTATGAGGGCCCTAGTTTGTCTTGCAGTATTTGAGCACAGTCTCTTCCATGACTGTCACTTAATATTAGTACTTTCATTTTTTCCGAGATTTTCTTGCTATGTAACGTTCTGGAATTTCTTTCGTTTTTGTCCTGCACATACATTGGTGCTTGAGAGATTATGTTCGTCGGCGGATTATTCATACACTTTGTGGCGGATTGTTCACTTTGGGTTAGTAAGATATTGAGCAAAGTTAGACTGCAAATTGACCTTGCTAGCATCTTGCACCCGGCGGTTATCAGTAGTTACACTTTTAAAATCACTTTCTGGATCCATTTCACGTAGGCGTACCCCCACATTAACTTTGTTTTCAGTTGCAGTTTGTTTACATTCAGATTTTACAGGGCTACGATCACACGTGGCGCTAGACAACACAAGATTTCTGAGCATTGCATTCTGAGCACGATTTACGGCTTGACTATATCTCGTAGTACGTTGTCCCGTCAAACGCCAGTTTTTGTTACCGATATTTACGTTCGGTGTGCGGATAACGAGTTCATTGTTCGTGGTTTTATTGGTTACTGCCACTTCAAGTTCATTACACTTCACTAATAGTTCAACATCACCAGTAGGCTTTCAAGCTTCAGGTTGAAGTCCATTATTTCTTGTTTCAGCGACGTAATTATGTGAGCCTGCGTTTTTAGAGTATTGTTTACTTTGGATTCAGTTGCTTGTATGATGCACTGGCGGCATGTCCACTGTTCTTCACTGTTAAAGTATTTCAGGTTAACTTTGACGCATTTTTCGTGATACCAGTAATTACACTTAACACACAGAATACCTCGTATAACTCTTTTCGAACATATTTTGCACTTATTACGGTCGGAATTCGTTGGAACTGCGGGATCGGCAATTTGTACACTTCTGTTATGTACCTCTACCTTTCTGAAAGCTGAACAGATAATCATGAAAGAGAGCCTCAATTTTCTTTTCCATCCTTCTGCACCTTATTCTTGTCACAATTTTGATAAATGGGCTGTCAAGCTAACTGTATGTTACTTCTCACTTATCTATCTTTCCTATCTCTAGAATATTGTGAATGATTTTTTCCAAAAATCTGATGGTATAACTCTTTGGCAGAGTGCCCACATACATTACTACCTTGACCAGAACATTTGTATTTGGCACCATGCACAAGAAGGCAGTACAAGGCTGTCTGCTTCACTCAATGGCAGCACTACTGGCAGATGAGTGTTCCCAGCGGTAAATCACCAGTGCAGCCTTGCTCTCTTGTGCATTGGTCGAGCTAGATGAAGGTTCAACTCACAGACTTGAACAATTAATGTCATTATAGGATCACATTGTGGATGATTGGACTCTGCCTGTACTTGTATTCTTTGGTATTCTATCACACATGTGTAATTCTGGCACTTGTCTCACTACAGGTGTATATGATTGTGTGTTGCTGTTGTCAATAATGAGCTGTAGACACTACCATCTCCATTCTAATATATTCTACACACTAACTTGAATAGTCATTTGGTTGCCGCTTCCTCCACCAATTTCAGTACTTGTGATGAAATACTACCTATCTCTTCTACTCAATTTGACTGTAAGTCTTCAAAATCTCTGCCTAACTCTTTAATATTGGATCCTCTGTAACCATATTGACTCCCATTTCTTCTTCTATCATGTCATCAGACAAAGACATTTAATGTATTCTTTCTACGTGCCTGCTCGCATATCTGTATTTTACAGTGTAATTCTCATTACATTCTTAATATTGACACCCTTATTATTAATTTCACTGAACGTTGTTTGGGCTGCTCTATATGCTGAAATGCTGAAGCATTTCTTCTGATAACCATCCTTTTTCGATATCCTAACCTTTTTTCTTGCAGGCATTCCATCTTGGCTTCCCTGCATCTCCTAATGTGCAGGTGTTCTTGAGCTACTTACATTGCTGTATTCCTGGCTTTCCCTGAAAATTTTTGTACCTCCTACCTTCAATGATAAATTTAAGTGTTCTTTTCTTATGCTACACTTCTTGGCATTTACTTTCATTGTACACGTATTTGTGCCCAGCTTCTGTGACTGTTCTTTTTAGATATGACCATTCCCCTTCATCTGAACTGCCTATTGTGGTACTCATTATTGCAATATCTACAGCCTTCGAAAACTTCATATGCATTTCATCATTTCTCAGTACTTCAGTATTCACTACCTTCTACGCTGATTTTCCTGGATGATACTCATAAATTTCAGTCTAATATTCACCATTATTAAACTGTGATCCACATTTGCATCTTCTCCTGGGTATGCCTTACAATCCAGCATTTGTTTTCCGAATCTCTGTCTGATTATGATATAATACAGGTGGAATCTTGCCATATCTCTGGGCCTTTTGCGAGTACATCTACTCCTCAGGTGGTTTTAGAACAATGTATTCAGTAACTGGAATTTCTACATGTACTGGTATGTGTTTCTCCTTACACAAGGCATAACATGATTTCACAAACAACACTCAAATGACAAGGAGTTTGGGGTTTTGGTAGGTGAGGAAAGTTTCCTGTAGATGATCTATAAATAATTTAGCATAGAAGGGTGCCATGCGGATGCCCATGGCTGTGCGGCAGATTTGTTTATGCGTCTGCTCTTCAAGGGAAAGGAGTTGTGGGTTGGTATATAGCTGGTAAGCTGTATAAGGAATGAGGTAGCAGGTTTGGAGTGAGGAGGATGTTGAGAGAGATAGTATTGAATAGCAGTGAGGCCAGGGACATGATGGGTTTTGGTGTTTACACAAATCTGTAGGACGCCACTTGGCACCTTCATGGCAGCCTCCTATGCTAACCTGTTTAGGAGCCATCTGGGGGAAACCTTTCTAGCCTCCCAAAACCCAAACTCCTAGCCTGGTGGCGTTTCACTGATGATATCTCCATGGTCTGTAACCAGAGCTGATGCCATATCCTCATTCCTCCCCAACCTCTACGCCTTCTCCATTTAGTTCATCAGGTCCTCCTCAACCCAGAGCTGATGCCATATCCTCATTCCTCCCCAACCTCTACGCCTTCTCCATTTAGTTCATCAGGTCCTCCTCAACCCAGAGCTGATGCCATATCCTCATTCCTCCCCAACCTCTACGCCTTCTCCATTTAGTTCATCAGGTCCTCCTCAACCCAATGTGCCTCCTTCCTGGATCCACACCTCTCTGATATCCCCATCTCTGTCTCTGTCAATATTAACCCTACTGATCACCAACAGTACCTACATTTTGACAGTTGTCACTGTGTTCACACACACACACACACACACACACACACACACACACACACACAAAACACACACACACACAAAACACTCCCATGTAGCATAACTTTCCATGGACGGCATATCTGCAGTAATGAGAACTCCCTTTTCTCACAAAAGGACTATGCAGACAGGCAGCAGTTATTTGGCTTGAGTTCAATGGCTACTTCACAACATGTGTTCTGTGGAACCCTCCCTCCAGCGTCAGCTTTTCGGAACTACATAGTTGGGAGTTGTTCTTGCAACACATCTTTCTCTCCCGTAATACCACTGGCCTCAGTCTCTGCTAAAACATTGTCCCCATACTCTCTAACTAACTGTTTTCCCTTCCTCTGTTCTGTCATTCCCTCCTAATCCACACCATCACGTCATCCTCATTGCGTGTCTCACAAACCTGCTGGCTCTGGTGCCCTTGTGGCAAACCGTGTACCTGGCGCCACTCCCTGCCACATTCTGTTATGCACAGCTGCTGCCTCCCTCCAAGCCACTATCTACCTTTCCCCCACCCCCATCTCTATAGCCCTTTAACCCCCCCGCCCCCCCTGACACAACCCCTGACCCCAGTCCACCTGTGACCCACACATGCGCTAGTGGGTAGCCTGTAATTCTTTTTGCTGATGTTTTTCAAGCAAATATTTAAAAAAATATAATATGGAAGTTTCTGATGTAAATGTTAGAAAGGTTGAGGTGTAAATGTACCATATATTTCAGAATCCAGGACTACTCCAAATGCAAGACGAACTCCCATTGTTCAACAGGAGAGTACAGAAAAAACATACATAGCTACAAATATTAAGTTTATTTTGAAAAATTATAAATGGTTACTGGTACCTTACTACAGGTAACTGAAGGAGACAATAAAAGAACTGGAATACGGAATGTAAAATCAAACAGTCCTCCTTAGTCAGATACAGATGCCACTTAGTCCTCCTAACTGGAATGGTCCACAGAATCTGCAGTGTCACTTCACTCCCGTCTAAAGCATTTGTTACACACCAGTAAATACTGAAGGCTTCATCAACTTGCTGGTGGGGGTTAGGACTTGACCACCTTCAAGTAACCAATTGCCCTACAACTGCTTCAGATGGTCTTTTTATTTTCAGATTATAGTAATGTTAATTATGATGATATGAAAGTAAGGAGAACACAACACCCAGACCCCAAGCAGAGAAAAACTCTGACCTGGCTGGGAATCAAACCCAGGCCCCTTCGCTTAGCACTCCACTGAAGTGACTGCACAGCTACCAAGGCAGAGCAGATGTGGTATTTAAATGGCTTATACACCACAACATATACATTTATAGTTGTGAAGTCATGTTTCCTGGAATAACAACAAGATCTGTGTTTAATTTAAGGATTTCTGCCTTCACTGCTGGTGTCAGATGCCCCTTGAGAGCATCAATGATCAACATACCACGATTCCTTAGAAGATCATCTGGCTTCCTGCTCAAAATAATACGGAGCCAATCCATAGCCAACTTAGTGTCATCATTGTTTTCTGTTGCAATGAAATATGACACCAGGCAGCACCTTTTCCTTTGGCATAGTTTTATAATTGAGGATGATGTGGGGTCACATCTTTGTTCCATCAGCAAGCACACATGGCATCACTAGAGATTTGCGACTTCTTATTGCCCATAGTGTGAACCAATACACTTTTGTTGCACTGGATGGTATGTTGAAGTAAACAGGAGTCTTACCAGCGTTTCCAATTTGCCCAAAGAGGTAAACAAGTTCCTTTCTCAGTCTTATAACTTGATGTTGATACTCGGCCAACTTCTCCACATGCTGGAAGACGGTGAGCAAGGGATGTTCGACCACAAGTCCATTGCATCACATCATTCTTGTACGCCAAGCCTTAGGCTGTACATTTTTTCATTTGGTTTGGTATTCTACATCTACCTCCATACTCTGCAAACTACTGTGAGGTGCATGGCAGAGGCTACATCTCATTGTACCATATATTAGAGTTTCTTCCTGTTCCATTCATATACGGAGCACAGGAAGAATGATTGTTTGAATACCTCTGTATATACATAATTAATCTAATCTTATTCTCATGATCCCTATTGAGTGATACATAGGGGGTTGTAGTATATTCATAGAGTTATCATTCAAAGTCGGTTCCTGAAACTTTGTTAACAGACTTTCTTGGGATAGTTTATGTCTATCTTCAACAGTCTTCCAATTCAATTCCTTCAGCATCTCTGTGAGACTCTCCCATTGATTAAAGAAACCTATGACAATTCATGCCACCCTTCTCTGTATGTATTCAGTATCCCCTGTTAGCCCTATCTGTTACAGGTCCCGCACACTTGAGCTATATTCTAGAACTGTCGCATGAGTGATTTGTAAGCAATAACCTCTGTAGACCGATTGCATTTCCTCAGTATTCTACCAATAAGCCGAAGGCTACCATCAGCTTTACCTACGACTGAACCTATGTGATCATTCCATTTCACGTTCCTACAAAATGTTACACTCAGGTATTTGTATGAGGTGGTCAATTCCAGTGACTCACTGATATAATGGTCATAGGATTCTATGTTTTTTCGTTTTGTGAAGTGCAAAATTTTACATTTCTGAACATTAAAAACAAACTGCCAATCTCTGCACCACTTTGAAATCTTATCAAGATCTGACTGAATACTTATGCAGCTTCTTTCAGTTAGTACTTCATCACAGATAACTGCAGCATCTGCAAAAATCTGAGATTGTTATTAATATTGTCTGCAAGGTCATAAATATACAACATGAACTGCTAGAGTTCTGACACACTTCTCTAGGGTACACCCGAAGTTACTTATACATCTGACGATGGCTCTTCATCTAACATAATATGCTGTGTCCTCCCTACCAAAAAGTCATACACTCACAAATTTCACTTGATATCCCATATGATCAAGCTTTTGATAATAAGCACAGATGTGGTACTGAGTCAAATACTTTTTGGAAATCAAGAAATACTGCATCTACCTGATTGCCTTGATCCAAAGATTTTAGTACATCATGTGAAAAAACTGCAAGTTAGATTTCGTATGACCGTTGTTTTTGGAATCCATGCTGGCTGGCATTGAGGTCGTCATTCTGTATGAGATACCTCATTACGTCTGAACTTAGAATGTGTTCTAAGATTCTACAACAAATCAGTGTCAAGGTTATTTGACAGTAGTTTTGTGGATTGCTTCTACTAGCCTTCTTGTAGACAGGTGTTACCTGAGCTTTTTTCCAAGAACTGGGCACAGTCTTTTGTTAAGGGATCTATATTTAGAAGAGGGCTAACTCGGCTGCAAATTAAGTATGGAATCTGACAGGGATTCCATCGGGCCCTGGAGCTTTGTTCAGTTTTAATGATTTCAGCTGTTTCTCAACACCACTGACACTAATATTTACGTCATTCGTTGTTTCAGTGGTACAAGGATTAAACTGAGGTAATTCTTCTGGGTTTTTCCTTTGAAAATTGTGTTAAGCATTTCAGCTTTTGCTTTGCTATCCTGTTTCAGTTCCTGTCTCATTTGCTAGGGACTTAACACTAACTTTGGAGCCACTAACAGCTCTTTACATATGACTAGAATTTCCTTGGCTTCTGTGAAAGATCACCTGATAATACTCTGCTACAGTAGTCTCTGAAGGCACCACACATTACTCTCTTGACAGCCAAATGTGTTTCATTCAGCATTTCTCTGTTTACAGCTCTATGCTTTGTTTTATATCTATTATGCTGTTAGTCTCTGTTTCTTTACAGTGACTGTATACCATGGAGGTTCTCTCCCATTATGGATTGTTCTACTGGGTACATATCTATCCAGTGTGTGGTCAATTATTCTTTAAACCTGAGCCATAGTTATCTACACCCTCCTGCCCTGTGCTGAAAGTTTCAAGTTCCTCACTGAGATATGTCACTACTGACTTCTTATCTAGTTTACTTAACATATAGGTCTTTCTTCTTGGTTTAGTTGTCCTTTGTACTTTGATAATCATTGTTGCCACAACCGCACCATGGCCACTGATACCAGTTTCAATGTGGACATCCTCAGCGAGGTCAGGTCTCTTTTATGCCATTAGATCCAATATGTTTCCAACATGAGTGGAGAACCTAACTATCTGTTCTAGGCAGCTCTTAGAGAAGGCATTTAGTACTGTTTCATGAGATGTCTTATCATGTCCACCATTAACAAAACTGTAATTTTTCCAATTAGTCATTTGATGATTTAAGTCTACACAAATAATTACGGTATGACTGGGGAACTTACATACAAGTGAACTGAGGTTGTCTCTAAAGTTTTCAGTTAGGTCAGGAGATGAGTCTAGTGGGTGATAGAAGGCTCCAGTTATCATTTTACACCCACCCCTGATACTGAGTCTTGCCCAAACAGTCACGCATGCATCTTCAATTTCCGTCTCAGTAGATTTGAGTTTCTTGTCCACTGCAACAAAAACATCACCTCCATTTCTTATTTGCCTGTCCTTAAATTCTCCCCAAAAATATCACTGCTAACAATGACAGTTTTCAACTACCTTTCTGTACCTAATAATATGTGAGCTACACTGTTTTTCATCAGTGCTTCAAACTCTGGCACTTTGTTGTGAATGCTTCAGCAGTTTACCATTAGATTTTGTTGCTCTCATCTGTGCGAGGCATTTCTTTTGATCTCACTCTCATGCTTCTGGTTTTTCTATCGTTATATGGCTCAGCTGGAGATTTGTCTAATCTAAAAAACTCTTGTGTGCACCCCACACACAGTCAGCTACCTCGAGCAGCAGTCTAAGACATATAGTACAAACCTGACATATTTCGGGGGACCCTACAGTTCTCAACTCTACGGTGCAAGCCCAGGAAGTCACAGCATAGCTTGTCACAGAACCTTCAAAGTCTCTGGCTCAGTCCTTCCACTCGACTCAGAACCACGATCAGTTTTGGGGACAATGCTGCAAATTGTGAACTTCGTTGAAACTCCATATATAAGGCTGGTCTTCTTGAACTACTCTACCAGTCACTGAAATGGCTCAAGTATGACCTCGGAGTCCAGATGACAGGCATCACTTCTTCCGTGTGCCACAATCTGCAGTTGGTTGCACATTGTTCCTCCAATGGCTGCTGGAATAGCCTCTTCAGCACGTTCAATGAGACCTCCAACCATACACACTGAGTGCACCTGGTGTCCTTTCCTGTCTCTTGCTGCCATTTCCCTAAGGGGTACCATCATTCACCATATGTTTGAACTTCCGATGATTAATAGACCCCTATCCTTTTGAATTTGCCACCTCTTGACAATGGACAAACCAGATTTCCCCAAAATAAGTGAAGTGAGTCCCAGTGGCTCCGTTTCCGTTTCAGTGAGAGGGAGCACCTCACTCTTGTTGGTTAGTGGGATCAGTACGACACCCTGAGTTCTTCCTGGTCCCTGTGCATGCTATACAGGATGCCTGGAACTACCATTGAAAAGACACTCACAGTTAAGTGGACTAGTAATGACAGATACTGTATTTTCTGCAGAGGAGCCAGGATCTACAGGAGAGGATAGTAATTGAGGTACCTCTGACACTTCGTTGCGAATGCTTCGGCAGTGTACCATTAGGATATTAATACTCTCACTTGCGGTAGGCATTTCTTTCGATCTTACATGGTACTTCTGGGTTTCCTACAGCTGTAGTTATCTGGATTCGAAGGCGAGTCGCCTATTTTTTTTTTTAAGACCCTTGTGTGCACCCCAGCATATGTATGCAGCTAACATGAGTCAAAATAAAATTATTTTTATTTTTGTGTTTTCCTTTTATTAGCTCTCGTTATTTGGTTATCGAAATGTGTTCTGCCACGAACAATATTTCAAATACACGACATGTTACATGGTAGTTCAGCAATAGTTTCTGGTGTATCAAGTTCTTCCCTATCAGAATAGTGTACCTTACATTTTTTTTTCCAGTGTCCGGAAACTAAAATTAGAAATTTCAGGAATGCCTCAGGCTCTTGACTCAAGATGACCGCCACAGGGAAAGAAAATTTATTCCGAGAGACAGAGATCTGCAACGGACAACTAATCTTTTCCCCCGAAGTTGCGTGAATCGGCTTCAAATAAGAATGAATGATGAAAACAAATTAAAAATGACCAACCGTTGAACTACGTTGATGAACCATACCATACCATATTGTGATACCTTCCGTTATTAGGCTACGAATCGTTTAAAACAAAGATTTTGACATTTCAAGTACACCATTATTGTCTCGATTAGCACATTGCTTACGCCTTTATACCTACATTTTACATACCTCACCGAAATCCTTCATACTAATTACCAACACCGCCAGAATTTTTCCGCATGCAAGAAAAAGGTTTTGACAGCACACATTGTAGTTTGTTCGCAACAGTTGGCTACCATAGAAGTAGTAGAGCATGGATTTACGCTTTGAATGTATCTTCTAGTGATGGGCTAAACTGCGATTTTCCGATATCAGTGATTTCTGTGAATGCTACTTTTGAGTATCTGTGATTCTTAACTGTGATTTGTCGCAGTTAAGAGTCGCAGTTAAGGAACATAGGTCGTGTATCCCTCCGCCACTGCTATTTCTGCGATTTCTGCTACTTCCGCGATTTCTGCTACTTCTGCTACTTCTGCGATTTCTGTGACTTCTGCTACTTCTGCGATTTCTGTGACTTCTGCTACTTCTGCGATTTCTGTGATTCCTGCGATTTCTGCGACTTACCACCATATGAGAAAGTTACATCTGTCAACACAGAAAATTGCATCTCAACAAACCTGTCTTTGGCAAGTATGTTTTACGTTTTTTCTTCCGTTGGCTTTAATTTTGTATTAAAGAAACAACTGTGAAAATATTAATAGTGTAATTAATATGTAAGTAGACGTACAGTACCGTAATAGTTCGTATTTAGAAAATGAATTGTAACATATTGTTATGTTCACAGGTACCTGAACTACATTTCAGTCACTCAGTAAAGTGATAACTCAAAATATCATTGTCAACAGATCTGAAGAAATTGCCCCTGTGTCTTTAGACCGTTTTCGTCAGACGAGAGGTTAGTTTCTAAGCGTTTCGATGGACTTAATTACTTCAGTGTGATCGTTCTTGCAAATGTCATATTCATTATAGCAAATATTAGCAATCTACTCTGTCAATTATATTGCTAGTAATTAATGACAGCAAAAATTGTTTAATAATCCTTGTGTTTTTGCAGACACAGTTCTGACTCTGATTACTGGTTGCTGTACGTATCTATCCACATCAAGGCTGTTTTTGAGAGAGACTAGTGAAGATTCAAGACAGTTCTTAGAGGATTTGCAGTTTAAAAGTGAAATAATTGTGAAATAAGTGTGTGAATGATTAAACTGTGTTTTATTGAAGTTGTTGTGCGATTTTAAAGGAATAATAAATGTCAAATACAGTGAGTGAATAATAAAAATCTCATTTTCCACATGTTTAAGCCGCCCTATACCCATAATTTTCCGCCACTTACTTATTGGTAAACACTTGTTGGAGAGTGACATGCCGCCCCCCCCCCCCTTTCACCACAATCTTGGTGTGACACTGACCTGTAGCTTATCCCGAAGTCTACAATATGCATTTTGAGGCTGTTGATATGAAAGTGGGAAGTACAGATCTTCCAGTTAAATCAGGAATAGGAAGTGCATTACTTGAAAGTAACACAGGAAAAGCTTACTTATGTAGGTGGTAGTAGTGTCAGCAAAAAGTTCTTGTGTGTGAAGTTGCCATGTAGAACACCAGGTGTAAAACTTTTCTCCCGAGTCTTGAACTGTGTCGGAACAAAAGTGAGGCATTCATATGACTGTTTTCATTTCTCTACACTTATACAGATGTCTGAGTTCTGCTGTGTTAACACTAAAAAGTCCTGTAGGCATGTGGAGTATTAACCAAAACTGTCATATTGGAAGCAGAATCAAACACATTTGTTACGTTACTAGATATTTTCAGGAGAAAAAGGCAATGTTGTTTCTTATTAATATAATACATTCAGAGTCACAGCAGTATTTGACCAACCATAACTGATGCTGAATGTGCATGTCGTCATATAATATGAAGGGCTTATTTCAATAGTGGTACAAGTCCATCACCTCCACTTTTCTGTCTATAATGCGTCTGAAATTAGTGATCCAAACAAACATAAATAAAGGTTCATCTCTAGCAAGAAGCCATATGCTTGAATATTTCTGGTATCTCAAATGCAGATTTGTCAGCGCTCATTTAACTTTACGACTCTGTATCTCAAAATGAACAAAAATGGACTTGTACCACTATTGAAATAAGCCCTTCATATGCACACACAGCACATCGAACTCGTGGGGCACAAGGCTCTCATAACGAAGTACGTACGTCGGTCAACAGATGTCACTAGGAAAAGTATGTTAACTGCGCTTTTTAGTTGCTACTTGCGACTCTTAGTTGCGATTTGTCACAGAAATCGCAGTTTGACTCGGTAGCGAATAGCGTAGTATGAACTTTGCTCAACAGATGGCAGTGCTAACTGCGCTTTTTAGTTGCTACTTGCGACTCTTAGTTGCGACTTGTCACGGAAATCGCAGTTAGACTTGATACCGCATAGCAGAGATGGACGTAGTACGAACTTTGGCCAAAAGATGGCACTGTTAACCGCGCTTTCTAGTTGCTACTTGCGACTCTTAGTTGCGATTTGTCACGGAAATCGCAGTTAGGGATACCGTATCGAAGAGATGGACGTAGTACGAACTTTGGCCAACAGATGCCACTGTTAACCGCGCTTTTTAGTTGCTACTTGCGACTCTTAGTTGCGACTTGTCACTGAAATCGCAGAAAGCAGTGCTAAATTCGAGCAATAGATGGCTCACGTCTTTGAATATGAAATACTACTTGCGACTGCTAACTGTGACTGAAATCGCAGTTAGATTCTGTAAAGTTGCTACTGTGATATCTGTGACTTCACAGTCACTGTGATTTCTAACAGATACGCGATTTCCTGCCCACCACTAGTATCTTCAATGAAAGAAACTTAAGCGAAAACGAGGATGAAATGCACTACTTTGCTGTAAAACATTGTTTATGAGTACCCTAAAGCGTAGGTCTACTTAAAATTTGCGTCTCAAAATTAAGACTATATTTAATATACATATTTCATACCCGCATGTATGAGAAATGTCTGGTAACTTTTGGGAGAGTTCGCACAAGTAAGTGTGCCTAGTTAGCTAAATAATCCACGAAAGTTACATTGATTTTGGAATTTCGTATATTTGCAGGTAGTACAGAAATCTCTTGAAAATGGCTGGAAACTTTTGGCAGAGTTCTCACTAGTAAGTCGAAAACCTCGCCGATATTCCTGGAGTGGCTTTGTAAACATTGGTTTAACTAGAAAGTTACACTGATGTTTCTTCGGTGGAAAAAAGCACTTATAAGTGGAAACCAACTGATATTTATACTAGTGCCAGAAAAGATTGATATTGCAAAACGAAATCATTATCTTGTAAAAAATATCTTATTGAAATTAGCGTCACGATGGATGTAAACAGTTCTCTGTAACTTTGTTATTGACCCGGCGTAGTTGACATTATTGAACACTTTGTAACATTTACCAGCTAACGTGACTTTGCATTTGCTTCTATAATTTCCACTCGTTGAATCCAAGATTCGTATTCATAAATGCCTTGTTAAATTTCGTTTTTGTGAAAGACAAATATTTTACTGGTTCAGAATATGCAAAGCCTTGAATATATGAGTATAGAAAAAGGCAAAATTAATATAATAGTCTTCTGGTAAGGATAGATTCCTAGTTTACATTGCCAGTGAAATGTCCGTTGCATTTGTTCCTGTGGTGTAAGATGTGAATAGTATGTGTGTTGTGTAATATGATCTTTTTTTGTACATTTGAGATTATTGATACATAGTTAGAATGCAATTACCAAGCCATAACACGTGGTGTTGTCAAGTTTTGTGCTCGTGTCAGATTAAAGTCCGTATTACAGCAATTACAGGACTAACAGAAAGATTGTTTCATGTTTGTACACATGATCCAGAATTGATACCCAAAATTTCATGGAGCAAATATGACTTGCTGCTTTTTTTTCTTTTTATGTGAGGAGCAGTTTCGTGTAGATGAAGCTGTTAATTTGCACACATTTTATGTCCATTGTATTTCACTTTGGTTATGCTTTAATTGTGCTTTTGTTACAGTCAGCAGTGGCTTCTGGATAAACAGGACCTGATCAGAGAACGGCAGTATGATTTAGGAATTTTAACTGAAGAAGAGTACCAAAAAATTTTCATCTTCTTTTGTAATTGTGAGTAATCAACTCTAAGACGTAAATGATTGGCCCAGTTTTTACTACTGTATGTTTCTTTTTTTTATTTTGGTGTTACCAGATTTGGTGGTTTGTGCTAATTAGACCTACTAAATCATTGTTTTGCTAGAACTGTTTTCAATGTTTCATAGCAAAATGTGTTGATGTAAGATGTAGTATTTGCATACTTCACATTCCCTATAAATTATTAAACTGCATATGTGGTTCACAGCTAGTAAAATAAGACAAATGTATTCTCAGAACTGTGTATCTTTTGTGAGTAAATTATTTAGCCAAAGAAGATTTTTCTTGCTGCAACATAATAACGTCTACAAATTGTGTGTTAATTTCTCATGTGATATTGTGACATCTTGCACTTTTAACTTAGATCTTCTGTTGTGTTATTCAATAATTTCAGTTGGATGTCATTAGAGTTCTCTCATCAATGCAGCATCTAATTCTTTACCCAACATTACCCATTTGAGCAAGCCCCTATCGCAGAAGACCTGTAAGGTGGCAGAATTGAACTAAAGTTTACCAAGTGTTATCTGGGGATAGTAGTTGCATGCTGTACTGAACTTGTGCTTGTTGTTGTTGTTGTTGTTGTTGTTGTTGTGATCTTCAGTCCTGAGACTGGCTTGATGCAGCTCTCCATGCTACTCTATCCTGTGCAAGCTTCTTCATCTCCCACTACCTACTGCAACCTACATCCTTCTGAATCTGCTTAGTGTATTCATCTCTTGGTCTCCCTCTACGATTTTTACCCTCCACGCTGCCCTCCAATACTAAATTGGCGATACCTTGATGCCTCAGAACATGTCCTACCAACTGAACCCTTCTTCTAGGCAAGTTGTGCCACAAACTTCTCTTCTCCCCAATCCTATTCAATACCTCCTCATTAGTTATGTGATCTACCCATCTAATCTTCAGCATTCTTCTGTAGCACCACATTTCGAAAGCTTCTATTCTCGTCTTGTCCAAACTATTTATCGTCCATGTTTCACTTCCATACATGGCTACACTCCATACAAATACTTTCAGAAATGACTTCCTGACACTTAAATTTATACTTAATGTTAACAAATTTCTCTTCTTCTGAAACACTTTCCTTGCCATTGCCAGTCTACATTTTATATCCTCTCTACTCTGATCATCATCAGTTATTTTGCCCCCCAAATAGCAAAACTCCTTTACTACTCTAAGCGTCTCATTTCCTAATCTAATTCCCTCAGCATCACCCAACTTAATTCGACTACATTCCATTATCCTCGTTTTGCTTTTGTTGATGTTCATCTTATATCCTCCTTTCAAGACATTTTGGTAGCAATGCATAACCATGTCAAGTTAGAGGCACCCAGGGGGAGAATTATATGGCATAGCCAGTGACAAGCTGGTAGCAGCTAAATGCTGCGAGATGCTCACATTTTGTGCACAATACTTCCTTAATTTTGCCTGTTTGCCAGATATTGACATTTTTGTTCGTGATCACTTTCCACAGACTTGTTAGGCCTACTTTATATACAGAGTTTTTCTGAAATACTAGATTTAGGTTTTGTTGACACAGACTGATGTCTTTGTTGGCAGACAGGTCTGTAGGTTAGCAGTCACGCTATGTACTGTGTTAAGGTGGGAGATGATTATTTGGTTGAGAGTTGGCGAAGCAAATAATGTAGATATACAGTTTTCCAGCTTGTGACAGCCCATACATAGTAGTGGCTAAGGTTGGGTGTTTAAGGGGGGAGGGGGGACACTAGTGCAATGGGCAATCCCCTGTGATCTGCTGCCTTGCTGTTTTCCAGCAACTCAAAGTGTGCCTTTAGTCAGTTAGCGTCTTGAATCTCATTTGACATGAGCTACAAAAATAGATCAACTAAACTGTATAAAGGACAGTCCATGGGTTGTGCTTGCTCACCGTATAAAGCAGATGTTGGTAATATGTCTCTATGTCTAGTTGAAGGCAACCAGAGGGGGCATGATGTGTGGTAGCCAATGGAAAGGTGTTAACTGCATGTGTCACGGTGCTGCTAACATATGAATTAATTGGGTGTTCTATCCTTTACATTCTGCTGTTGATGCATGTTGACATATCTGAGATTATCAGTTCATCTGGAATACAAATCTTGATTGTGGTGACAAAATTACTTTCTCCATTTTCTGCTTTTGCCACTAATACAAGATTCTTTTACTGTTCTGTACAGCACTGTCTGTGTTGAAATTAGTGTTAACAATTTTAACTCAAAGGCAGAATCTGAATTTTACCAATGTCTAGGTTACATTGGAAGATAACAATTTTTGTTGAGAACTACCAACAATTGTGAAAGTGATATCTTGGTTGAGGTAATAAAAAGAAACGCAAAGATGAGGCAAAACTAATTAATGAAAACTCAGTGTTATATTACTTATTACATGCTTCCATGCATTTGCCCCTGCAAACAAAATGGTTTTCTCCAAAAATTCAGTTTGATCACACTCTAGCAGCTACTAAGTAAAGGTGGTTGTGTTACATTAAATCTCTGATGATCAAAATGCAAGCATTGTTTTATCACTGGCTTTTCTGCCACCTTAACTTCCCCTGACCACATGCGACAGATGTTACCAACATACACTTCAAGGTTAGAACGTGGACTGCCCCTTGTGAAGTTTAACTAGTGAATCATTCATGGAAGTCTTCAAAGCTTTGATCATCACCAAGAATGCCTTAGTATGTTGCAATCATTTCTTAAAACATATAACGTCTATGATACATTATTGGAATTGTTTAAATGGTTTAATGAATACTCTTCTTCTGGGCTCTGTCTACAGTTTAGGTTTATACGTGACAGTCCCATAAATATTGGACCATTATATGTGAAAGTCCCCTCATTGATGGTATGTGCTGCAGTTTCAGCATTATTCCGTGTGACAGCAGAGTACTGTTTCCACTGTTACAGACCAGCCTGTTCCATGTAAATAGAAAACATGTAAGAGCAAACAAATTCAGTTAAAAGAAATATGTAAAAGAGATGACAGAGAAACAAAAGAAACACATTGACATTAAAACAAGAAGTAGATGTAGTTGAAAGATTTGAGAAGAGGAAAACTGCTGCAAAACTAAGTGCTGATTATGGTCCCTGGAATGCAGACTGTTTGGAACCTAACACTGAAGTGACAAAACTCATGTGATGCCTCCTTTTGCCCAGCCTAATGAAGCAACTCAGCATGGCATGGACTCTAAAAGTCATTGGAAGTCCACGCAGAAATACTTAGCTGTGCTGACTTCATTGCCATCCGTAACTGCGCAAGTGTTGCTGGTGCAGGATTTTGTGCACAAGTGGACCTCTCGATTATGTCCCATAAATTTTTGATGGGGTTCATGTCGGGTCATCTGGGTGGCCAAATCATTCACTGTAATTGTCCAGACTGTTCTTCAGACTCACAAGCAATTGTGGCCTGGTGACATGGTGTATTATCATCCACAAAAATTCCATCATTGTTTGGGAACATTATGTCTGTGAATGGCTGCTAATGGTCTCCGAGTAGCCGAACATGATCATTTTCAGTCACTGATCAGTTCAGTTGGACTAGAGGACCCAATCCACACCATTATGGACCACCAGCTGACACCGTGCCTTGTTGACAACTTTGGCCCATGGCTTGGTGGGGTCTGCGCCACACTTGAACCCTATCATCAGCTCTTACCAACTGTAATTGGGGCTCATCTGACAAGGCCATGGTTTTCCAACTGTCTAGAGCCCAACTGATAGGGTTAAGAGCACAGGAGAGGCACTGCAACAATGTCATGCTACCAAGCGAGGTGGCGCAGTGGTTAGCACACTACTTGCATTCGGGAGGACGACGGTTCAATCCCATGTCTGGCCATTCTGATTTAGGTTTTCCGTGATTTCCCTAGATCACTCCAGGCAAATGCCGGGATGGTTCCTTTGAAAGGGCACGGCCGCCTTCCTTCCCCATCCTTCCCTAATCCGAGCTTGTGCTCCGTCTCGTTGTCGACGTGACGTTAAAACACCAATGTTGTTGTTGTTGTTGTTGTTGTGGTCTTCAGTCCTGAGACTGGTTTGATGCAGCTCTCCATGCTACTCTATCCTTTGCAAGCTTCTTCATCTCCCAGTACCTACTGCAGCCTACATCCTTCTGAATCTGCTTAAAAAAACACCAATATCCAATCCAATGTCATGCTGTTAGCAGAAGCACTCGCGTTGGTCGCCTGCTACCATAGACCATTGACACCAGATTTTCATCATACGTACAACATTAATTCCTGCCGTTATATCGCACAATGTTGCTTGGCTGTTAGCACTGACACCTCTAAGCAAATGCCACTGCTCTCGATTGTTAAGTGAAGGCCGTCACTCGCTGCATTTTCAGTGGTGAGAGGTAATGCTTGAAATTTGGAATGCTCAGTATACTCTTGACACTGTTGATTTTGGAATGTTGAATACCCTAACAGTTGCCAGAATGGAATGTCCCATGCACCTAGCTCCAGCTACCATTCTGCGTTCAAAGTCTATTAATTCCTGTGGTGCGGCCATAATCGTGTCGGAAACCTTTTCACATAACTCACCTGATTATCACAAATGATAGCTCCACCAATGCATTGCCCTTTTTTACATTGTGTACGCGATACGACTGCCATCTGTACGTATCGCTGTCCCATGACTTTCATCACTTCAGTGTAAAAAGAATAAGCAGAAAATAAGATTTTGTGAGGAAATGTGATTGTAGTTCTGGACCATTTGCACAAAAAAATGAAGACATCTACATTTACATTTGATTCATTAGATGCTGCTCGCTTGCAGTGGTTTAGCCAAAAACGAGCACAAGTGTCTCATTGTTTCAGGTACAATGTATGCTAAAAGAGTTAAATTTTTCATGAAGCTCTGGGGTTAGAGAGAGAATTTAATGCCTCATCTGGAAGGCCAATCAGATGCCAGACTGCCTGAGTGGCCAGAGATAGTAGTCATGCCTATATGACTTGCTTGCTTATGTGAATGTGTGCATGTTTTTCTTTCTGAAGTAGGCTCTGCCAAAAATTCAGTGTGTGTCAGTTGTTTTGTTGTGCCTTTCTGCAACTCAACAAGTCTTTTACAGTGAGTAGCAATCTATCCTTCCTAAAATCATACCCTGAAATGAGGTCCATTCTGTCAGACATTTGCCCTTAACACCTACAATAGCTTTTTATTGCCCCCTTAATCTCCACAACATCCATGTCAAACCCTATGTCTCTTCTGCATTGATTGCTCTACCCTATGGTGCCTACCCCTGTGACCATCCCTGCTATAATACTTGCACTATGCACTCTCCTACCACCATCTATATCAGCCCTGCCGAGCAAGCTCTACAACATGACAGTCATGACCTCAGTGTCTGTTACACTACACCTGCCATCTGAATTCTTCCCCAAGACACCAGTTTCTCAGAAATCCACAGATGGGAATTAGTGATACATCCTTGGTTGTCGCCACCCACCTGGGCTTAATTTATTTTAATTTCTTCAATCTCAGCATTTCTTCACAGTAACTATTGCTTTCTTCACTCCCTTTTAGTTTCCTACATCTTTCATTTTCTGACCTGTCTTATTTTTTGCTGATCCCCTCCTACCTCAGTCACATACAATGCACTTAGCTTTTCGCTCTTATTAACTATATTACCCTATCTTCCATCTTTAAGCTATCAAGTTTTCAAATCTCATCTGGCGCGGTTTTCAACAGTCTTTCCATCTCATCCTGTCTCTTAAGTCTCCTCTGACCTGAAGTTCTGGATGACTTTTGAAACACCACCCCTTTTCCTAAACCTGATCAATCCTTTTCCTTCATCTCTCTTCCTTCCTTTTCAACCCTTCTGCAGAAGGAGCCACTGGCTCCGAAAGCTGCAAACTGTAATACATTTTATGTGTGTGTTCTCCTGCTGCTGCTTGGTGAGTAGATTTTTTTTATCAGTCCACTTAGATTATACTCTGTCTTTTCATAATATTGTTGATATTCCAACCCGGGCTGTCCATTGTTTGAATATTGCAATTAAGTATCAGGCAGTAAAAAGGAAAAAAGAAAGAAAATAAGTAAGTAAGTAAATAGTTATAATTTTGTTTATTGTTGGTTTAAATACACTGTGGTTTGAATGTGAGCTACAGTGACGTGGAGATCAGTGTCAAGGTTGGTTTTGTATTTTGAGAAGGACCAGGTGAAAGAGAATTGGAAAGAGGATTTAAGTCATTGCTGGAAGTGTAGTAGTTGTTCCTCACTGTAAATCTGGACCACAAAGATGTCATCAATAAATGTGTACAAAGCTGAGGGGCTCAGCTTCTGGCTCTTGAAGACTGCCTCTTTCATGTGCTCCATGAAGATTCCCATAGCAGTCCCTCTGGTTTGTTTGTAGATGTAGCCCTCAAAAGCGAAGTAGTTATGGGTGAGGGTGAAGTTGGCTAGGATGACAGTAAATGAGGTTTTAGGAAAACTTTCAGGCAGCTGTTGGTAAAGGTTTGTTCTAGGGTAGAGAGGCCATTTGTAACTGGGACATTTGTATAAAGTGAAAGTGCATTAATGATGATGACATGGGTTCCAAGTGGGAGAGGGATGGGAATGGATTTCAGATGTTCCAGAAAGTGATGAGTGTCATCTATATTGGATGAGAAGCTCTGTGTGATGGGTTTGAGGTGCTGGTCAACTATATCAGAGATGTGTTTGGCGGGAAATTTAAAGGCAGCTACTGTGTGACAGCTGGGATGGCTATACTTGTAAGCAGTCTAAGACAACAAAGATTATGCACCATGAAGGAATTATCTGAATGTGACGGAAATTGGTAGATGTGATGTACATGTACATACAAACAAATGATCCCAATTTCAGAGAAACTGGGTGATTTATTCAAGAGAGAGAGCTTCACAAACTGAGCAAGTCAGTAACATGTTGGTCTCTTGGCCCTCTTGCAAGCAATTATTCAGCTCAGCATTGATTGATGGAGTTGTTGGATGTCTTCCTGAAGGACATTGTGCTAAGTTCTGCCCAATTAGTGCATTAGATTTTCAAAATCCTGAGCTGGTTTCAGGGCCCTGTGTGTAATGCTCCAACCATTCTCAATTGTGGAGAGATCCGGCAACCTTTCTGGCCAAGGCAGTGTTTGGCAAGGAAGAGTACAAGCAGTAGAGACCCTCGCCTTGTGTATGCGGGCTTTAACTTGCGGGAAAGTAAGCCCAGGATGGCTTGCCATGAAGGGCAACGTACAGGGCATAGAATACCATGATGTATCGCTGTGCTGTGGGGGAATGTAGACGACAACCAAAGGGGTCATGCTATGAAATGAAATACCACCCCATATCATTAGTCCTGGTCGTCTGGCCTTATGGCGGGTGAAAGTAGTGTTGGTATTCCATCACTGTATGGAGCATCTCCAGACACGTCTTCGCTGGTCATTGGGGCACAGTTCAAAGTGGGAATCATGGCCAAAGACAATTCTAAGTCAGTGAGATTCAAAGCCGAAGACATGTCTGGAGACACCTTGGACACAGTGGGATACCAACCCGGCTGTTGCCTGCCATATGTCCGGACAACCAAGAGTGATGGTTTGGACCGCTATTTCTTTTCATAGCAGGACCCCTTTGGTTTCATCTGTGGCACGCTTACAGCTCAGTGGTACATCATTGATATTCTATACCTCATTTTGTTGCCCTTCGTGGAAAGCCATCTGGGCTTACATTTCAGCTAGACAACGCCCATCCAATGCTGGCGAGAGTTTCTACAGCTTGTTTTCATGCTTGCTAAGCCCTACCAAAGCAAGCAAGGTCGCCATATCTCTCCACAGTTGAGAATGTTTGGAGCATTATCTGCAGGGCTCTCCAATCATCTTGAGATTTTGACAATTTAATGCTATGCTGAATAATAGCTTGCATAAGGTCCAGAGGTGGACCAACTCGTTATTGACTTGCTCAATTTGTGAAGTTCTTTCTCTTGAATAAATCAACCAGTTTTTTTGTAATTGTAATCATTTGTTTGCCTGTACATGTACATCATGTCTACCAATTTCTGCCCCATTTGGATAATTCCTTCTTGGTGTGAGATTTTTTTTTTTTTTGTCTTAGAATGTATTTTGAGAAGTAGGTAAGAAACGGGGATGTGTCGATCAGGAGTAGTAAGGAGTTACATGGAATCGGTTTTGAGTCCCTGTGAGGGCTTAGGGTTTTCAGTATTTCCTGTTGTTCAGTGTGGATGGAACAATTTTTTGTATGTTGTGAAAGCAGAAGTTTCTAAAAGACGCTACAATATTGGCTGCTCATGGCATTGGTGGAGTGGAACTTAAGGAATCCAGTGGTGAGCACAGCACGAGACTATGAAACATAGTTGAACTGCTTAGTCGGCAAGTAACTCACAGCAGTGGTACAGTGCTAGTAGTGTTGATAAAGAGAGAGCTGTGGCAACAATAAAAAAAGGCAAATATTGCCTTATATCTACAACAACAGTTGCCGAGGTTGACATTTTGTTAGAAAGCACCCCAAGGAATTTTGCAGAGTTAGAAAGAAGCAGCAGATGAAATATTAGCGTTTCTGCTAGATGAGTCAGTGGAATGGGGTGGTGTGTGCTGTCAACTGTGAGGACAATGTACATAATGAGTACAATGATGATTTACTTAACAATTGAAAGTAATTTTGAAACAGGTGTCGAACCATGTAGTTCATCATCTTTGTTGGACAGGTAGCCACAAATCCTGTCTCCAGTGAAATGTAATAAAGGACAATCTTTGTCCAAGAAGTGGGTACTAAACATTATTACATAGGTGGAAGAGTGTCTGCAGCATAATAAAAAAAGTTATGAATAGATTTCAAATATGTCTGCAGCAATATGATTGTGTAATGCATAAGAAAAACTATGGATATTCAAGGGAAGACAAGACACACTAGTTACAAAAACTGGTCTTGGCATGTTTCAAGGATAATCAGTACAGTTTACAGGATGTGCGTGATAGTGACCTATTAAGTTACGCACATCAGATTGCATGTGACATAAGTTGCACTGATTTCAATGTAAGCTGTGGATGGTTGCACAAATTCAAACAGTGCTACGGAATTGGAAGACGTAAAATAATGAAATTTCAAACAAGGCATCAACTTAATGATGCATGGCAAACTGTGGAATTAGCTAGAAAATTTTTTGTTGTTGAGATAAACGAACTTATCCCATCGTTCAGGAAGGAATTTTTCAACTCCGACAATCAAGATTTGAAGAGGAAATTAGAGGTACAAGGAGAACTGTATCAAGATCAACCAACATCAGTGCATTAATGTATTTGTATTAAATTAAGCTGGCTGTTAATCTGGACAGTAAATTGGTTGGAAAGTTATTTATTGTGCTGCAAGGAGTTGGAGGTGCCTATGGTGCCCCTATGATTCTTTCTCATGTGTGTGATCTTGCAAGGACAACCAAAAGTGGGAAAATAGGTTTAAGATAACTAAAACAATGGTATGATAGCTGGTCAAAATAACTTGCTTTTGCTTGGTTCCTGGTGTGCATGTAAAAATCATGGTCCTTTACAGCAAACTATTCCACTGGTAAACTGAGTAACATTGCAGTTCATACCATCTGGAACCATTGGACAAATTCAGGCTCTGGATGTTTATTTTCCCATGCTTATGAAACATATCACACTATCTGCAACTATGCCTTAATGGATAGCCAGTGTCACGATAAGCTCCATGACAGATGGTTTCATATTTGGTTGTATGTTATTACATTCCATCAGTTCTCATCATCCCGTTAGTTACTAAAGTGTCCCATTGATCAATCTCATGGTAACTTGTTATGACGTGGCAAGTGACAAGTGCATAAGAAGGCATGTGTCAAGTGCATAAGAAATGCATACATGAATGAAGGTTTTATTATTATTTTTTTTTAACATCAATATTGTTCTATGTGCACTCTTTAAGATTGGATACCTAGCTGAATGTCCTATGCAGTTAGTAACTCCCAAGGAGTTTGCCTTCTTAATGGTGCAGACCTGTGTGATCATCGTGGTGCACCATTTTTCATTTGGCATTCATTTTGCAAGTTAATGGTTTATTTTGAATGATTCTTGAATGTCGATGATGTCCATTTTGTGAAGTATAATATGTACATCTCATAAAACGTTGAGTTGTGGACCTCCCAGACACCCATTTTCTTTTGCTGTTCTGATGCATGTGGCAAGACATTAGGAGCTAATATTTTTTATGTCACAATTGTTAACACTTTCAATTGAATTTTCAACATCGCACTGAAGGGGTTACTTGTAAGAACAAATGATGTGATGACGATTCAGTTGGTACTGGACAAATGTGATCTGTTCAAGAAATTTGTGCTTGATTAACAGGTGACCAGTACTATCTGATTTGACTTTACTTTTATAGGGTTTTGTTCAAATCATTGGTTAAAGTACATGTTTCTGTCTAATTTCATAAGTATTGATCACATAATTGTCTTGTATTTCATATTTATAAGAATGCATGTTTATTGCACATAAGGGTGTGTGACATAAGACAAGGTTTAGTAACACCTTTTTATCTTGTAAAATTGTGTCACAATATGTTTAGAAATTTTACTTACTGAACCTGTATTGTAATGAAATATTTCTGTCACTTGTGTTACTTATTTCTCAGTGATTCAGGTACTTGGGGAGCAGCTGAAGCTTAGGCAACAAGTGATAGCCACTGCCACAGTTTTCTTCAAACGTTTCTATGCCAAGAATTCTCTGAAATGTATTGATCCTTTGTTACTTGCTCCAACATGTGTCTTCCTTGCTTCCAAAGTTGAAGAATTTGGTGTAATATCCAATAGCAGACTTATTACTACCTGCCAGACTGTTAGTAAGTACATAATGTTGAATATACAAATAATTACTGCAGTTACAAAAAAAATGTTACTAAAATATGACATGAATAGTGTTGTGCATGAAGAAAATTATATTAAAGTGTGTTATTTTTGAACAAAGTGGAAGTAAATCATTATCAATAAGCAATAAGCCCTCCTTCAGGAGGGAAATAATGCTTGAAATTTCATTAGTGCTTAATGAAAGAAAGTTGGCGGCAACAATTGTACAGGGTGGTGCAGATAAAAGTAGTCCATGTAAGTTCAAAGGAAATTTAGTGAAAGTACTGAAATGAACTTACTATTTATTCATAATGGAAAAAAGTGAAAAATACATTTATAGATGATGTTGGAAGTGACCTTCTGCAACATAAATACACAGCTTTGCATGTCTAAGTGTGTTCAGATACAACCGGCATGAAGTTTGGATATCGTTGGCAGCAACTTCACAAGTGATTATGTCTTTTAGTTCCTATATTGGATGTGGATTGGTTTCATAGATCTTACTCTTCGAGTGTCCCCACAGGAAAAAATGCATGTTGTTGGATCCGGGAAACGTGGTGGCCAAAAATATTTGCTGACATTTTGTTCCTCAGTGAAGACATTGTTGACTCATTCCAGGGATACATTAGATGGGTGGCATGCTGGCCTATCTTTCTGGAAGAGGCAGTATGTCTTTCATATTCAGTGAGTTGAACACAAAATATGCCAAAATTTCCATATATGCGTCTGTGTTGAGAGTAGTGTCAAAAAATAATAGTTCGATGATACGTCTTCCTGTTACACTGCATCGAACACTTTTTTTTTTTTTTTTCTTTCATCATGGAGTGGTTGCTGACACATAGTATTCGGGTTCTCATTTGCCCAGTACCTCTGTTATGTGAATTAACATGACTGGAAAAATGAAACGTATCAGTCATGATGTAATGGAAAGGGTCTAACAAACCATCATTGATGATACTGAAAATCCATGTGTAGTAATCTACACATTTCTGAGTGTCATTCTCCCATAATGGCTGCACAACCATCACATGATATGGCTTCAAATTAAGATATTTCAGTGTCCACTGGCAACTCCTACTGAAATGTGCCTGTTGGGCCAGTTTAGATGTAGACTTTTTTGGTGTCTGAATAATTCTTTTGGTGAATGCCTGCAACAACTTCTGGTGTGTGAACTAAAGCAATTCTATGGTGTTTCACATTTTGTGCAGATCTGTAGGTTTGCCAGTTTTTTTACAGACTCTTTATTGCTGTCTTTGCTGGTAGTCCTCTATCTGATAACTTGACATTGAAAATTTTGAGTTTCCTTAATCAAACCTGTTTTCATGTATGCTTCCACAATTCTAGTTTTTTCTTCTATCAAGAAAGTCATTCAGATCACAAATAGAAACATCCAACTTCACTGATGAAATAAACTGAAATGCTGAAGCAGAATGCTAACAATAGATTATTGTGTGAAATGTCCATTGTTGTAGCTTTTTACTCTATTTCAGAAGACAAAATGTTGCATTTGCTTTCAAAGTGGAGGTGGGTTACTTTTAACAGTGGCACCTTGTTCTTCCCCAACTGAACTTCAGAAAAGTTACATATTTAGCTGTCAAGCAGAAATTTAAGTGCAGAAAAACTGTATGATCATTTATTGGTTTATGAATGATTATTCTTTGAATGTACATATTGCATTTATTCTAAGATACTTGTCATTTAGAAGAGTTCCATGGTCCATTACTGACTGCCTTAAGAGGTAATGCTGCAATTACTTATGTTACCTGCTTGAATTTAGTTTGTAATAACAGGTTTTCCCTTTTTTACAGTAAAGAACAAATTCAGCTATGCCTATACGCAGGAATTTCCTTATCGTACAAACCATATCTTAGAATGTGAATTTTATCTTTTGGAAAATTTGGATTGCTGCCTCATTGTTTACCAACCATATAGACCACTGATGCAACTAATACAAGATATTGGGCATGAAGAACAATTACTGGGACTGGCATGGCGAGTTATAAATGATAGCCTACGTACAGACGTGTGCCTGCTATATCCACCATATCAGATAGCTTTAGGTATGGCAGCTCTTTCTTTTAAACTATGTTTGGTTAATTCTTGTAGTTTAAAATGTCAGTAATTTGAAAGTTTTTGGAGTGTTCATAAAAGTATTTCAGTTGTCATAATAGTCATAGTTGTAAAGTACAGTGATTCATTAAAATAAGAAATTGGCTAGTATAGAAATCAGGTAAAATACAGAGGTCATGTGTGCTGCTATCAACTTAAAAACATGGTGACTAATGTTTATTACTGTTTGTTGAAGGTTATGAGTAGAAATTATAGAAACTGTTAGTTATGCTTATTGTGCTTTGCATGTCTGATGGTTTTTTCAATATTATCATGCATTTGAGGTTTTGAAAGAAACTGATTTATTTTTAAAACAGTCTAAGGTGTTTTACCAACATGGTAGTGGAATGCGCGTGGTAAGGTTTTCATAAAGGGTGAGAGGTTTAACTGATTTTGATGGTAACTTGAAGTCATAGAAGTGCAAAAGACGAGATGATTGCAGATGATAGGTAACAAATTGAAAACTGACAGCCAAAGAAAGTTGGCTAACCTAATGAATTATAATGAAGACTATTTTAGAAAAGATGAGATTTTTGACATTGATTATGGTAAATTGATTAAAACAGATGAAAATGCTTAAAATTAATAAACCAATCTTGCTGCATGGATGTAGGCTAATGGAAAGGCAAGGAAACACCTAATTTTGTTGCTCAACACCAAGCTGCTTCGTATCAGTGAAAGCAAAACGCGCCAGAGGTATTTGGGACATGCTACATAAGATTTATGAAGGTCACTCAGCTGAAAACATTTATTTACTTACACACACATTTCGTATCATCGTCTGTACAAGGTCATCTAGCCTAATTTGAAGAAATATAAACTCAACTTTCTCTGCTAGACAAGCCAATCAATGATGGTGAACCTTGTGCACAATTTTTGCAAACTCTGCCAAAAAGAGTTCAGTTACATTTGTTACATGGCCTGATTTATCTGCTGATGGAATAAATTACAAAAATGAAATTTAAATTCTGAGTTGAGAATAACAGATCATGATGATGAAAGTGTTGGTGCAGCAGTGATGATGGAAATGTAGGCTAACAAACAGCAATGAGGACCCAATAAGACTACATCTGAAACAGATGTATTAAAAAGTCTCATTGTAAAACAAATGAAGATAGAAAAAGGTTTTATGTGTGAGACTGGTCATTTACCAAAACAATGTAACATAAATTTCGTGTGTTTTAGTAGTAAGAAAATGGGCCCTCATTCAAATGAGTGCTCTAGCATAGAGAAAAGAAAGGGTTGTGCTATGTTGTCCACTTTCATAACATCAATGGGAAACTGAAGAAATTTAACCCCACAGATATTGTGAAAATTGAGGACAGTTTCATTGTGAGAGACAGTTTTTTTCTGTAGATACAAACAAACTGGTTAGTGAAGAGTGGTTCATTGATGCTGGTACATTGTATTATATAACAATTCTTTGTGTTCTGTACACTATGTATGAGCCATCTGAAACTCGAGAAAGATGGATAGTGCCCAAAATGATGTACAAATTTAAGCATTTTTTACTGGTCAAATTAATGTACTGGTATTCAGTGGACAGAAATTGAAAGAGCGATATTTTGATGATGTTTGGTTTTGTCCATACAAATTTTTTGGTTTACTATCTCTTAAGAAAGTTGCACAGAAAGGAAAGATCAAAAAATGGAAAATGATGATGAGTGCATATTTTTCAAAAACAATATTGCAATTGCTGTTGTTGTAGTCAGTGTTGAGAATGAGTTTTATCATTGAGCTAAGAAGGTTTTTCATCAAAAAAAGCTTTTTGTTGTCATTGAAATTGATGATACATTATAGAGACTGCATGGAAAAATGTCATCAAAATCAATGCTATGTGCACCAGTTTTTGAAAGGCCGTGGTAAAAGGAGAACGATTTATACCAGCTTCTGAGAGGGGGTGTATCTGTGGTAAAAATCATCAGCTGGTATTTGGAGAAAAGAGTGCAGGAACTCACCAAATGTGGAGAATAAGTTTACACAGATGTTTGTGGACAAGTAGAAGAAAATGGTTTGCATGGTTATTGATACTTTCCTGTTTTTAACCCTTTCACACTGGTGAACTCCTGTAGAAGTTGGAAGGTACTGTGCCCTTCAGCTGGAGGACTGCTGTAGCAGTTCCACCTCTCTTGGTATTTCTCCACTTCACTACGCTCGGCTTCCGTGGAACTTCGACCTATGCGGCATCTGGTGGCCTTCTTGGAAGATTGTAATTAGCAGTAAAGTTGCAAGATGGCAGTTGCATTCAGTTTCAAGGTTTAGTTTCAGCTTCTGTTGCACTACTGATTTCCCACCTTATTTTGTACTGCATTCCTCACTTAGTTTCTACCAAGATTAATATGACAGAGAAATGATATACTGTGGAGGGCATTGGCACCCCTGGAAATGTCGTAGCTACAGTGGTAGAGCCATATTTACGAAAGGGAGACACCCGGTACTGTGACAACAGGTACTTTTGTTGGTCGTATGACTGAACAGTCAATGCATGTGGTACAGTCAAGCACACAAAGAAAGATATAACTAATGTGGCTGAAAAATTAAAGCAAGGTGAGCTTACTTTCTGTTCTGCGCCGTGATTACCATTGGCACTAAAATGGTGTGACAAAAGAGAGGTATGAATGCTTTTGACAGTCTACTCTGCAGAAATGGTGGAAACATTGAAGGTGGATCGTCAAACATGGTCGAAGAAATTGAAACCTGCAGCAATATTGACTACAGTAAATCTGTGGATGAAGGTGACATGGATTAGACAGTTGAAAGCATCAGAAAATCCATCAAATGGTACTGCAAGTTGTTCGTTCACATTGTGGACATGTCACTTTTTAAGTCTTATTGCCTATACAAGAATTTATAAGGAAAACTAACTGCCAACTTTCAAGTGGGAGTCATACAGGAAGTCTAGAAAAAGATAAACTAGAGAAAAGAAGATCTGGTGGAGAAAAGAGATCTGGACTCCCCTTGAGACTGATAGCAAGACCTCACCAACCTGACGAGTGGAGCAGATACAGAACTTGCGTTATCTGTAAGGAGCAGAAGAGGAGGAAGCAGATCAAAATGTGATGTAAGGAATGCAATACAACACTGGGCACCTTTTCCTGTTTCAAGATTTGCGATACACAGAAGAATTTTTGAAATGTAACACTCTGTGCGATGAAATTGACGTAGTGTAATGTATTGAAATGTAATGTGAACCAAATTTAAATTAACATTGCTATACATGTGAAAACAGAAATAATGTTAACCATACATTTTAAATAAAGAGCACCCACCCCACTAGTGCTGTGTCCAAACCTACAGACCTGAAAAAAGGCATGGAAAAAATTACACAAATTGTCTAAAAGATCCAGATCATCGTTTTTATTCAAAATGAAGAAAAAAAAAGTTTGAATATATGTATAAATATTTTCCTAAATAAGTATATGTTATAAAGTCTTGTCATTGTGAATTAACTGAGAGCGTGAAAGCGGGGACAGAGAAGTACTGGTGGGATGGGAAAAGATGCTGTACGCTAGGTTGAAATTAAAGAAAAGTTACCACTGGCTATTATAATTATAAAGATTGAAGTTGAAATTCCTGCGAAAGAATTAAGTACTGATGATAGCAAGAAGCTCCATAATAAAGATGAACATAGGTTTGCTGAATCGATTGGACTGAAATAATTCACTTACTGCACCACATACTCTACAGCAGACTGGAGTTGGTGAGTGGGAAAAATGGAATCCTATGTGAGATGACATGTTCTTGGCTCTGCTTTGCAGATCGTGTGTGAGAAGTGTTGTGGGATGAGGCAAATCTGGCTGTAACAGACGTTCTGAATCGTTACGGTCTCACAAAGATTAAAAGTGAAACCCCAGTTACAACATTCGTAAATAAGGAAGATATGCTGAAATTTTATTTTTGCATGTAAAATCTCCACACCTAAGACATTGGGAGTACTGAAGTTGCATTTGTGTAGATGTTCCACGGACGAAGCCTGATTTGTTATTTTTTGTGTGACCGCTTATTTTTTATATATCTCATCAGATTATGGGTCCAGAATAATTGCATAATTCCAGCACATAATTTTATTACATCTTGGGTTTCATATATGATTAGAGTTGCTCTTTGCATCATGTGTGATTTTTCTTTTTTCCCTGTACCGTGTCAGATGAAGGGATCAAAAGCAGCATCATGAAATTCAACGGATCAAATTCAGGCTTTATTTGACACCTACAGCATTAGAGATGTTGTGGACGGCCAGAGAGCAAAACCTGAGGATTTGACATGGAACTGATGGAACACTGTGGGTAAAAGACAATGCTCGTGCCATGTGTTGCATTTCAACCACGATTGAGTACACACAACCTGAATTTTTGGTAAAGTGAAGTGAACGACTGTCTCATACAAAAGTCTTCCACAAGTACTACATGAACGTGAGTGATATGGTGTCAGCTCGAAGATGTGAGTGAAATTGTGTTGGACATAGTGATCGTGGCTAAGATCCTTGTAAGCCTTTTGACAAAGTTCCACACACTAAGTCATGGCATGGGACAGTGTTCCCGCAGATCAGCGAACAATCCGGAAACTCCAAGAATGGCTCAGTACTGAAGAAAATGACTGTGACATGGAGGATGCGTCCATCATTCTGGCAGCGACTTCATCACAAGGCTGGAAGAAAGAGCATATGAGTGTGAAAGAAAAGAATCTGAATCAGGAGAATTCAAGAGGAAAATTTACTTACTGGACCCATGTGAAGGAAGGCCACCTGCCGAGAAATTGACGCTATAAGGAGAACGAAAACAACGAGCAAGAAAAAGGTAATGTAAATAACGTAAAAGCTTTTGTTGTCACTGATGGAGGGTCATATGAAAGAGTTCTGAATGTAAAGTGATTTGTGAGAATTTGCTGAACGCTGATGTAAGTGGTGCTGTGACTACCAACAGTCTGGCATTGCGGCACGTCACTTTTTGGCGGGAGTGGTTCACTGAAATTTGTGAGTATCAAGACATTGAAATTTCACTTGAGACAGTGCTAAATGTGAAGCGCAAAGAATCAGATCAATTAAAATAAAGACATTTGTAAATGGGCATTGGGTAGATGAATTGATGATGTGTTGTGTGCCCCTAAAATAAGAAAGTATTTGTGATTCTTAGGTTGCTCCTGGTGTATTTGTTGCTCTAACAGTCCACAGGTATACTGCCGGTTCATAGTGTCCAACGGGCACAATATTTCGGCGATCAGACATGTAGCCATCGTCAGGTGCGCTGACGAACTAAGCTCCTGAGGGCGGGCGCCCGATTTAAATCCCCTCCCTCCACGAGCCGCTCACTTCGCCGTCCACGCCCGCACGCCGGTGGTCGCGAAGACGTGGGCATCAGACTCTGTCATAGCGTTGATGTGCTCGCTACTTCCACCCTGGTCGCCAGTTCGTACTGCATGCTGAGAGTATTCTTAATTACATTCAATGCCGGGTCCCAAGCCTTGCTGAGATTGTAGCCGCAATCTCGATTGATAAGATCTTTCCTGGTGTGAATTTCAATAGCCTCCCTTATAACGCTGTCCCAATATTTAGAGGTCTGAGCCAGGATCTTGGTATGCTCATAATCCATCTCGTGTTTCTCGGACAAACAGTGCTCTGGTACCGCTAACTTATTTGGATATTTCAGTCGAGTGTGCCTTTGATGTTCTCGGCAATGATCTTAGATGATGCGTACTGTTTGTCTGATATAAGTCTTCCCACACTCACAGGGAATTTGGTATATGCCGGCCTTCCTCAGACCGAGGTCATCTTTCACACTTCCCAGTAATGCCCGTGATTTATTGGGCAGGCAGAAGACGGTTTTAACTCAGTGTTTCTTTAATATACGGCTGATTTTTCCCTGATAGTGCGTCATTGTACGGAATAAAGGGAGTGGCTACCTCTTGTTCCGTGACTTCATCCGTCTCCACAGGTTGTGCTGTGGTGGTGGGATGTAGAGCGCATCTAATCTGCCATTCCCAGTACCAGTTTTTTCGGAACACGGTTTTGAGGTGTTCTAATTCCTGGGGCAGATTCTCTGCGTCTCAGATGCTGCGCGCCCTGTGTACTAGTGTTTGTAGTACTCCATTTCTCTGAGAAGGGTGGTGGCAGTTATCTGCATGCAGGTACAGGTCAGTGTGTGTTTTCTTCCTGTACACACCGTGGCTCAGGGTACCATCCATAGTGAATTTGATGTTTGGATGTATGGAGTTTAGGTGTGTAAGGAAATACAGATGCTTGTCCCTTTCATGGGGCTAGATGACGAATGTGTCATCGACATAACGGAAGAAACAAGTAGGTTTCCAATTGGATGACGCCAAGGCTTCCTCCTCGAAGTGCTCCATGTACAAATTCACGACCAACGGCGAGAGTGGGCTGCCCGTTGCGACTCCATCCGTTTGCTCATAGTATTCCCCATTAAACAGGAAATACTTTGAGGTCAAGACATGCCTAAAGAGTATTTGTTTTCTTTCTGTGTTTGTACAATGAATGGGTTTGAAGTAAACTTTGTAGTTAAGTTTGTAAACCTATCTCGTGGTGATTGTATCATTGCTCAAGGGATAAAACAAGAAAACCAGATTTACAGAATACTGTTTGTATTAAACACCCAGTGTGATTTGAATTTGACAACCACGAACCTCTGGCATGAAGGACTGGGTCATAAAAATGTCAAAACAGGTCTTATTAAGGGCATAAGCATGTCTAATGTGGCGTCATTCTCTTGTGAAACGTTTCAGTATGGAAAGTCTCAGAGTTTGTCTTTTAACAAGAAATTCTGAAATCGGTGATTTTTTTTACACAGCGATGTATGTGGACCAATGCAAGTCTGATCACTTGGTGATGCAAAGTATTTTGTAACACTCACGGATGACAGCTAGTTTTTGTCGTGTCTGTTTCTTGAGAAATAAATCTGACATTTGTGATCATTTCCAGGAATTTGAGAAGTTTGTCGAACAGGCTGTGTAAAACTATGAAGATCCTGAGGATCAATCGAGGTACTGAATACTTGAACAAGAATATGAAGAGCTGTCTCATCAAATGTGAGATAGTGTTCACGACAACGTCACCATATACTCCTCGACAAAATGGGAAGTCAGAATGCGAAAACAGAACCATTGTCAAGTCCGTGAGGTCTAAGCTCATTGCTACAAATATTCCAAATATTTTGTGGGCGGAATTATATACTGATTCAGACTTGATTCTATAGGGAAGAAATGCAACACCATACGAATTATGGACAGATGAAAACCCAAATTTCACACGAGAGTACTTTTGGAGAAGCAGTGTTTTGTCCCTGTTCCTAAATTGCTCTGCTGGCAGCTGGAACTGGAGGCCAAGAAAATGACCATGGTAGGATATCAGGGAGAATCTTTGATCCAGAAAACAAGAAAATCATTGAATCCCACAATGTGACTTTCAATGAGGGCACCATGACCATCCATAAACCTGTTTTGAAGCAAGATTGTGTTGATTTATGTCTTTTAGTTTTGTATTTTGGACACAAACACCGAAGAGTGAGAGGAAAGTACAAGTAGAGAGGGATCGAGATAACGAACAACCACTTGAAGATCAACAGGAGTCTTGCAGATTACATGACAGGGAAGTGGAAACGAGCAATTGAAGAGTAATTTGAAGCACATGAAATGAATGAAACTTGGATCATCGTGCCAAGAGACACAAAGGTTCAAAGTGGATTTTCAAAATTCGAGCACTGAAAACTAAAAATGGTTCCTAACATAAAGATCGACTTGTCGCAAGAGGATTTGAAAACTTTTCTACTGGTATTGAGATGTGACTCACTATGCACATTTCTCATGATTTTGGCTGAAGGAGATTTTGAAATGTTGCAGTTTGATGTAAAAATTGCCTTTTTATATGGAAAACTGAAGGAGGAAATCTATATGTCAGTACCACAAGATGTAATGTTGGACAAGAACAAATACGTATGCGAGCTTAACAAGTCAATGTATGGTTTAAAGCAGGTCTCATGTTGTTGGAATCGGACACTCTGTCAATTCTTGAGAAAGTTTGATTTTTAAAGAGAGCAACACAGATAATTGTATTTTCACTGGGAAAGTTGGAAATGATCGGTTTTCTTGGCTTCTTATGGAGACACTGTCCGCCCTGATAGCTGAGTCGTCAGCGTGACGGATTGCAGTCCTACAGGCCTGGGTTCGATTCCTGGTTGGGTCAGGGATTTTCTCCGCTCAGGGACTGGGTGTTGTGTTGTCTTAATCATCATTTCATCCCCATCCAGTGCACAGGTCGCCCAATGCGGCATTGAAAGTAATAAGACCTGCATCAAGGCAGCTGAACCTTCCCCATAAGGGGCCTCTCGGCCAATGACACCAACCACTCATTTCCATTTCCATGGAGACAATGGGTTATTGACTGGAAAAAGCAAAGAATCTGTCAAAGTCATTATAGACAAAATATCAAAAACATTTGTAATAACAGTTTCAAAAGAGTCTTTTGTGGAATGGAAATTGAGCGAAGTGGAGAAGAAAAAATGCTTCTGCACCAAACAGCGTATGCAACATGAATCTTGAAAAGTTTTAGCATGGAAAATTCAAATCCTGTATCCATTTCAGTGAATCCAAATGTGAAATTGTACTCACTGGATTAAAATGAATAATTTATAGTGAAATTTCCATTCAGGGAAGCAAATGATTCACTTTTATTTCTCGCTACTCTTAATCAACCAAATCCGGCGTTCACAGTGTGTGCAGTGAGAAAATACTTGAACACTTATGACGTGAGCCATTATGAAGCTGTCATAGGCATTTTCAAGTGCTTGCAGTTCTTGATAGATTTTGATATCCTGTACAGAAAGGGTGAAGGCAAGATGAGTCGGTTTGGTATAGTGACGGGTTATGCTGGAGCCGTAGAAACAAGATGATTTCTTCTGGTTTTATTTTTCTGTTAGCAAATGGACTGATAATGTTGTTCACTCAGCATCAAAGAATGGTGTCTTTATTCACCATGGAAGCGGAATATGTGACAGCTAGCATGGCTGTAAAAGACATGATGTGATAGCCAAAATTTGAGTCATTTCAGAAATCAGTGTGATGAAGCAACAAAAATCTATGTGGATAATCAGACTGTGATAATACTCATAAAAAAAACCCTCCATAATTTCACAAACTATTGAAGCACATTGATATCAGATATCATTTCATAAGAGAGAAGTATGAAGACGGAGTGATCATTCTCTGGTATGTTCCAAGTGAAAAACAGTATATGGTCATTTTAACCAAACTACTGAGCAAGGATAGGTTTCTGATGTTGGTACAAGTTTGAACATAGTCAGAAATGGATTTTAAGATGCTGAACCAGTGGGAGCGTTGATATTACATTTATGCATTTAAAGTCTCTCAGACATTGATAGTGCTGAAGTTGCGTTTGTGTAGATGTTCCATGGTCATAGCTCCTTTTGCTTATTCTTTGTGTGTCCCTTATCTTTACATTTTGCATTGTATTGTAAAATGCAAAAAGTTTTGTCTGTTGTATTCCTGTTTCTGAAATTGAATCCCATATGTGTCATCAAGGTTGTTTTGATAATTTGGTGATATGTGGTACAGAATACAATGCGTGGATTCCCACGCAAAAATGGAAGAAGTTTAATGCTAAATCTTCAAAATGATAGGTGGTTGCTTATGAGTAGTGTGGCTATCATGTTTATTTTCGTGAAAAAAAGGTTTACTGTCTGAAGAAATGTACAGCTCAGTTGTAAAAAAGTTACAGAAACCACAGAATTATGATTAAAAGGATTGTCGATGTGTCAGATATAGATGAAAAGGAAGAAGTTACAGAAAGTGAATGAGAAAACATTGACTTTGATGATGATAGTCAGTGAATTGTATGAATCAAGATGTAAGTAACAAAAAGGGTAGCAACTATTTGTATGATACTGAGGGACAAGTTGAAAGCAACTCGAAGCATGAAATAAAGACAGGGAATGCAATTCAAAATTTGAAGAAACCATAATGTTATCAGCCCATCAACAAGGAATGATGCTTCTTTGCGAGACACCAAGGAATTGTAAAGAAGCAGTGTGGTCTGAAATTCGTGAACAACGAAAGAAAGCAGTGGAGGAAGAAATGAATTCTCTGAAGAAAACTAAAACATTGGAATTAATTTTGCTACAAAATTAAATGCAAATAATGAAGTGGTTCCATATAAGGTTCTGTTGGTGGCAAAAGGATTTACTGAATTATTTGGAGCGGATTATGTTCATACATTTAGCCCTGTAGCAAGATTTGAGATGATGAGAGCCCTCTTGAGTGTTGGAATTCAGTAGGATTGGAGTAAAGGCAATTTGATGTAAGGGCGTATCATCACAATAGTGCTTTGAAGGGGGAAATTTACATGTATTAACCAAAGGCATATGATGATGGTACACGACGGGTATGTGAACGGCTGAAGAGTCTTTACAGTTTAAAGAAAGCCTCAAAATGCTGGTGTGAATGTCTTGTTAAATTTATTAATGAATGTAATTTACTGGAGAACTCTTAAGATTCATGTATGTTCTATAGTGGAAACCTAGTACTGCTGTACTAATTTATAAATGTAACACAGCATACATAACATAACATCCTTTTAGAGGATATGACAGGTAGCTATGGGGATAGGACAGGTGTTCAGTTGTGGCTCCAGGAAAACTCAAATCAGGGTGGCTGGACAGAGCAGTTCAAGCCTCCCATATATGAGGTCAGTGTCCTAACAGCTGCAGTACCTCATTCAGTAATTCTCCAACGAATAATATTTCTTCACTTAACACACAAATTGTATCATGTAACTTGCCATATGAAACACAGTTTTCTTCTTCACTACCTACCAATGACTCCTGAACTGAGAAGATGCTGCTGTGCCCCCTGACTCAGTTCTGGACTCCATATTCAATTATGTTCTACTGTCCACCTGAAAAAATTAAGCCACTAGGTATCACTATCATGCATTATACAGGGTGTCCGAAAAGTCTTTCCCTGATTACATAAATTGATAACTCAGGCTAGAAGTAAGATACAAATATGAAACTGGTGTCTAATTGTTTACAAACTATGAAAGTTTTTTCACACATCAGTAAACTTCCACTTCAATTTCCATTCACACATTAGCCAACATCACTGGAGGGATCGATTCAGTGACTGTGGTTATCCGTTGTCACAGGGTTTCAAGATCTGGTACACGTGTTCGGTAGACCTTGTCCTTGACATAACCCCATAAAAAGAAGTCTAATGGGGTTATGTCAGGAGACCGTGGAGGCCAAACCGTTGGCCCATCATGACCAATCCATCGCCCAAGAAAGGTCATATCGAGATGTGATGGTAGCCTCAGCGAAGAAGAATGGCCCGATAATTCGATCGTACAATAGCGCGCACCAAACATTTACCTTTGGACTGCCTCTGGTGCACTCCATGACCTCGCCAGGGGGTTGTGAACCCCAAATGCGCACATTACGGCAATTCACTACTCCACTGACAAAAAAGGTCACTTCGTCGGAAAGGCAATTAGTCTGAGATAACCATCATCATCCTCAATACTTGATAGCATTTCAACCGCAAAGTCATATTGACGTGTACTGTCATTGGGCAATTAGGCCTGAACGATTTGCACTTTGTATTCACAAAACAATAAACATTTGTGTAAAATGTCATGGAGAGAGCTTTTTGGCATCTGTAATTCACGTGAGGCCCTGCGCACCGATTTCTTCGGACTTCGCAGGAAAGACTGCCTTACAGCTTCCACCCTGTCTGCTGAGGTTCGTGGTTGACCAGACCTCGGAAGGTCAGCAACCGATCCTGTGTTCTTGAAACTCTCGTACCAGTCTTTAATGCTCTTGACATCAGGTGGATTCCTTCCAAATGTTGTCTGGAAGTGTCTCTGCACTGTGGTTGGTGATCGTGTCTCATGGTACCACAGGACACACTGTGCCTTCTCCTGATTGGTTAACATGGCTTCTTGGGCACTGCACCTCATCCGCTACTTACGTACTGTGAACCTAAACAGAAAAAAAACTTTAATAGTTGTAAACAATTCGACACAAGTTTAATATTTGTGTCTTACTTCTAGCCTGAGTTATCAATTTATTTATCAGGGAAAGTCTTTTCGGACACCCTGTACATCATGACACATGATATTTGTGAAAGCTGTAAACCATAATCAAGTATTGAATGTGATAAGGTGCTGTATTTATCCCCTTTCATTACTGTTCACTACTGTGGGTCCTCTAAGTAATCGTTAATTGTGTAATATACATTACTTGTGTAGAACATTTTAGCTGCCTTTTTAAAAACATGTTTTAGTAATCTTTTTCACTTCCTTTGTATGATTTTATCCCCGCATATAAAATGTTGTTATGAGTGTTTTCTTTGTTTTCCCTGGGTAAATGTAACTCCCAACTGGCTCTTGTTTCATGATTATATATAGAACTATGAGTGCAGTATTTATTATTATTTTCCCTGTTATGCTCAACAGGTTGGTGTATTTTCTCACTTGGTCCAGTAATGATGCCTTTTTTCTTTTTTTAATATATAAATAGTTCTGTATAATGAGCCCAACTACTATTTTCAGTTACGATTATCTCGGCCCTTTTATGCAGTTCAAAAACTGTTTCCATGTTTGGTGTCTTTTATCCCCGAAAAATAATCCCATAGCTAAGAATTTAGTATATGTAGCCTCATGCACACTTTAGGTACTGTGGGAAATATCTGAACTAAAGGATTCTTTTATTGAGAACGTTTAACATTGCAGCACATCAGCAATCGTGAATAATTTAATGATTATAAAGAATCCGCCTCAATTGCAAATAGAAACCGGATGTTGACCTAGGTTTGGGTGGGGATAACCATGCCTTCTTCAGAACACACTAAAACTACAAACTGCCTAAAGAGGCATGGTCCAACATTAATACAGAACGCCCAAAAGGGCAAAAGACTCGCATAAAATGTAAAATAAAAGGTACATGTGTACCATGTCAATAGCTGTACTTTGCTCAAAGTCAGAAGCGAGCTTCCTCACCCCAGCCAACGTTCGATGGGCCACAGGCTCTCAGGTAAACTGAGGTGGCGCTGGCAGCTAGGCTGTGAGAATGTCAGAAAGGAGCGTGCTTGCGCAAATTGAGAAATCGTCTTCTTCCATGTGATTGGCATAAAATGTGTTACGAAAGTGATCTGATGACTGGGTCAAAGGCGCAGGAAGTTAATGCTTCTGTATGTATAATGTCTTAGCTCGAGGACGATTTTATAGAACATGGATAGGCTGAAACTATATACGTGAGATAGTAAATTCCATGGATGGTCAAAACGCATGCACGCAGGACAGACAAAATACCATCATCTAGAAGCAAGCTAAAAATATGGGGGATGAATTACCCATTTTTCAATTACTTGGGATCGGTGATAGTATTTGATGACTACGCTTGGATAAGCGTGTAAAGTGACTATATTAAATTCTAAGCGCTATTGACCAGAATAGAGTCAAATTAGTATGACAGGCTGAATGTAATTGCGTGAAAGGACGTACAACTTCGCCTTCATCGCCATTAATATCTAATGACCGACAGAGGTAATTTTGAATAGTGCTATCGGATATGTACCACAATAGTGTAAAAAGAACCTAAAGCTAAACTAGTTTCTTAAAATTAGGTACTTGAGATACTGAACCAAGAAATTAATCAAGTGAGATCTGTGAACACCTATAGCTTGGAACAGACAAACTACCTTTATGTTGTAATAGCTGTTGACGTGAAAGGTCAAATAATGTAACAGGCTTAATATACATGCGTGAAAGGATGTACAATGTCGCTTTCATCGCCCTTATTACCTATTGACCGACAGAGGTCAAAGTGATTAGTGGTATCAGGTGTTACCAAAATTGTATGCAAAGTTACATGTATATGCGCGAAGAGATGTACGACGTTAAGGATTTATTTCCTAATTTTAGGCTTGGAATGAATATGACTATAAACATCCTTGCATCACCATATTCAACTTGGATAATTATAACTAAGTGGAATGGCTATTTGGACCATATTAGAAATAGTGGAGCTTGTAAGAAGTGAGAATACTGTGAACATGTACAAGAATCACTCATTATAAGGCATTGAATGAAAGAAAAAAGCATGTGTATTGCATTAGTGTGCCCATGTTTGTAAGGGCAGCCGTCATAACTAAAATTAAGGGAACATTTTGTACAAATGGCTCACGCGTCTAATCCCCCGGCCAGTACTGAGCTGCTTCTTTCTGAAGTTAAGGGTATGAAATTAGACATATTAGAAGAAATGGAGATTTTTAAACATCTATGGTATGACAAAGACTGTGTCCTTAATGACCAACTCCTGTTAAAAAACAAAAACTTTTTCGAATATTTTATCCCCTTGCTCAGTGCTTCACATTCTACCATACAACACAGAAGATAGCCGATGCATTCATGCGGTTGCTTGGTGTCATGAATGGTCAATTCGGCGCCACCTCAGTTTACCTTGGAGCCCGTGGCCCAGCAAACGTTGGCTGGGGTGAGGAAGCTCGCTTCTGACGTTTGAGCTAAGTACAGCTATTGACACGGTACACACGTACCGTTTATTTTACATTTTATGCGAGTCTTTTGCCCTTTTGGGCGTTCTCTATTAATGTTGGACCATGCCTCTTTGGGCAGTTTGTAGTTTTAGTGTGTTCGGAAGAAGGCGTGGTTATCCACGCCGAAACCTAGGTTAACATCCGGTTTCTATTTGCAATCGAAGCGGATTCTTTATAATCATTAAATTCTTTTATTGTATTTGTTAATGGGCCTTGTATGACATCTATGCACACCTTCAGGTCAGAGACAGGAACTTCATCTATGCCTGCTGACCTCTTATAAAATAATTGTTGTACTGTCTTCTTAACTTCAAGCTTTGTTGTTGGAAACATTTCCACTTTGGTTGTTGTGTAAGTCATTGTGGGTGCTTCATGTGTTTTAGGAAGATTTTGCTGCAGCTTCTCCACAAACATCAGAGAAATAATTTCCAAAATTTCCTAATTCCTGAGGACTTTGTTATTGTATCCCCATTTTTAATTTGTATGTTGCCATACTTGTCTACCTTTCTCCGTTTCTTATTGTACAACACTCCACACAACTTTGCTTTTATTTTCTGCATTATATACTAATGTGTCATTTAATGATTTTTTGCCCCCCAAGCAGTACCCTCCTGTATATTTTTCTATATCTGTGATAGTGCTCAAGGAACTGTGGATTAAGCTTCTGCAAAGAACTGAGAAATTTGAGGACTTTCTAACACCCACAGTTGTCCATCCATTTTCCTTAGCTGCTGCAGTTGAAATGGCTACTTTTGAAAATGTCACTTCAAAAACTAATTTAATCAATGTGCAAAATTTAGAGAACGTAACATCTACGTTGCTCTCTGTACATGCCTCATACCAGGTTCGATTTACCAATGCTGTGGAAAAAGTATGTATTCTATGATCTGAGAAAATGCTTTTGTAGGCCTTCAGTTTTGCAGGTTTCACTGAGCCTGTCTAGCAGTAATGATACAAAATGCGTTACAATTTTCGCTGTCAATGTCTGTAAGTATGTGGCCCAAAATTGAAGCTGAACTTTTTCAAACCAGTGTTTACCATTTGTGTCACAACGAAAGTCTCAAAATGTTTAGGATGTTATTACTAATTTCACACTGAATACCTGTATTAATATTCATGTCTCAACATACTATTAGGCTAATTTTGGGGACGGAAACCCCTTCCAAGGCTTTAGTTAATTTATTGAAGAAAGTGTCCACATTACTGCTTGGTGAACGGCAAATACACATAATGATCACCTTCTTGTAATCAGCTAGCTTTGTTTCTTCAATGGCTGACAGTTTTTAGTGTTTATAGACACTAAGTGCAGGTAGATCTACTTGCTTTAAATTGTGTTAGTAGCATCTGGCACATCCATATGATGATAATACTACAGGATGTTCACAAATTCCCATTATAAATTTTTAGGCTTTTAGAGGGGAGTGAGTACATAACATTTTGAATAGGAACATCTGGAAACATACTGTTTCCTTTCTACGAAAGTTTCAGCTCAGGCATTTAAGTCATCCACATCTGCTTGAGGAATTGAATTAGGCTTGTCCCAGTACAGTTATCAGGTAACAGTTCGACAGGAAACATAATGAAACATCTGTTATCTCCTAAGCACATTTGCTTGTATTAACACTTGAACATTGTGTGTGTACATTATTCCAAAATAGAAAAGAAACCAGCGTAGCTTACTTACATAACAGTACTGATGTATTACAATAGCGGCTCAGTGTGGTGAACACCAGTGTACCTACGAAGCATGACCTGGTACACACTATCCATCTCACATGGTGTCTCTTCAGTTTCTAGTACAGCAGCCAGAACTCGTGCCAGCAGATCTTCCTCTGTCTCTACAGGAGTCTAGTAAATTAAAGTTTGCATATGACCCCAGAAGTAGTAGTCTATACAGGTGATGGTCTGCTGTGGTACATGTCATCCTTTCTACTCTATTGCGTGCTCAGACAAGCAACTCTGAGCCTTTTCTCTTTCCATCAGCAGATGTGGATACATTAGATATCTGAATTGAAATCACCATAGAATGTAAATGGTATGTTTCTGGACATGGGTTCCTATTAAAAATATTATGTACTCACTCCCCTCTATAAATCCTAGAAGTTTGTAAATGGAATTTGCGAACACCCTGTCAATGCTGTAATTCATAATCTCTACTCCAGTGCCTGGTAACACACATTGCGATGCTGTTTAAGAACTTCAACTTCAAGCTGATGTATTTTATTTATATTGGACTGCACATTTTGATGAATAATAGATAATTCTGAGCAAATCTCCATGGTGCTTGCACACTCTTAGTGTGGTACATTCTATTTCCAACATTCACCATGCAGAAGTCTCTAAGCTGGCTGAGATACTTTTAAGTGGTTTATCCTAAAAAAGGCCTACTTCTCCTGCCGATGACAGCATGCAGTACACCATGTGTGACCCCATACTCACACTGATCAACTCCACCAACCTCCCTTTCCCAAATTTGTCGAGTTGCAGACCGTGCCTAATGTAGCCCCGTCTCCCAATAGCCCCACTGGCACTATCACAGTGTGCGCCCTGCCAGCAGTAGTTAGCACCCCCTCCAGCTCTGCATTGACATGCCTTACAGCATGATAACGCTGCTGGAACAGCCCCTACATGACCCCTAAAAAACACTCCATTTCAAATACGTCTTCTCCATGATGTCACATTTGAAACAGTCAGCCTACTAGTTGTAAGAACCAAGATTATAAATAATATCACTACTCATTTCACTCGCAGCGTTTTTGAGTTATGCACTTAGGTTCCTACCTAACCTAACCATCAACGAACTTGCCGCATTACAAAAACAGCCAAATAATTGCAAGAAAGAACATTATAACAATCTAATTGTGTTCTTAGATCCGTGTCTAATGTTACCCTTGGAAATCATGCCAGATACGGAAACAGCCAGTGAAACATTTCCGAGAAACAGGAATATAAGAATAATTGCTACTAGTTTCTCTAGCAACAGGTAAACTGTGCTCAAAGTTTCCACCCTAACCACACCCTCGTAAATCGTGACACATTTTGAATAAACCGTGTAGTTTACAATCATCATAGTTTACACCAGTTACTAAGTGAATCACATAACGTTTACTAACTGGACACGCACATCCTTTGCATTGTTAACTTGTTATCTCACACAGCACACTGGATTAAAGCAGGCAGGTGGAATTGGACCATATGCTTGACACATGTTTTATTTTAAAACCAATCTATTGTGTTTTACTAAAAATTATTTAGACTGTACTACTTGTCTTCATTCCATTTCGATGGTCAATACTACATATTTTGAATTTACAGTAAATTGACTTTTTCCACTTGGTTGGACAAATGCATTGACTGCAAAATCATGCAATTATTTAGACTGTACTACTTGTTTGTCTTCATTCCATTTCGATGGTCAATATTACATATTTTGAATTTACAGTAAATTGACTTTTTCCACTTGGTTGGACAAATGCATTGACTGCAAAATCATGCAATCAGAATAAAATACTAACACTGCAACACAAATTTATAATGTGTCACACTAAATTTGAAAACAGCATTTGAATGTACACCACAGTACAAAAATTTGTATTGTATTTTAAAGAGACATTGTAAAACATTACACAAACATAAATGTTTCACAACGAATGAGGGCTGCAACTTGCTTCTACAGCAGTATCCTTAATTCATCAAATTTCTCAGTATCTGAATCCTTGTTTTATGCTTTCTCTTCTTTACAAACATCTGTCATTAAAAGAATAAAAGGGTGAGTTATCATTGACACTAAATAAACTCTCTCATCGAAAGTATCTGGGCATCTGTTAGTGGATATCAATATGAGGTAATACCTTTATGATAGCTTGAACTCTGTTGGGGACTCTTGCAACTGAATATCAAACCCGAGTTTCTCCTGGTATATAGAATGTTCGAATAACTTATAGGAATACAGTAAGATGACATCTTCCACAACTGCTGATATTTTGATGGGTGCACACCCTGTCATTTTCAAGGCACAAATGCAGGCAGGAAGTGCTGTGTAAGGGAATTTAAAACTGTGGTTTGCAGGAAATATCCAGAAATCTATCTCTGTTTATAAGGTCACTCGCTAATTTAATTTAAACTGGTTCCTTAATAACGCTATCGCAGTAGCTGGAAGTACATGCCAGACTCTTCATGTTATTATATCACATAGAATGACCGGTGCCAAGCCAGTGTCCCACAACAGAATATGGTACTGGACAAGTAGGATTAGGTTCAGGAGATGCAGTGTTTACTGTCTGATACAGTGTATTGTAGGATAAGTGCTGACCTTCGAAAAAGTGTTCAGAGAGAGACTAACAATCTCCTGAAGAAAAGTTCCTTGTCACAGGAGATTATCAAGAGATTTTATTCTTATTGTGATGACACTCCTAGATTATATAGCCTTTAAGATACATAAAGAAGGTGTTCCTCTTAGACCAATTATGAGTAACATTGGTGCTCCAACATATTCATATTGTGTAGCAAAATATGTTGCTACTGTGTAGAGCCCACCGGTAGGTTGTAGAGAGCATCACATTAAGAATTCACTGGATTTCGTACAGAAATTACAAGGAATGCCTCTGAATGACTGATATTTTAGTACATTGTGATGCAGTTTCTCTCTGCACTCATGGTCCTCTGCCTGACTGGTTACGGTTAATTGAGGTTAGGTTTGTTGTCGATTTAATGAACATGTTTTGACAATAGCAAGCCCTTTGTCACTACTTATTGTAAATTTGTTTATGGAAGACTTCAAGGAATGTGTCTTGGAGCTGACGAATAACCATTTCATGATAGAGATGGAAAAGGATGTTTGCCTTCGCTTCCTTTATTTGTTTGGTGAGGAGTTGAGGAGGAAGGTTGATGGTATGTTGGGACATGCCATTTATAGGAAGTCAGTGTACACAGAGTTGTATCTGCAGGCTGATAACTGTTACCCTCAGGCTCAGCATGAAGTGGTATTTCGTACACTGGGTCACAGGACCCATGTCATGTCAGACCCTGAAAGTTTGTCAGCTGAATTAGCCCTCCCTTTCATCGGAGTGGTTGTAATGAAAGACAGATCAGACATGCAATGCACTATCGACCAACCCATGAGTGATGATAGTATGAAGGTAGCACCAAAGGCTACAGTCTTTGTGTGTTACACAGGATATTTCCCACACAGTTGGTTGCATTTTGTGGAAATATGATGTGAAATGTGTTTTTTAACCATCATCCAAGATTAAGACTCTTTTAGGATTCAGAGAGACTGATCTTGATTTTGTATGGCAGGTGTCATATTCCTTGCAGTTGTGGCATATCATCGTATCATATATATTGGTCAGACCATCAGGATCATCAAGGACCAGTGAACTGACCACAAACATCACACACACACTTAAAACATCTGAGGAAATCTGCTTTTGCAGAACATTGCATTGGCATCAGTCATCCAGTGGAAAATAACAGCAGGAAGATTCTGCCACGCATTTCCAGCTGTTGGGATAGTGTTACTAAGGATGCAATTCAATATTAAAATCAACAGCATTAAAAATGCAGGAAAAGGAAATATCGGTCAAATAAAGAACTGCAGTAATTGGCTGAGCAAACATATAATATTTCTTCCAAATAGTAACTGGTGTTAACAACCGAAACTGCAAATACTTTCTTCCTTCTCGTTTTGTGATAGTTCATCATTCCTGAATCTGAGAATGAAATAGACTCTTAATCTTACAAAATACTTTGCAATAAGCAGATTTATTTCCTCACAACAGCCATTAGGAAAACCTGCAACTGGTCCATTCCATTCACAGATTTTTCTGAAATTTTGTGGGAACATTTCCACATATTACCAATGAACATTGGTAAAGTTTTACTTTCGCCAGTTTAATACTTGGTGAAGTATAGTCATTTGTTTGACCCCATAGCACAGCTATCAACAGTGCACCCACGCGTTTTCGACAACTTTAAGTCACAATATCTCCGGAAATATGTTATTGAAAGAGACAAAACTATGCCATATTGTACAACCTTTTGTGCTCTTTTAAATGAAATACTAAAAGAAATTTCTGAACGATTTGCAGAGGGATAATTTGAAGCAAAGTTGGCCGAAAAAATATACACACTGAAAAAATGTAAAGCTTATCTTTTTATATCACCGGAAGTAATTGCAGGATACACCTGAAAATTTGCATGTAGTAGCTTTCCAGCAGTATACAAACTGCCCAAAAACTATATTTGGTATTGAACTGCAAACATATAAGGCCCTAAAAAACGACGACAAGTTGGAGGACCAATATTCTGCTGTTACTCAAATATGATATCTTTTATGTTCTAAAGTTGTTTAGCGCTCTCTGTGGGAGATAATCTCAAAAATCTTGATGACTAGGAAGTGAGCTTGAGTCGGTAAAACTACAAGCAGTTTACTTTTTTTGTTTTAATTTTATTTATTTATTCATTTGCACATCTCTACAGCATTCAGCTCTACAAAATTCTTTCTCTAAAACTGAAATGGAATAAGAAGATACAAAAAAATAGTTTTATCTTTTTTTTTTAATCTAATAATTTGAGGTACAGTAGAGTCTTGATAGTTCGAGGTGAAAGGGACCAAGACCATCTCAAACTGTTGAAAACTCATATTGTCAAAATGCATGTGGGGATGTTGAAAAGAATAAATCACGTAAAAGCCTCACTTATTTTCTCTAAATCCAACTTCCATATAGTTTTTGGTTGACAGATTCTTCAGAGCATTTCTTTGAGGAAAACTGTTCAAATTTAAATTGGTTTCTTTGCGCATTACCAACAGTAACTTTGTGGACACAGTATATGAGTGCAAACTTTTTAATTGTCTTCTTTGTTTAGTAGTTTCAATGTTTCTGACTTAACAATCAAAGACATGAATTTCTTTTCTTTGTTACAGCACTCATTTTAGAAAGTTTACATACGAAACCAGTCAAGAAAGAAAACTAAACACAACTCTGTACTGTATCAACAACGACAAATGTAAAACATCAGTTACAACAGATGATTTGGCTGTGTATACAATTAAATACCAGGAGAAGCATATGCGTGAGGCCATTGACAAAGACACAACAAGGGGGAGTGAGTAGTTTGGCAGGTATTGTGCCATGAGTGGGTGGGGGAAACATCAAAGATAGCTAAGCAGTACAGTGATTACCCCCCCCCCCCCCCCCCCCCCCCCGCCCCCCTTTTTTATGCAGCTCGAATTTATAGGAAACTCATAATTCCGAGACTTGAATTATCGAAGCACGTTATTTCAAAAGTGTAACTTTTTTGTTCTCTCTTATTTAAACTTTTACCCCCAAACATTTGCATCATTGACATTATGTGGTCTGTAGTATAGGTTTCCTCATGACATTCTGCAGCAAATTAATGAAACCTACAAAAAGTTCAAGTAGCTTGAAGTAAACATTAAGGTTAGGATCCTGAAAGAGACCTCTTCAAGCTTTGTCCTCTGGCACTCACAGAAGTGCATCATCAGTTTTAGATCGTACATAAAAAAATCCTGATCAGGTTTGGGAACCTGTTGTACAGAAACTCATTCATGGCTGCTGTTGCACAGCTGTCGGACATGGGCCGTATGACAATAGGGATGCTGGTTTTCTCCTTTAAAAGGAACCAGTAGTGGTTAAGGCTTCATGGGCCATAGTGTGCAATTTTTCTTGTCTCCACTTATTTTTCACATTAACCGCAAGATATGGTTACTCAAAGTATGCTATTCCTTATCCCGAATTAAACTAGCACATCAGTAGCATTACACAATAAAAAGACATACTGATAATTCTATAAATCCATTCCATAAGAAAAGTCAGGAAGTCTGCTGCGAACTTCACCAAAATTTATACAATGTAAAACACATTTACACATTGTAAAATCTGCTGGCTATTTACATGATGTATGCTGCAGCTGATACGCAACAATTTTACTATCAACATCTACATTGCCTTGGTAATGCACAGTTAAACTGTGAAGGTTATAACCAGTTTGACTCTGTAGTTATAGCGGAAAAACATACTGAAATGAATAGTGACAAAAGGCACCCCTTTTTAAGTTTTTAGATTTATTAGGACTTTATCTCACTTTCTGGTCATCAAGACTTTTGATATTGCCTTCCTCAGATAGTACTAAACAGTTGTAGAATGAAATGAAAGATGCAAAATTTAATTTGAGTACAAGCGGAATATGGACCTATTTTCATTGCACCTCCATCTTGTCATTGTGTGCTCGCACAGCAAAACCAAATACAGTTGTTTAGGTGGTTTAGAACATGGTCTTCCTAGTGAAAATGATTCAAAAGAGTTCGGGGGAGTCTCTTTTTAAGTGGGCTAAAAATAGGCATTTGTGGCTTTTTAGAAAAATCATCAACTTTGCGCTCACTTTGTAAACTATTGGAAAGCAGCAGGAGAGTGAAATTTTGTATTGCAGGTCCTTGTGTTGGTAAGTTATTTTGTGCATGGTTTCTGGCATATCCCACAATTACTTGTGGAGATATAAAAGCTACATCTACACGTACATCTACATTTAAGTGCCTGGCAGAGGGTTCATCGAACCACCACTACACTAGTTCTTTATTACTCCAATCCTGTACAGAGTGTGGAAAAAACAAACACCTATATCTTTCTGTGCGAGCTCTGATTTCCCTTATTTTATTACGATGG